>NC_043760.1:29920742-30237937 GCF_902148845.1 Salarias fasciatus | reverse complement strand
TTTTGCGTTGTTGCGTGGAGGGGCTGCGGCTGTCCATCGGGGAGGTTTCCTGAACGGCCAGTGTTATGGGTGGGTGGATGGGCCACAACTTTTTTTTTTCTGACATAAACATGGACAGTAGCAGACACAACCGTAACTGACATTTTCTGTGGCCGTTGCTGCGATCATGAACGCTTCAGATATCATTCATTCAGTTGAATTCTGTTCATCCAGTAACAGGAATAAAGACCATACACAACACATGTCGCTTTCAGGCAGGTTGACAAATCACAACGCATGTAGCTTCTGTGAATAGCCATGAATTTTTGACCAATCAGAGTATTTGTTTATATATTGCCAGAGTCAAAACTAACCAGACTAGCACAATATGTATTAAGAAAGGGTTGAATCCAACACACACGCCTTGGAAATAAATATTTCCATTTTACTCACATAGAAATACACATAGAACACATATTTTTCTCAACATGCAGTTTATATGGTTTTTTTTCAGTTCTTGTTGTCCTCCACCCTCCATTTTGTTCGATCCTCCATCAACTTGTCGAACTCCACGATGTTTCATTTCACTTTGTTGCTTGTGGCCATCTCCATGGAGGGGGCAAGTGGCTCAAGGTGGATTTTAGCTGGATCCTCGTTTTTTTCTCTTCGTGCTCCTCCTTCATGGTTTCCATGTCTTTCTCTGGCCCCCGAAGTGACGGACCGTTGCTCCTCATTTGTTTCTTTTCCCGCTCTGGTCCAGGGTTTTCACGTCTTTCTCTGGCCGCTGAAGGACGGCCTCTTTTCTGCGGCCGTTGTATCTTCCACCCTCTGGAGGAGTTTTCACACAGACTTCACAGGTGTCACAGCTGCACGAGTAAAGCCTTTCAGGACTTGGGAGGTGAACTGAGATGACGTCCTGCTCCTCTTGTTCGTCACGCTGGACGGCGAAGAGCGACTCCAGCTCTTCTCTTGCTGGGGTTTGATGAAGTTTAGGAGGAGCTCCTCCTGCTCGTTTGAATCGTCCCGTTTGGCCTTTTTCTGGGTGGAAGGCTGCAGTCCCTCTGCCCGGGCTTAAATCAAAACTCACTGCGACTGTGTGTGTGGAAATTAAACCTGTCGTCTGCATAAATCCCTTCCCCATGGAGCATCAAACCCACTTTTGATTTTACGATTTGAGTTTGATTTAAGTTTGTCAAAGGACAAGGAGGCACCACCGTGAATTTAATGGAGTCTGCCACACATGATCAGATTACCGAATGCAGGATGATTTAAAATCAGAAGGTAACTCACAGCAGAAGACAGTCTGCAGATCCCTCAAAACATTAACACTCCTCAAAGCAGCAGCAGGGATCCAGGCAATGGTGAAAGCGAACAAATCTTTTCAATAGAAGTTTAATTTAAATACAAGCAGAGGACTGTGACTCATGTACTACCCACGCTGCAAGGTTGTTGTTTTTTTTTGTGGGGAAAGCAGACAAAACGGACACTAATTGGTCTGGCAATCTCAAGCAGGTACATCGTTATTTAAGAGAAAAACAGATGGAGTGAATATTTGCTGAGAGAACTGCTCATGTTTCAGACACTTTAGATGCTTATATGACCCCCAACACACACACACACACACACACACACACACACACACACACACACACACACACACACACACACACACACACCACAATGCCAAAAGCAGGACGAGCACACACCTGATTTCACACACACAGGCAGCTCTTGTATACACGAATCTAAAGAGATATCCAGCAGTGTGCAGATGTGTGAAACGAGCTTTTCTCCAGCAGCCATTTAAAATGGTTCAACGTTTTATTTGAAACATCTACTGGAGACAAACCCACACACGAGCTGCTCATTCATAGGAGTTAAACGCTGGCAGGAGGTCAGTCTTTTCTTCATGGGCTGAGAACGTTCAGCGGAATACTTTCACTGACTTAATGTATGTGCATCAGCTTTCTTGGCATGAAAGGAACCTTCATTTAGTTGATGTTCTATCCTGAAGGTCGTTTTCAAACAGCTCTGCTTCTTCAGAGACCGTATTTGATGTTGAAAGCAATTAGGAACTGTGCCATCAACTTGGACAGATACCATGTTTTACTGTCTCCAACGTCTGCGCCTGTAATTTATTCAGTTCTCTTCAATATTGTCATCTCAGATTCGGTTGATTTGATCTAATTAGATTGGCTCTATTTCTGTGAGTTTTGCATGCACAGTTACAGTCCTTTCTCACTTGGTGGCAGACTGTATGCCTTCCATACTGCTTCATGTCCAGCTGACCGTTCATCCCGGGTTACTCTGGGTGTTTGGTGGCTGAGACCAGTGCATCAGGACCTAACCCTAACCATAATCCTATGCTGTATAGTTGTATAGTGAGTTAAAGCATTGTGATCATGTAGGAGTGTTTATAACTACTTATAATGTGTTATACCGGGTGCTTAAAGTAAAGTGTTACCAAACTTTTATTACTCTAAAACTATAAAGTCCCGCTGGACTCCAGGAAAATGTCCAACACACTGCTCCACCATGCTGCCCTGCATCAATATTAATAATCGTGGAGAACAAAAGAACATCACTTTGCTTTAGTTTAGTTTTGTTCTCCCTGACATTTAATTATATGGTAAAAAAAAAAAAAAAAAAAAAAAAGCTACTCCAGTATAAGTTATATTGAGTTTCAAAATGATATGTTGACCTTTTCACAGTCAATTACAGTAGAACTTTCTTATTGCTCATAAGCTGATGTGTCCAGGATTTTCTATACGCGGTTCCAACACTGTGTAGATTACAAAACCCATCTTTACATCCTCTGTCATTACTGTCCAGGCTGGGAGGGAGGAGGAGGAGGAGGAGGAGGAGGGGGTGTTTGGAGCTGGGCCGTCTTTCCTGCAGCTGTAGCAGAGAGGAGGACGGGTCCTCGGGAGTAATTGTATGCCTTTTTGTTTTTCTGTCGGAACAACACATTTGTGGCCAGTCGAGGCTGCGAGATGTTTGATTAAAGCTTTGCCGCAGCAAAAGGACAAACTGATTACCGTGGAAATTATAAAGAGTTCACAGTCGGTTCTGCCTCGTAACCCACAAAAACGGAGGAAGAAAAACAAATAAAGAAGGAGAAAGGAAGGATGCAGTCAACACATTCTGCTAAGGTCTGCCAGCTTTCAGGAAGGACAATGGGCTCTAAATGGCAGCTTTGTATGTAATTAAGAACGGTGCCTGTAAAACACTGCTCTTTTCCTCATTTGTCATTCTCTCTGTTCATTGTTTGGTTGCATTTTCTCCAGGAACAATGTGCTGGAAAAAGCACAATCCTGTTTTTCTTTTCTTCATTTTTCATAGACCTCTGGGAAATTTGTCCAAGTCTAAGATGTGTTTCCTTCATGTTAATTAGCTAACCTGTGAAAAGGCACTCCGCCTCTTGAAATCCACTCAGAATTAAAATGTCTTGCTAATATTTTCAGCAAAACAATTCAAAGAAAGAATCATAAACAACAAAAACAACAACAAAAATGAAATGCCTAGAAAATTGATGCAGTGATGCAGTGAGGATTAAAAATACAGAAAAACTACAAATACGTTAAAATACAATAACATGAAAGCACAAACACGTCGCAATAAAAACAATATAAATCTGAATGTCGTCAGCATAACAACCGAATGGAGAAACTGTCCTCAGACATTAGCGATCCAAGGGCAGTGTGGGAAAATAAAAGGAGGTCATAATCATTACAGAAGATGATCACTGGATATTTCAATCAATCCAAACAACCTCTCAGGAGTGAATGTGTTTGTTAAAGCAGCCGTGGCTCAGCTGGTGGATTTGGTAGGCTGGTGGTTAAATCTCCGTTTCGCCCTCTCGATGCTGTTGAGCTTTGAGTTGCTCCCGCTGGTCGAGCCCCTGGCATGACGGCCATGGAAACCGGTTTGTGTGAACAGGTGAACGTGACTCAAGTGAAGAGGTGAAGATGTGATTTGTCAGTGAATCAACATTTCTGAATCAGTTTCGGTGTCGTAGCTCTGCACTGTGGAATCCGGCTGAACAACGCTGAAACACAAAACGTAGCATTTTCTGTACATGTGCATGTCAGGCTGTGCATGAGACGCACGCCGAGGCAAGACTCTGACAGCATCAGGAAGATTTTAATATCCTCAAGATGAGAGGGGGAAGCAAAGCCACAGAAAAGTCTTATTCCTGACATTAAACCAGCATCACAGACCAATAAAAACAGTGATTAAATGTTTACATGAATGTACATTCATATATATAAAAACATATTTTCAAATAAAAACGTCAGGTTTATTTCTGCTTCACTCGTTAAATGGGAGCTCCGGGACTTAATAAGAAAGCGATTTGACCTGAATCTCACTTCTCGCATCCATTAGTGCTTCTGGAACAATAAAGAAGAAGCATTTCAACGGAGTCGAGGCAGAAATGAGGGGCAGCTACAGAACTGCCGTCTTATTATGATCAATATGAGACGCAGCGAGTGAGCCTCCTCTGAGCAGGCGTCATGGCCCGCTTCTCTGCTACTGCATCAAACACGCTCGGTGAAATGATTGTTTCTATAAACGGTGACCGGCCTGATGGCTGCTCGGACGGCGGATATTAGAGTCTGCATTCATCAGTCACGCCTCCCACCTGCTTTCCCTGAGGTACACCAGCAGCCAGGAGGAGATCATCCTGGATGTTTGTCCACAGTCGGCTTTCTCGTCTGAATCACCACTCTCTCAGCTGCAAACGAGGTCAGAGAATTTCCTCCGCCGGACGGTCCTCGCCCATCCACCTGGTCTGGAGCGATCCAGTTCCTCAGAGTCAGGATCCGGTTTGGCACCGTCTTTCCTGTCTCGCTTCCCTGTCTTTGAGGTGTCCCTCTGTGCTGATTGCAGTCTTCAGCGACACGTTTCCACCTGAGTAATTTCACTCTCTCCTTGAATATATAAGTGGCATCTTAGAAATAGGTTTAAGTGGGTATTTATCATGATTATCATTGTTTCAAGAAACAACGGCACAATGTTTAACAGCTCCCAGCTGGCTGCGGCGAGCAAACAGAATATGAACACAATATGATGCATTTCACGTAGAAGATAAATAAATACAAGAAACCAAAACCTCAACTCGGAGATTAAGGCGACTGCACGCCAAGACGGTCGCCTTGATGGACACAAGACTGACTTTTTCCAAAGAAATGAGCCGACCTTTGTGCCTCAGCTGTGTAGAATAGGAGTCCATAGCCTGTCTGACCTCAAGGTCGACAGAAAAACTCAAACCCCCAACACTTTAGCTCTACACACACAGAGAAGAGATGAATATGCAAACAGATCCCAAAAAGAAGGAGTTGTGAAAGTTGTCAGAATACCAGAAGAAGATGAGCATTACTGTTAAAAGCGGGCAGCTGTCTCTCCGCCGCGGTGATTACACGCTGCGGAGCGCCGCTCTTAATGTGTTTATTTTGTTGTAAGCAGCTGTTCCTCCACTTCCTTTTTTAAGGATCACAATATGTGTTATTTTGGTTGCCATCTCCTCTGTTACGTTGCTTTTTTCTCCTGCGGAACACGGAGGAAGTGAGGAAGGACACAGACTAATTGTGCCTTTGAAAAGTTGTGTGCTGATTAGAAAACATCCACAGAGGCCCGGGCTTCCTACCTGCTCTCACTCTAATATGTTTCCACAGATAAAAATGGATCCTCTCTTTATTAAAATGCTCCCAGACTCTCTTTACTTTTCCTCCTCTTCTTTTGTCTCATACAAAGCAGTCACTTCAGTTTTTGGTGGCATTTGTGTTGCTTCAATGCTTCTTGGTGATAAATCTTTGGAAAACTTGATTTTATCCTTTTAGATGGTAAACATTTGTGGGATTAGCGGAAGAGTCGTTCTGAGCTTCCAGGGCTCCAGCTGCTGACAGATGTGTGTTTGGTTTTCACTCTTCGGTGCAGAGATTTCAAGAGAAGGTTCTGTAAGCAGGGTCAATCCCATTTCTCCCCCGGCCGGGATCAGACCCTGACCCGTGGAGCCACAGCGGGGTTTATCGGAGAATGCCTCCTGTATCCGGTGGAGGAGAGCGAGCATCCTGACCTGAGCCCCACTGAACCCCTGAGGATCGGACGAGAGAGCCGGTGTCCCTGCGCCGGACGAAGCTTTAGAGAAGATCCATACATAGATGAGTTGTGCAATAACTTTGTAAAGAATATGTATAGAAGAGAAACTTTTCCCTATTGAAAAAAAAACAAACTTATGAGTCAAATGAATGTGAATTAAAACAATAACTGTCAAGTCGGTATGCCGCAGGTAGAGGGGGGGTCGGCGAGGCGGGCAGTGGCTTGACAGCAAGTTTGCCACAAGAACAAACAGGCAGCGACCTTGAGCCGTGGAGAAGCTGGCCACCGACGAGCCGAGCGGCGCTTCAGGTCGTATTCATGAGCATCTGGCCGAGCCTGACCTGCACGGACATGCGCCGCGGCCCGGGCTCCTCACGCTCATTAACCTGTTTATTCCTCTGTTCTCTTTCTGCTTTTCAAGTCGTTTTATGTGTCTGAGTGTTATAAAATAAGAAAGACGCATCTGCAAGATACTGTCTGATTCAAAACAGTGAAAGACACACATTCAATGAAATGCAAAAACAATCAAAAGCTTCCTTTTTTACCTCAAAACGAAACCTCTCCAGGTGCCAGGAGTGGCCACAGATGGGATCAACAAGTGAACGCCGTGCTGTGGACGGGGAGTGTGTCAGGGCAGCCTCGTCATGATGAAGGTCTCAGTTACTGTCACCCCGGCCAACTGGCCGGCCGCTCGGCTCCGGACGCATCTGCTGCGAGTTCTGAGGCCGCGCACTCCGTCACGCGGTCCGCCACACGAACCGACGGAGACGGCGACATCCTGGAGGTCGCCGAGTGCCGCGCTGTCCGATCGATGTTCAGAGTCCGCCCTGGCATCTCGCCAGACCTCAGGATCAGGGTTACTGTCTTTGAGTGAGACCTTTACAGTCCCAGACACGTGGAGCCGCCTCCGGGTGAAATTTATGGAATTTATATCCGTCCTCTCCTCAGGCCTCGCAAAGGACAACCTTTTTTTTTTTTTCAGATTTTGTTTGAAATTTAAAAGTAAATCAAAAACAAACGTTTCTTTGTTGATTTAAAGTAGTTACAATAATGATGGTAATAAAAGTTCTACTGTCCGGACAGAGAGGTGTGTAAACTCTGAAAAAGCTTTTCAAGCCGTGTGACTTGAAGCAGGCGTTGGTTGAAGCTGCAAACTGTTTGAAAATTAATAATAAATAAATAAAATTTAAAAAAAACCCCGTGGGTGTGGATTTTGAAAGAATTGCGATTAGAGCCTGTCAGGACTGCTCAGCCCCCCTCTGTCTTCGCTGGAGGCAACATTAGCCCCTAATCGTAACACGCCGAGCTGCTGGAGCATCTGTGGGGCTTATCCTTCAGAATTATGTTTAAACGGTTGTTCAAAACCTTCTCTGGTCCAACAGAAGCCATTTTGGTCTATAAAGGCTTGTTTTTAATCCATACTCGTGTTTGTTCTTGTATTTTGAGCTCTGGTTGCTGATAGCTCTCCATCGTGTTTGGACTTCTCAGCATCTCATCATATTCTCTTGAGATCTCGAAGTCTTCGTCCTGAGCCCTCCTCCCAGCGTACCTCAACTATAAATATCACTTCCTGCTGTATTAGTAACTGTTGCAAATATTTAAGTGAAAAAAAACTTTTTTAAAACACTTTTTCTTCTCTCAGTTCTTGTTGATAGAAGATTTTTGTGCAGTTTGGAAAATGCACGGAGCATATCTGCAGTGCAAACACACGTTGTTTACCCACATTGTGGAGTAATGCACTAGCCTGACAACATTTATGTGCTTTTAATGAGTTCATTTGAGGCTGAACCTGTTTCACGGAGCAGTGCGGTGCAGTGGCGTGCGCCGCGTGCAGATTGAGGCTCACAGAGCTCGAGCCGTGATAAGTTAGAGGGGTGAAAAGGTCACCTTTCATATCCTGCAGAGCCCAACGTGGCTGAGAGTCGACATCCGACCGACCAGCGCTCAGCGGAGACTCCTGAGACGGGTGGAGTTTGCATGTTATCACTCCTCCTGCTTTGGTTTTCTCAATTTGACTGTCTGAATGTGTGTCGGGTTTTCACTGTTCTAAATCTGTTTATACGGTCACACCACCAGACGTGTTTCTTTGTTTCTTGTGGAGACAGAAACCCCAAGAGGAATTTCAGCCGCTTAATACCCATCGTCGCAAATTTGTCATCACTTCTGGCCTTAATGCAGTGGCGGTGGTGTTTGTATACATAATGCCTAATTATGCACATTGATGCTAATTTGCATCTCATCTAAATTTATATACACCTATTGTTTGCGCTGTATGTTATATTCAAATGTAGAGTCGCTGCTTAATTTAGCAACTGCTCGGAAGGAAAAACACATTTTATTTCCTTTTTACAGGATTGTAAACAAATTCAGTTTGGTTTTATTTGAGATTAGATTATGTTTGGGTCTAATTTAAAGTGTGCCGTGTCTTTCTGGGGAAATTGTTGGAGCAGAGTCCAGTGTGTGATGGACATGGTTCCAACATAAACACTCAACAGAGCATCAAATCGAAGAAAAGTATTGAACTGAAAACCTACTAAGACGTCAGGCATTTGATAAAGTTGATGTTTTAAGACAAAAACACGAAGTTACAATGTCTCGTCCGTCACGCCGCTCCACTCAGGACGGACGGACGGTGTTCATATGACACATTTCATGGTTAATACACAATGTGAGGAAGAATTTCTAAATGAGCAGGACAGTCGTCATCAAAATTAGCATTTGCTCACTTAAAGCCGTACCTTTGCTGCTGTCCCGTTCTTTCCATTTCATATTCTTCTTTTTTTTTTTTTTTTTTTTATCCCCAGCAGATGGAGGAAAACATGTGCGCCCTGGAGAGGATGGACACAGCTTGTTGACGCTGCAGACATCAGTGTGAGGAGACTGACAGGACACGTTGTTCCCTCCCTAATTATGGTAAGTGATGAGAACGAGTTGTGTTAGCTGCGGAGGGCCGGGGGCCAGCGATGCAGCTGGGAGATTAGTGACACCTACATATTTTTGCCTCAAACACGTACATCAGCGAAGGGACACCGAGCGGCGCAGCAAGGTGAGAGGGGACTTGTGGGTAATGCGGCTGTCAGACAGGACCTTGCCTCCCGTGCGGAGCGCTGTGACCCATCGCCGGAAGGCCGAGACAGTTGGAAAATGAACAAACACCTGTGTTCTTAACTAAATGAGACTGGGCGTCTCAGATGCAGACTGCTAATGAATCGGCTGCCACTTGTGTAATTGCAAAAACAAAGGTTGATCCAATGTTAATTTAAGGCTTGATTTTTTTTTTCATATTTTTTATTTTTTTTTTACCCCCAACACATATTGTTATTCTCAAGTTTAAAAAACATGCAGAGCGTTACCCTTTCGTTGTCACACCAAACTTTGTGCTCCTCTGGCACGCTGAGCTCTCCAAACAAAGCACTCAACAGCTGAGTAATCTGCACCATTAATGAATTATCGGGAGAAATCACTGGAGCATCCCCGCTCAAACAAGTTCACATACCGGGTTTAGCTGTGTTATGCTGATTTTGTGAGTGTTTGCTCACCATAATCTCAGTTAAGCTGCAAATTAATTGGGTTTTGATCACAATTCAGGATTACCTTTGAGACGTAGATGTTTTTTTTTTTTTCTTTCGTATGAAGATTGTGTTGAAGTGGGAGATGATTTCGCTATACTTGAACAAACAATCCGTTCTGCTCCACATTCAGCTCCAGTCCAGAAGCAACAAATCTCCATCAGAAGACAGTTTGAGGCTCATTGTCGGACTCTCAGCAGTCATCAGCAGTACTCACTGCAAATGTTATTGGATTACATTTTGGGCATGAAAAGACCAAATCCTTCAAATGGCTGCCTATTGATTGTTAGTCAACAATGAGGAGTTGACATTTGCACAAATCGGAGAGTCTCCATTGTTACGGACAGCCGAATCGATGCTCTCCTTTGTGAAAACAATTCACCCGTAAAGCGTAAGAAAAATGAGACGCGCTGTATTGGCAGAACAGAAATGAAAAAATGAGAAGAGGAGGGTCAGATATGTTATTGTTTCCTCTGCTGCTGGACGTTCAGCCGAGGTTTTCTGCTTGGCGATGCAGCGAAGCTTCAGGTGTTTCCAACTGAACTGCTAGCATAAACTGAGGAAGGCAGAACACCATTGAGTATTTGACGTGAAAATTGTCCAAATTTGACTTGAATCTCAACACAAAGCCGATGCAGTGAAATGTCAAAAGCAAACTTCTCCAGCTGTTGCATTGTGCATGCTTTAGGAGGTCACTGCAGTGGCTCATCTGCCTGCATCTCCCGCCGTCCATGCTGCATATATACATATATATATACCGTTCCCCCGGCAGCCTGATCCGTCCCTTATGCAGACACGCTGCAGCTCGGAAGCATTCCCAACACGCTTTACATAATCTGTTACACACCAAACGGATCGGTTCTCATGTGAGCTGCTGCACACGGCTGGACACGAAGCGTCTCTCCGGATTTACTGCCTCTGGGAAAGACACACAGACGAGCGGGGACGGGGGATCGAACGGCCAGCCTCCGGGACGCAGGACGACCCGCTATACCTCCAAAACGGTCCCTCAGCAGGCGACCTGCGGCATCAGAAATACTAACGGTGAAGATTATGGAATGAAGTCCATCGCACGGCAAACGGCTCACGCGAAGCTGCAGATTTATTTTCCAGCCCTCCTTCACTTCTGACTCACATTTGTCTTTGCAGTTTCACAGAGAAAAAAAGATTATTGTGCACCTTCGCTGGAGACAGAGAGAAATGTGGAGCTTAGTTTTTATTGGAGAACTTTGATTTAGTTGACTAATTGCTTTTGCTCAACTTGACAGTATATTGATCATTTTTAATTAAAAAAAATGTCAGAGAAGAAAAAAAAAAATCCATGAATGAAGTAGTTCATAACTTTCACATTGCTGTCAGTTGTCGTAAAAAATAATGAAATAAGAACTGAGAAACTGACAGTTCCACACAACGTCTCGCAGCCTTGAGATGCGTGTCCCATGAGATAATGGTGAAGAGATGATTTACGTCCCTGGACAACTCTGAACCTGATTTCAACCCTCAGTCTGAAACAACAGATCACTGCGGTCGAAAAACCAACAAACTATCCCAACTTCTAGAGAAACTTAAGTTAAGTTATTTAATTATCACGGGAGCAAGAAGAAAATGAGAGCAGAAACAGGCTCATAATTCTTCAGACAGAAGCTAAAGTTCGGTTTTCTCCTTCTTTAAAGAAGCTGCTCGAACCTCTGAAACTCATAAACAACCATAAACTAAGAAAACGGCGGTTTTTTTGCCACAGAAACCTCCAATTATTATTCTTTAGTTGGGCGTGTTGTTTTCTCAGAGTGGACTTTATCCGCTCCATACAAAACGGCCGTTCATCACCGCGGAGCGAGGAGCCGTGCATGCTATCCGGCCTCCAGCGCCGCTTTACCGCCCGTCCAGCTTCACGCTGCACCCTCATGCAATCAGCACCGGCTGCTGAATGCACAAGCTCACAGCCAGGCGTGGCGTGCTTGTGGGGGGGACGGTGGGCCCGCGGAGAGGACAGGATGCACGGAGCATACAGGAGGGAGAGGAGGGCCACGGCGGAACGTTTCTCGGCCTGGGCATCACAGAGATTGGCGACCCTGATTCACGTCTCTCTCCTTCTCTTTAATTTTTCTCTCGATTCAATTCAGGGAGTTTGCACGGTGCGAACGAGGTTGGATGTGGTTCCTCCAGAAGCTGTTTGCCCCTCGCTGTAAACGTGTGATGTGTGTGATACTGTGAAGGAATCCCGGCTCCACCGGCACGCCGTGTTCTGCCCGCCAGAACAGCCTGGAACTAACTTCCTCTACACAAACAAAACAAGGGAGAGAGAAAAAAGAGAGAGAGAGAAGGCCTCAGAAAAGACTGTGGGACCTGCTGTGCTCATGCTCTGCGCTCATGTCGGATGAAGGAGAAAAGCCTGATGCTTTACACTTTGTTCAATAATGCAGCGTGAAAGGACTGTAAGTAGAAAAGAGGGAGTCCTTTATAGATACAGCAGCAATTCATTTCTGATCTGAGCTCAGATAGCGGCTGTGAGGGACCTCGTCCTGCCTTCTGAAAAGCCGTTCCGGGAGGAAAATTGTCTTGTCATGGCTCCACGCAGGTCTTTGTGGCTTGTTGCTGTTCTGCAATCAGGTCCTGAGCAGCTGTTTCCATTGATAACAAATTGATGCATTTGTGTGTAATTGTAAGCAGATAAATTCTGACGCATATCTGCTATATGCTGATTTAGAGGGGGAGTTATCCCCCCCCCCCCCTTTCACCTGCTGTGTAAATATTCCCTGAATGTTATCTGAAGCCCCTTCATTGAAATGTGGAGTGTCACATTTTTCAACATCACTGAAAACTTAATCTCCGGAAATGTCCCACCAGCTCTGGCTGTTGGGAGGAGACTTTTACAAGTAGCGACACAAAGATTTTATTATTCTGCTGTTCTGCTGTCGGCGCCGATAAGAATATGAAAAGCACACTGCCAGCACAATCTGGCCAGAAATAGTCGAACATCTACATAGTTTAGTCAGAAATAACGCGGCTCTGAGTGGCTGTGGAACGCCGTCTGCTCTCTGGTGTGTTTACAGCGTTCATCTTCCTCTTTATGTGACCTAAGATGCCATTTGAAGATCTGCAGTGACGACGGGTCCTCAAAGACTGGAAGCACCGTTAACGGCTAATTAATCAGCTGACGATTCATTATTGTCACGTTTGGCAAGCCTTTGGAAATTGGATAGCAGATGGAATAATAGACATTGGAATGTTGATTTCTTGATTGATTGATTGAGTCGCTGGTGCTTCGGGCGGCGTTTCGACGGCTCGGCCAGCCAGAGCGGCGCTGTCGGTCTGCTCGCCGCTCTCAGGACGGACTTCCAAAGCCTGACGGCTGAGATTGTGGCGCGATCGCTTATCTGTGTTTGGGCTTAAGGATTACAAAGAATCTGATCAGAAATCCAGAGTTACAAATTGAACTGTAGAGCCGAGAAGAACACACTGCAGCTTCCTGTTCCTGTCTGGCTCTGCACTGAAGGAAAAACCTGCGTGTCAGACAGATAGATAGATAGATAGATGGATAGATCTTCTATTTGAATAAGCTACAAGATAAAGGGATTAATGTGAAGATTTCTCTTGCATCGGTCTGATTTCTCATAATCAGATGGTTACCATTCTCTGATCAAAGATCTGAATACCTCTGTGAATACTCACATTAAACTCCAGAAATAAGATATCGATCAGACTTTGCGTGCATGCAAACAGCCTCACTGCATCAGATTTCTTTATTGCTGCCTCTCTGGTCCCTGTACTCAAGATTGCACCATGAAATAATCATCATCCTTTCACATTCAGCTCCAGAAGTTAGAATATCATTCAAAAGTTTGACGTTTTGTCAGTTGTTTCTACACTCACTTTAAAATAGTTTTTTTTATGACTTCATGCTCAAATGATAAGATTAAAATAAAAAATGCACTGTGGTTCATACAACATGATACATCTGCACATGTTTTTGCATTTCCATGGAAATTATTCGTCCGTCCTGCTGATCGACTGTGTCTAATTCTCATCATGACTGTAGTTTCTAGCAGATCCATCAAGCTGGATTATATGTTTTTCATCCTGGCTGCATGTGCAGGTTTTCTCAAAATCTTTCTTCAGATATATGTTTATGTGTGCAGAACCTAATCAGGATAATCCATAAATCCCACCACTTGTCTCGCCTCTTGATGTGAGCTGAGATGTCGAAGCAGGTCTGTTTTATTACGTCTGTTAATGTAATGATAATGGATTTAAAGATATGATCTACTTAAACGGTTGTTAATAATCAGACTGTCACCGTGGCTTTTTAGGCATCACTTGTGAGAAATAAGGAACATTTGGCGGATGTTTCCCGGCTGGTTCTCCGCTCGCCGTGCAGACTGTGTTTACCGTGCAGACAGGCTCTAATGAAAGCAGCTAAACAGCTGCATTACAGGAAATTGGGTCTCCAGTGATTTCAGGGCTCGACCTACATTCGCTGCTAAAAATTGAGATGTGACAAACTTTGCTGCGTTAATGTCTTAACATTTTTTTTAATCATCTTTCTTTTAAAGAATGTGTGGCTTGGAAGTCACTGAATGTTATCAAAATGCAAACATGAAGCGTGCAGAAAGTATTGATCGTCTCTTAAACAAACGAATATCTCACACAAGAAATAATGAAATAAAGCAGGAATGGACTTTTTTTTTTTTAACAACAATCAGTGATCCCAAGCTGTTTTTCTTTTTTTTCTTCAATGTTTTTGTTTTGAAACTCTCCACAGTGATCAGGGTTGGATGCTGCTGCCCGGCAGAGCGGAGGGTCTTGGTGGATGATAAAAGATACTGCTGCACTGGCAAACTGTAACTAATCAACTCAGATTAGTTTCTTGGCTTGAAGGAGGCGCAAATAGAAAGAGGGGAGCCTTGGCAAAGGCGATGGGGAAAATGATTGTGAGGAACTGATTTGTTTATTTCCCCTCAGCCATCGAGGGCCGCTCGTTCGCGGCTCCGCCAGCAGATGGCGCTGAGACCCTCCCCATGCTCAGGGGGAGCTCTGCAGGATTGCACCTTCTGCTGGGTGGGGGAGATTTTGGGTTTGAGATCAGTGAGTTTGTCTGTTTTCACAGAATCCGGGATTTGTGTCAAAAACTTTCGTTCTTTGAGTGAAGGGTCAGAAACGCCTGGGATGCTGAGTTTCCCTCTTCCCTCTCGCCCCCCCCCTCGTGCCCCTCTTAGCTTTGCCGATCAACCCTCTGGCCCTGAGGAGCATCTGCGCCCCTGCTCATCCCCCATATGCCCTGTGCCTTTAAGCCAGGCCCCCGACGCTGCAGGTGATCACTTATTCATCAGCGACATGAATTAACTATCGTCTATTTTCCATCACACCAACAAGCCTAATGGCTGCGTTCACCGCTGACCCGCTTCTGGTCTCCGTCTCCCGAACGTCACGCCAAACGCTCAGACGGCGCACGGCGGGATCGGCGGGCCGTGCACGCTGTTGCACTGCTTCTGAGGCTCAACAAGGCGGAACGGTGAGAGATGTAAACGCACTTCCTCACAGCGGGCTTTTAAATGTTGTGCTGGGCGCTCAGTGGAAGTGACGCGAGGACACGGCGGAGGTTTTCGAAGCCGCTCTGAGGCTCTGACAGTCGCAGCTAATCGAATCAAATGTGCTTCTTCCAAAATAGCCGGCTTTATAGTTTTACAATCCCTTTGTTTCTGCAGTGTTTCTGCTGAATGGTGTGAAGTAACACTCCAAACGCAGAGAACACTGCCTCCACTTCATTCGCGGAAGTTAAACTGTTGAGATTTTAGACCACATTTTCACCTGGGAGAATGGATCTCTTCACTCATTACTTCCTCTGAAAGGGCTTTGGGATTGGATATTTTAATGGCTGCCATGAAGAGCCAGAATAATTACAGTGGGGAAGGCCTGCTCTGGCCCCGGTTTGGGCACCTGTCTGTTGTTTTAGAAATGAAAAACCGTGAACCCATCCTTTTAATCTTTTTTCCATTAGTCTCTCCAGATTGCAATATATCCAGCAGAAGTTATGTGATTGTTTTTGTCCGTAGCTTCACAGAGAACCCGTGTTTGACTGATTGGCCAAATGGTCGGACATTAACTGTAACCAAGGAGACAGCAAATTGCAATGACAGGGTGAAACACTGAAAATAACTGGATTGAGAAATACATACCAGGAGAGGAGGACAATATATCGACTGGATAAAAGCTATGGGCAAATTACAGGGTTTCTTATCTGCGCTGGGAAAGGTAGTTGAACTTTAGACGAATAATTTTGAGCGGTTTGAAAAGTTCACGCCAGCAATCTGTGAAGGATGTGTGCTGCCTGCGGAGTGCGAGAAAGGAGCTCACGTTTACTGGAAGCAAACGAAGCATATTTAGCTCAGATTAGTGTAAATGTTAAGATGGAGAATATAGCTGATGTACAGCTTTGTTCCATGGCAACAAATCACATAATTCCACTGAACATATTAAATAAGAGAGGAGATTATTTACTAGACGTTTCTTTTATTGTTGTTGGGTGAATGGTTTGTCTTTGAGTTCTTTATTCAGACTATCTGTCTGCAATCAGGCTTAATTTAAAGATGAATGATTAATGTCTTGCATCTGGATGGAAGGAATTTGAGTCTCTTCAAGTCTTCTGTTGATATTAGATCCAACCAACAGGGACTCCAATGACTTATTAAATTAAAACCTACATATAAAACATGACTGCTGCATGTCTGCCCTCTCATGAGTCGATTAGCTGGTTATTGTTTTATCTAAACAGCACTGTGGGAAATGAAGCGCTGTCTTCTTTAATCAGGATGGTTTGTCAGAATATTCATATGTAGACTGTGTGAGAAGAAAAACCACATCTAGTCTATCAACCTGCAGATGAAGTTTCCAAGCATCAGACAATAATAATAATGTAAAGCAGTCGGTGTGTTTCCTCCTCATGCCAAAATGCTAATTTTAACATGTTTTATCCAACATTGCCCCATAATATATTTGCACAAAATGTCCAAGCCTTGCTTCACAAACCAAACTGAACTTTTTGCATGACAAACAAGTCAGCAGCTGGGATCCATTCCGTGTTATGAAACCTGCAACATGCAGCCGGCCAGCGCGGCGGGGATCGATTACTGCTCCCCGCATGCACCTTGAAACAATGGGAACCTTTAACCTGGAAAACGGCGGTGATGGTAATTGGTTCATTGCTATCTCAAGGATTCTGCAGACAGCAGCAACATGTTGCCGGTGGGAAGAAATTCGCCCATTTGGAGGATTTTAGGAGGCAGAGGAGCGGGAGACGGTGTTGACATGTTGGTACTATCTGAGTCTGTCTTTCTCCATACAAGCTGTTTGTAAGTGTATGATTAAAGGGAGTGTCTGTCTTTCCACATGACAGTCCAAGGACATAGTTCAAAGCGTTACCAGGTGTCAATCGAGCCCTTTGAAGCCTCGTCTCTCGCCGCTCTCACAGGCGAGATTGGGGGGGGGGGGGGGGGGGCATGGCGCTCGCTGGAGTGTCTTCACATTTTACCGTGCATCAAGCAGTGTTTACCAAGCGGGGAATTAAACCGCTCTCGGTTAGCAGAGGAAAAGCTCCCTTGATGTGAATTATCTTTATAGCCTCTCCCCACCTCGCTCGCCGTGCAGTCTCTCCATTTGGCCCCGCAAGTCCTGCATTGTGCTTTCAGCCTCCTCAAGGAGCCCCCCCCCCCCCCCCCCCAAGAAACACACCACACACCTCCATCTCAGTTCTTTTTAAGGGCAGGCTAGCGTTGCCTTCAGCCACATTAGCATGGCAACTCGGTGTGACAGCAGTTTTGCTACAGTGCCGTTATGATGGAGTGAGTCTGCTCACGGTTCGGGCTGCTCTGGGGGAAAGCGGCTCCCTCCAAAGTGTGTTATCATGTAGCCCCGAGTGGAGCTGGAGGGAAGGGGGGGCGCGGCGGTGGGGGGGGGGGGAGTTGGGGTACGAGATTGGCAAGAGAGAGCGAGCCGGGATGGGGGTTAGAGACTGGAGGTGAGCTAAATTCAGAAGTTCAAAGCGGCGTAACGTGAGCGTGAGATGAGAGCCGCGGCGCAGACGGAGCGCCGGGACTCGGGCTGTGCTGCTGGAGCAAATGGGCCTTGGCGGCTTGACAGTCACTCCACACATGTGTTTGACTCAAAGAGGAGGCGACAGAGCCGGGCTGATTGAAAAAGACAGGAGAACACTGCAATCAGCTCTTCCCCTCCTGCGAGGAGGGAGCGCAGAATCACATGGAGTGAATGGAGAGTCTGCAGAGGTTTGCATCCGCAGCGCGCCGCCCGCATGAAACACATAATGCCTCTTGTAAGAACCATTAAGATTTCCCCGGCTTTAATCACCGCCTGCCACCGATCTTATCCACTGAATCCATTCACCTTTATTAATCTCTGAGCTCCACCATCAGGGCGGCTGTATAAAATATGAAGAATTAAGAATAAAAAGGTCTTGTGCTACATGCATAATTGAAATTCTTTAGTATAACTGGCTTCAATGAGTCTACTGTCTGGAAATTTCAACGCTTCCCGAGAAGGTAACTAATGGGATTGAGAGAGGAGCTACTAAACCTGCAAATATCCATTATTTTTAAAAAGAAAATTACTGCGGGGCTTCCAGAGACAGGTAAGACGTCTTCCTGTAGGATTCCCGGAGCAAACATTGTGCGGCGGATAATGCTGTGCAAATACGCCAGAAAAAAAGAGCCGTCACACTTTGTGCTGACTTGAATTTTTAGATTCGGTTTCCCTCTGAAGAGGAGCCGCTTTAGAGGTGAAATTCTGAGTCTGTGATCAGTTGATGCCACTAAAAACCCAGCGCTTTACCGTGGATTCCTCTCCTCCTGTGGGCACGGACGCGTTCGCAATATAAAACACAAATGAAGTTTACCAGGAGTGCCACCGAGGTGGCGTCATGTTCCTTAGGGTTTTCCGTTTGGATTAGTGGTGAGAATGTCCCTGGTTTGTGTACAAGGTGAACTGGAATCTCCAAGCTCCGGTAAGCCAGGTATCGAGCTGTGAACCCTCTTCACCATGTCTTCAAAGCTTCCTAAAATATGGCACTGCCGTTCAACCCATGCCTAAAATAGCCGCTGCTTCCTCCTTGATTAAACCGTAGCTCCCCGGCCGCCCCTTCAGGAGATTTGCATGAGACCATAAAGAGTCCAGGGGTGAGTTATAATGAAGAATAAGTGCTAACCTGGCTGCAGCGTGCTCGCATCGCCGCCTTCTTATCGCCGCCGTCACTGCAGCGCGCCGCGCCTCACTGACACCACGTGGTCTCCCGGTCCCAGAATAAAGACGTCCCTCCCCGGTTTACAGATAGCGTTCGTTTAGTTTCCCCCGTCACCCTGTTGTGTAATTATTTTCTCAATGGAGAGACGCTGGAAAAGAAAATTACATCTTTTCACAGATGGGAGAAAGGAAGGAGACACATCCGATAAACTGTCTAATCAATTCTAGCATAGCCTGTAGAAGATATTTATTAATTTGGGTGCTAAATACAACTATAGAACAGCTGCAGTCTCTCTCTCTCTTTTTTTTAATTATTTATTTTTTCTTCTTCTTGATGATTACAGCGCTGAGCCAGGAGCCAGGTGTTCGTTTTGGCAGGGAACAGAAGAACAAGTCTTCAACGCAATAAAGAACAATTACTAGCAGCTCCACTTAACTTCTAACTCGTATCGGAGTCGTGAGGAGCTTGTCGGACCGCCCGGATCTCACACCGTCAGAGACCTGGAGGTTTAATCAGGACTGAGAACAGGTGAGCGGAGACCATGCAGGTGTTTCTGGACTGGTAATGTCCTGTGAAAAGCTTCTTCTGGCAGATTAATGTTGGGTGAATGAATGTGGATCAAGATGACTAATAAACTCCAGTTTCTTTACACGACGCTCCTCCCAAAGCGTTACTGTGGCTGGTGGACAACAGTAACACAGGTTTCCTTTATATGTAACCAACTGCAGGAATTATAGACATGAAAACCAGATTCAGTGGTGGATCCGACAGACCTGACCTGCTGGGAACCGACATGAAGCTGGAGAAAAAATGGAGAGAAGAATGTCAAAAACGATCAAATGTGTGGCAGAAAAAAACAAAAAGTGTCAGAGAAACTTGATAAAATGGAGAGAAACTGTGACGACGGAAACAAGGAAAGTTCATCGCGGGGCTAAAAGCTGAGAAAGTCACAGGTGACTTCTGGAAAGACAGAAAATACAGAAAAATAAATGTGTCTTAATCACCAGGGTGATTCAGCGGTTTTTTTTTTTTCTCTCTTCATGACACATTTCATGATCGATGTGACTCACAGTCGACCAGATATCCTGTCAGTGTTTTTCTACTGTTTATACAAATTTCCTTCTAATTCAAACCTTCCCACTGAATCCCTCTGTGGCTTTAAGAAGAAAATGGAATTTACTTATAGAGCACTTTCCCTCTGATTCAGTTCCCATCCACTGGGAGCAATTCATATGGGGAATCGAACCTGCAGCCTTCCGGTAGACGACGCGCTCTACTTTAGATTTTACTAATAGAAATAAAAGTATCTGCTGAGCAGCAGTAGAATGCGTCTCCTTTGTGGTGCGACGGGATATTATTAGATGACAACGCGGCGTTTTTGATGAAGATCAATGGTGTGTGCGCGTAGCGTTTTCGCTCCTCGCCACCTGCCCGCTCGCCTCCCGCTCAGATAGCTGGCTGTCACTTCCGCCGGGTTTATGACGGAGCCCTGAGGGCCTCACGTCAGCCGCCCTTCAAAACGGCCTGTTTGTTTACCGCGTCCGGTTGATGTAAAAATAAAGATAAAGCCATAAAACGGGAGACAGACAGATGGACGGCGAAATTTAAAGTTGGGATCGGCCTCAAATCTGGGACTTCAAAGTCCTTTTTCTGTCACCGGCTTTAATGAAGTCTTCTCAGAAGGGAGCGAGCGCCGAGACCGGCTTTATTAAAGCGCCGCCACTAAGGGCCCCCTATGGACCCACATAACAAAGTGTGTCATTAAAAATTAACTCTGGGTGGAAGAGACTTAGTCACAGAGGAGGGGAAGCGGCGCCGGATCGGCCGGGCCTGAAGCTCCGGGTGACCGGAGCCCCGGCTTCAGCCCGACGGGCCGCCGGAGGCGGAAAGTCGTCTCGCGGGACTGTAGAGACGGCGGGTCGATGAGCGGCGGCGCCGCAGCCTGGAAGGACCGAACGCTGCTTTTCCTTCACCGGGACTCGGAGGGAGGCGGACGTGTCCTGCTGAAGTGCCCTTGAGCAGCGCCTGGTTCGTGATGCAGTCTTTGATGAGGGTTAGAAACAGTCCTTCCAGACCACACAGAAGCTACCAGCTGTTGTTCCCTCTGAGGTCCGCGCTTCACGACGAGCAGCTTCTCGAATCAGAAACGACGCTTTTATTTCAGCGTCAAGAGGGAAAATAAATCTAAACTCGCGGGGTGAGTTATCTGAGCGACGCGGAGACGTGAGACGTGACGAGGGGAGGAAACTTGCGTGTAAAACATGAAGCTAATTTATGGCTGACCAGAATTTTACAACTTAGAGATGGATAATTTATGCTTGATGTGCCGACTCATGGCTCGCAGAGCATTATCTGGACGGCTGCACGTGCCTGAGAGCAGCAGCATGTCTTCAGTTTTTAATATTGTTAATATTTCAATCATCTTCAGGATTTTGGCGAACAGCGTAGCCCAGCTGCCAGCAGCCGCTCCTCCTCCCGGTCTTCCCCCTCTGACGCCGCTCGTTCTCACAGAAGCTCAGACCTTTCAGATCCATCACTTTAAGACCGTCCTTTCAACTACAGGTGTCCAGCCCGAGGCAGAAACATGGCCTCCTGTGGCTCCTCCACTGCAGGCACAAGGTTACCCACAGCCACATCCCTGGGATCAGTGCTGATCCCGCTGCAGGATTACCACTGTAAAGAAGAAAGGAGATCAGATATGCAAGTTTAATTTTTCCTGCCCTGACCTTGAATCTGGGATCAGAGACGCTGAAGGATGCTGCTGTGTGGAGTGTGTTCCTCCTGAACCACCAAAGAGGTGGAACGAATGGAAAACAAGAGCGATACGTGTTGTTAAAGGGAATTTCCCAACAACTTCAGGCCATTTTTACCACTTAGCGCAGAATAAACATGCTGTTGTTGCAGCTTTCTCTCTGTTACAAGTGGAACTTAAATTAACGAGCGAGGACAAGATCGGAGATTGAGGCGCCACTGAAACACGACCCATAGCTGCGTCTGAACCTGCTTCTCTGTTCATCCACACGTCCTCTTGTTTATGTAATTTGACCTTATTGAAATGTTTTAAAAAACATTTACATCCGTGCAGCTTTTCCAGGAGCGCCGGGCGGACAGCGTGCCGGCGCTCACGTCTCCTCCGACATGTCAGAGTCAGCCACGGCCCGGCCTGCTGTCATTCCAGACGGACCGCGGCTGTCTGCGGAGGGCGGCAGGAGAGCTGCTGGGCCGGATCGAGGCCACGCCGAGGTAAAGGATGATTACATTCTGCTCGGTCTCTCCGCTGTCATCTTCAAACATTTCTCTTCCACACAAT
This sequence comes from Salarias fasciatus, assembly GCF_902148845.1. NCBI lineage: Eukaryota > Metazoa > Chordata > Actinopteri > Blenniiformes > Blenniidae > Salarias > Salarias fasciatus. The sequence continues at coordinate 30,215,730 of NC_043760.1, read as the reverse complement.
GACCATGAGGAGAATGGGTTAGAACACCCGTCACCCTAATGTCTTCCTGCCATATCATGAGGCGCTCAAGAAGATTCCCTCCCTCCTCTTCAAGCGAGCCGGGCTTTATGTCAGCCAGGAGAGGGAGGAGCCGGCGCCGCACGGCGCGCCAGACCTGCCGGTGGAATGCCAGAACCAAATGTCAGCCAGTCGTGTCTTTTATTCCCCCCAAAACTTTTATTGTGCCGAGCGAGAGCCGCTCTGCCAAGGGCCATTTCTCACCGTGGACTCCATCCATTTTCATTAAAGTTACATTACACTGGACTTGGATTCTCTTCTTCCACTTTCTTTGAACGTCTTAGTGGAGCGATTGAGAGGGAAATGTGACAGTCATTTGAGTTCGGAATATAAATGATCATCTGGCTTTGCGGCCGTCCCTGATGAGAGGGGTTGAGGTCGTCTGGTAGTGTGTGGAGCCACGGCGGACTGGGTTAAGAGCCTTTTACCAGAAGCATCTAAGCCGCCTCTGTTTTTTGAGTTAAGCACGATGAATTCAAGCTAAAAGGATTTTCTGTCACCAAAGCGAAGCTGGGATCTCCGTGGAACTGGAACGTCTATCAGTCCATCTTCTGTCCTGCTTCAATCAACGGAGGGTCGCAGAGGCCTGGAGCCAATCTCAGCTCACTGTGGGCGAGGGCAGAGGACAGCCAGCACAGGTCCCCGACAGGGCACACACACACACACACACACACACACACACACACACACACACACACACACACACACACACACACACACACAGGTTTACATGAGAAATATACATTTAATCTCCTTCATTTAATTCCTCTTCAGATCTGGGGGTTGTGAAGGGTTCCGACTGGACAGAGGGTGGAAGTGAAGAATTTACTTCTTCTGGACGGAAACAAACTCCAGTTCCTGAGTCTTTTCTTTCCTGATTAACTTTGATGCTACAGTTTTTAAAAAAGGCTGAATTTTTATGCTTCTGTCTGTCTGCTCTTTTCTAGTCATATCTATTGTTTTATGAAGTTCCTGTTACTTCCGGCTGCCATCTTTGAATATGTTCATCATTGTGACAGGAAAAGAGAAGGAGCAGAATGACTGGAAATAATCTGAAGTGAAATGTAAGTTTAGACAATGGAGGAAATATTTAATTGACATTTAAAATCAGAACAAAAGAACCACTTACTTCAGAATGAAGTCGTTTTTATTCAGAATTAGGTGTTTACAAGGTCATTTTTTAATTTTATAAAGAGGACTGAAGTTTTATTCTGATTCAAAGTGGGAATTAAAGCTTGGATGTAACCACAGGTGGATGGTGGATCAGCGGAGTGAGATGGAGGCAGGTCATCCACTGTCGGCTCGCCTGAAGGAATCGGTCAACGGATGGAGGGGGAAACCTTCTTTTCCACGTGCTGCATAGAAGCAGTCAGCACAACTTAGCTCAGTAATTATTGAGATTAATTTTAATCGGATTAATCTCTCCGAAGCCGCCGGACCTCAGAGACAGAAGCGGTGACTTGACCTGGAAACACCATCAACAAACAAGCTAACCGACCGAGGCAGCAGCGGACGACGAACTCCTGCATCCTGTCAGGTAACATCACCGCTCCATGGCTGCTGTCTGGCCTCTCTGATTAGAAATGAGTCTGAGTACTTCCTGTTGAGCAGGCTGTCTGACGGCAGGCGAAGCGTTAAAACTACGAATCAGAACTGATTTCATAAACCCTTTAAATCCACACTGATCTCATCAGGCCACATCGGAGCTGTTATCCACGGTTGTCCAGTTTAGAGGTTAAGTGGTGAATTGTATGTGAATGTGTGTGTGTGTGTGTGTGTGTGTGTGTTTGCCCTGTGACGTACAGTCGGCGTGTTGGGGCGTAACCCGGCTTCGCCAGCTGGGATCGGCTCCTATGGATGGCAATTTGTTTAGGAAAAAAAAAAAAATCAATAAATTGTAATTAATGGTGTTGCTGCTCGTGGGGTAATTGAAAAATAGCAGCTTTACTGATATTTTTGTAAATCCTGCCAACATGAGCCACCTGGGCCGCCGTGCCTCTGCTTTATGGCTCTTTGGTCTCTAACTGACAGCGACGGCGACGGCTTGTCACAAATACGTGATATGGTCGGGAGAGAAAGAGCCAATTTGGATCCTCATTAAATTTTCAAAAGTCCTGATGGTCCTCTGAAAATTGAACCAACTGTTCCAACGCAGCCCTAATTTTATGCTACAGTAAGTGCAAATTAGTTTCACAAAAAATATTTTTAATCACACCCGGCCGAGTTAATTTGCTGTGTGGTAATTCTCCGCGCTCCCCTCAGCGCGGCACTCCGTCACGAGCCGCGATGCCTGGTCTGATCGGAGCTGAACACCGACACGCCCGGCGGGCCGCACGCCGCCTCTCCGGCCCGCCGGCCGGAGCCCCGCTTCCTGAACGCCGCCGCGCCGCGCGATGTTCACCGCGCATTCCGGTCACGTAGTTCAGCTTCTACTCACTTCCTCTCAGTGCTTCTTTCTTTTCTCTTTATTCTAAATGACTTTACAAGCAGCTCCTCAATGCTTGACAGATTTACTGTGTAAATATCATCAAGTTCAAATATAGACTCGCACTGCTGGCATTCGAATGACCTTAAACGCTGAAATTTAGCTGAAATAAGGTCAGTTGATGAAAAACGTTAATTCAGCGTCACACTGAATGGTTGAAGTTGTCGTTTACTCACTGTGGATTCAGCATTGAAATATCAACATTCTTTAGATGTATATCGAATCATCAGCATTTTTACAATCATGACTTTTAAACATTTTGCTGAAATAAATCAGCTGAAAAACAACGTTGCTCAATTTACCACTGAAAGAAGTGTTTATGTGAACGGTAACCCCCGCCTTGTGTTTCTTTTTCCCTCAGTCTCTTCTCATTGTCTAGTAAAGGCAGAATTTTAATGAAACAGCCACGCAAACGGTTACATTTAGCAGATATCCTGATCAAATTGTGAACATGGGTGAAACACAAAACAAACATTTTAAAAGTCTCCACTTTGTTTCGGGTGTGTTGCACCGTATTTGCCTGCAGGCTCGTGGTCTTCCTTCCATTTGATTTTCTTGTTTTCAGTAGTAGCTCAGCAGGCAGGGCTGCTGCTGCAGCGTACAGCAGCTGCTGGGAATCTACATTACTGCTAATTGTGACTTAGAGTCTCCTGCTCTTTTCTTTCCAGCACTGATTCATGGTTGAAAACATGAGGTTGAAATGGCGTTGTGATTTCAACAGATTTGCAAAATCAAAACAAAATCGAACAACTTTGATACCTGACGTTGACGCAACGCTAAAATCTGTATTATCGACAGGTATAAAATGCTCTGCGAAATGATTTTACTCTTCAAAGATGTGTAGATTCCATTTTCTACTTGGCCCCAAATTTATTCTGCAGCGTCACAAACTTAAAAATCAATTTGGAAAATAAATGGTAATAAAAAGAGTGTTGTGGAGACTGAAAGCAGGAGAGCAGTGTGACAGATGGTATGGCCCCCACAGAGTCCTGATCTCAACATCAATGAGTTCTTGAGAGATTACGTGAAGAGGCGGCGTCACTGAGGCAGCTCAGACCCGCAGAGGGATGCAGGCGAGTTTTCCAAAACACTCGAAGCAAACGACCCTCTTGAAGGCTCCTACTCCAGGAGGCCTCCGAGAATTTCCTTCTTCAAGTGAAAGTTAATTGATAGATAAAAGCCGCTTCTCTCTTTTCCAGTGCCTAAATGTGTGCTAAAAAGCTCACAGTGGGTTTTAATATCTGATAGATTTTGTTTAAATATACATAAAGCTACAACTAAGAGGCTCTTTTAGAGAAGCTTGTAGCGGAGTAATGACAAGCGTCCTGGAAACGCAGCGGAGCTGAAAGCACAACGGAAAGTAGAGATTCTCAAAATACTGTTAATATTTCAAAGTGGGCAGGCCATCAGTGTGAAATTAGTTAAATCCTGATACAAAAGCAGCATTTTGTGGTTTAGTAAAGCTGTTGAGAATTCTCTACCTGTTACGTTCACTCAGACGACACCGTTTCACAGCTGTACCGAAATGATAAAAGTCGCTGGAAAAAGACACGAGCGCACATTACGTTCAAGAAAATGATTCCGTTTCAAAAGGAGTTTTTAATCACAGTAAGAATTCCACAGCGAGCGTTTCTTCAGCTGCGTTCTGAGGTAAAAACCTACGTTTGCAGAGCCGGACTCCGATAATTGTTGCTTCTAGCATGCAGTGCTGTACACTCAGTCGACAATCAGGCGGTTAAAGCGTATTGTAGCGGCCTGAAAGTAAAGTTCAGCTGCATTTGTTCTGAGTTTGTCTCAAGCGGTGTTAGTTCCCATGGTTAATTCTTACACAGAGCGTCTTGCAGGCTCTCTGCACAGCCTCCAGCGGCTAATGAATCACAGCGTCTTTTTCATACCTTCACTTAAAGCGCGGCGAATTTGCAGGTTGTCATGAACTTCGGGCCGAGCCGCTGGAGGAACCTGTGCAGGAAGAATATTCTACAGCGCCTGAGAAAGACGCAAACGTCTTCTATACGCTTTCTGGAGTTTTCAGGATACAAGCGAAAGAATTCGATTTGACAGCAGCAAACAAACAAAAGCCCTTGTTTACACGTCTGCCTCAAGTATTAACCTTTTAAGCAGAAATCAAAACAGTAATCACCTTTAATCTGGATAAACGGCAGTGAAACGAGAGGTCCGACTCGCTCCTTTCACCTGATTAGCCGGTTTTATCGCAATCACCGGCTACTGAATCACTTCATCAGCGCTCTGCCAATATGTTTAACTGAATGCAATGATTGTTATTGAAGTAGCAACACAATCAACATTTGCTTTATTGATGTGGATTGTAATAATCGGACGCATTATTTTAGCTGCTCGACAGAAGAAATTTCTTTTAGGAAACACAAAACAAAGCTGGAGAAGACGACATTGTAATCACTCCCTGGTTAACTTCATTATTTCCTTTGCGAGTGCCTGACAGTAATTTCGCACTTTTAGGTCTTTTCAGTTCTTTTTTAGAACGTTCAAATGAGGAGCTGATTGTGGAGTGGCAGAGGTGGGGTCTTTTAATAGCTCGCTACCTGGATGAAAATTACATTTAATTATCTTCCGCTGTTGTAAAAGTGAAAGGAATATTGGAGGAGGTAATTGGCTTTCAGCAGCAATCTGAAAGGGCCACCAACCCGCGCCATGTTCACCAGGGCTGAAAAACGCTGCTTTATCTGCTGACAGACAGGATCCGGACCGGTAATAGCCTTCTCGCTGCCGGCTTCTTCAGTTTGCAGCTCCTAAACCGACGCTACATGCAGACCTGAGCAAGGCAGCAGGGGGACGAGGAGGAAAGTGTCACTTCAGTGTCGAGTTCCTGTTAAAACAAAAACAACAGGAGTATGAATGGAGAAAACATGCAGAACTCCACTGATACCTACAATTTCTTGCATAAGGCGACTGGTAAAAGCCAAGGCGGCAGCAGGAAGGGTCTAACAATCGTTCCCCTTCTTATATTGTTTGTGAGAAAAATAAAAGCTGCTCTTGATTGTTTTTAGTCTGTCTTCAACAATGGGATAGATTTTCTTCCTTTGCCCAAGTATGCTTGAAATTGAAGGCTGCGTTCCCAGAAAGGCCCGCAGTGTGTCCGCTGTTCCATGGCCAATGAATCCGAGAGCGTCCGTCAAGACAGAAGGTCCGACAGAATAATAAAATGCCTCTTGGGAAAGGCGCCAAACTCTCCGAGTTGGCCCCTCGTACGAGATTCCGCACTTCCTCCTTGAAGCAGCACATATGTTCCCCGGGGCAGGATGAACGGCTCCGCCCGGGAGAATAGAGAGGGAGGAAGAGTGTCTCCATCTGTCTGCGGATCTGGGGGGCTCACAGACCGTTACGTCTCCCCCCGGAGGAGGAGGAGGAGGAGGAGGAGGAGGGAGTCTCGGGTAGATCTCATCAAACGCGGGCTCGCCGTGCGCGCCGCGGCGGCCGTGTCACGGCCGGCGCTCGCCAACGACGGGATGGACAACAAAACCGCATATGGCGTCAGAAAACACATATGGCCCGGACGTCTCCGCGCCTTTTATTGGTGTGGAGCCTTCATTACATCTGACTTTCACTCAGCTGAGCCTGAAACTCAGATTAGCAGACATCTGAACTTATTTTTAAGCAAATTCTGCAGCAGAAGATAGTCGATACGGTAGAATTTTCCTGCTTTTTCTCTTTCCATTGTGCGTTGATGCGTGTGTGGATTTGCACGTGTGAACCTGGGGGACCGGCCATCTCCCCGGCAGACAGCGGCCATCTGGCTCAGGGGTTTGGAGACGGGCTCTGTCTGTTGATCACCATAACCCTTATCTCCGTGCCATGTCTCAGATGCCCCTGCCACTCTCCCGGGTCTCCCTTCACACCGGAACAGACACTCCGAGATGGATGGGAGCCGACAGACGGGACGTCTGGCATGGATGGGCCGGAGAGAGAGAGAGAGAGAGAGAGAGAGAGAGAGGCGGGGGGGTTTAAAGAAATCACTGCTGTCAGCTGGCCAAACCAAGCAGACACATATCATCGTTTTATTGGGCGAGGGTCCAAATCGATATCTTGTTACAGTCGGAGCTCGCAGGCTTGATGTATCCTGTTGTTGTGTCCTCAGGTTGATCACACGGCTCCGGTCCTGATGTGTGAGCAACACATTAGCCGGAATGGTGTGAAACCGTCACTCTTGGTTAGGATTCTGTGGCGGTGTGCCGTTACTGACCGCCGCTTTGTTCTGGGGCGTGTTCGCCAGTGCGTCACGACTCGAGCTCGAAACACAGCGAACACCAGCGGCCCCGCTGAACAGCGAACCGGACAGAGGAACAGCGAAGCCTCAAACATCGAAGCAGCGTCAGCAGCATTCAGGAAGGCTTCCAGCCCGGCGCTCTGAGTCACGTCTCCAGCATTGTCTGGCTGCAGCCGTCGGTCAGATCGATACTTGTTGAGGACGTCATTTGCTGTTTATCAAAGCAGGAGTGACCGAAGGCTTCAAACCCTCAGGTTTTCAGATTCGACTTTCTTAAAAGTGTATTTATGATGGTTTTGGGGTAAATCATGTAGGTGTTTTCCTCCTTTGATGGTATTTCATTTTCCCTGCGGTTTTCGTGGGTTTGTTGATAAGAGGCCAAACTGCAGTTCAGGCTCAAGCTAAACTTCATCCTTCAGTAAAATCTGCTTCAGTTTAGATGCTTGAACAGTTTTTCTCGCTTTATTTTACCTTCAACATTTCTATGTGACGTTTGATTTATATCTACATAAACTACATATTACAAGAATAAATAAAACACTTGTGCTTTTAGAGTTAGCTTTTTCCAACAGGCTACAACTTCAGAATGATTTCGTAGTCCTTTATAAAGGCACAGATATCCACAGGTCACAGGGGCAATGATGCACATAAATAAATCATAAATCCCGCATGCAGTGTTACTAATAAGAATCTGCATGTAAATAGATAAATCTCTGTTCTGCAGCCACGTGGCAGTGATGTTTTTACGGCTTTTGGATCTACAGCATGTCCGTTCTTCACAGTTTATTTCTATTTGGGAGGATTTTTTAACGATACAGGCATTTCTACCTCTGCTTTTCAGCTTATTGTTCCGTTATTGTTTGAACAAGCCTCATTCATCCGTCTCCATCATTGCTCACGTTTCAGAAACTTCCTGCTTGGTTCAGTGACTCTCTCCTGTAGGCATAACTGTAAGTCTGCCTCATAACGGAGCCAAAGGTCACGTTAGCTGCCAACGACTGACATTTTATCTCATTTCTTCCCCGTCTTTCTCCTCCCTTTCAGCTTCACCTTTCCTCCCGTCTCTCACGGCGCCGGGGATCAGGAGGGCCCACCTGCACACGATCCCCCGGCGTGGCGGAGCAGGGGAATCTCGCTGTTTGTGCATAAACGCGGCTGTGCTTCAGCGTAAGCCCGCTCGTGTGACGGGATGGAAATGCGGCCGCGCTCCCAGCAGATAAGCTCCGTCTGCTCCGCTCCCAGACTTCCTTTATGCCGGAGAGTTAATAAAATGGCAGTTGAGTCGGGCTTACATTTTTAACCAGGGTGAAAGGAGCGACGGGATGAAAGACAGATGGGAGGTGTTCGAGCGGAAGCTTGATGACTCAGGAAGTAGCGGCGACGTCGCCTCCTTCCTCTGGAATCACGCCGCTCGTCGTCCGCCGTGATCCCCCGGCCCCGACTGCGACACAACTCATAAACCTCAGGCTTCGCCGCGCTTTCAATTTGGAGTGCGACGCGGCGCGGCGGCGAGCGCGAGCGTCCGCGGCCCACTGTTATTAATAACCGGCGTGCACGAGCGCCGCGTTATTGAGCTGCGCCGCTCCCAAACAGTGAATGCCACCGGCTTTAAACAGACGAGAGGAGCGAGGCGATGATTGTAGCCCATTATGCCGAACCTCACCTCTCCGAACAGCTGCGAGCGCCGCCGCACGCCGTCTCCGGTTAGCTCGCTCAGCAAGGCCTTGCTCTGCGTAATGAGAGCTGGTGCCGGTAAATGGTGGAGGTTTACGTCTAATGATTACATCTGCATTGTTGATGTGGGGCAGCGGTTCAGGTAGTAACACACACACACACACACACACACACACACTTGAAGTGAGTGTTCTCCTCCACGGTGCTTTCCAGTATAGATAACCTATCGCTCTGCGTGGGAGAGGAGCAGCACTGGAACATCTGCAACAGTGGAGAAACTGAACCCTGATTTACGGAACACGTTCATCTGCAGGATTCTAAACGGAACATTTCCGTTATTTTTGGGTCACATGTTTGTCTCACAGTTTTGCATTCTGCACGGCGTTTGGAATGACCGGCTCCTGATTGTATCGCCTTCTCTTTTCCCGCCCTCTCTGTCGTCGATCTGATGTGATTCTGCGCAGTGAGAACAGGCGGCCGCTGGACTCACCTTTGACCCCTGCCTGGACGAGCCTTTCCGGAAGCATTTTTTCCTATTAAATGTGTCATATCTGAGATAAAAATCACATTTCATACGACATGCACATAACTCAAACCTGCAGTGAAGCAGATAAGAGGGTTTTTCCTCCTGCACTTGTGGCTTTATGTTCTGATATCTTTTAGCAAAAGGAGAGTATTCAGAACCCAGTTTTTTTTAACACTAAAGCTGTTTGTAATTACAAATTTAAAAAAAATGTGGCTGAACCAGTTCGACTTTTCCCTCCAAACAGGGTCGCTGGGAGAATTCAGCAGTTCATGGGAGACGAGCTTTAACTTCTGTGTCTCTCATGAACTGTGCAGAGCTGCAATGCAGTGCAGACGCCCTGCCTCCGTTTTCTATTGCAATTAATTATTAGTGGGCCTGGGTCCTTTGGGCAAACAACACTATCAATACTGCATCTACTTGCTGCGATCAATGAACAAGTTATTTAGGGAATCGGCCACCTCCTCCTCTCGCGCTCACTCCTTGCTGCTCACGCAGAAAAAGGTGGAGGTTTTCCTTCATAACGGTCGTCTCACAGCGTGTTCAGAAGCACATTCGCTGCCACTCAACTTTTTTTTTTTTTTTTTCCAACTCTTCAAGGCTTGTGGTCTCCCAGTGTGTACAGATGCCCCCCCCCCTGCCCCTCCCCCTCCCGTCTCTCTTGCAATGAGCAGTCCATTAGCAAATGCCAATAAGCCCTCTGTAGCGTGACAGCATGTTCTCAAACAAATTAGAGCCCTAAAGACAACGGGAATATTATTATTTTCAATCCTCCATCATGTGTTCATTAATCTTCATTTGGACTTGATGAGTGTGGCAATCAAATGAAATTATATCCCTGTTTTAGCCTCTCGTGGATACCCCTCACACACACACACACACACACACACACACACACACACACACTCTCCTATCTGGCGCATTCCCGCCAGCGACTGGAATGCAACAAAATTTCCAAATGACTTTAGATTAATTTTGTCTGATTAGCGGCTAAATATATCACCCTGCTCCTTCAAAGTCATTAACGGCGACAAGAGCGGCGGCGGCGGCGGCGGAAACAAACACACGACGGTGCGGCTCCACAATCCAGACCCTTAAATATTGAAGGATCAACATCACACAGCAGCTTTTGTTTGATTATGCAAACATGCCAGATCTGCGGCGCTGGCTGCCAGAGTTTGCCGGGTAATTAGAAGGTGTGTGTTCGGGCCCTTAAATCACTGTAATTGGCCCCGATCTCCCCTTAAAACATCACTATTCATCCCCCCGTAATTACCGGCACATCTGTGGGCGCGCACGTGGCTCCGTCCTCTCCGACACGCCGCGCCGGCCGCCGAAGCTGGAGAGACATCTCACTGTGACATTATAACTTCACTCTTTCAAAGGAAAAAAAAAAAGAAACAGTCTTAAATTCCACTTCCTCCTCGCCACCCCATTACTGATCAGCAGTGGTTTTTACCTTTTTGAGGAATCCAACCAGGCGCCCTGCTGCGTGCTGTCTGCAGGCAAATTTCAAAGCACTATGTTAATATATAAATGTGACAAAACACGCAGAGAGGGTAATGGCAGAAAGCCGGCGCTTCACTGTTGTCTTTGATGAGACTTAGCAATATGTTATTTTTCTAACATTTTAGGAGCATTTTCTGGCAACTTTGAAAAAGAAAATTGTCAGCCACAGGAGCAAAGAGGCTGTACGGCTTTGAAATTGCCAGCTTGAAGGTAATGTTCAAAGTGTTCTATAACACCCATGGATATCCACGTTATAGGATAAAATATCAAATAATGTATGCAGATGCTTTTTATCCCCGGCATCCAGAACTTCTTCGGTTTAATCTGCAGCTCTCACTGTCACTTCAATGCACCATTTAAAAAAAGATCCCATAATAATCAACCACCATGTGAATTTAAAGCTTCCAGATCCACCCTAATAATTCTAGTCTTTTTGATTGAATCTAAAATAACCAAACACTTCATCCTTTGAATTATTAAGACTGTTTATGAGAACATTTAAGGGGTCGTGGACACAACATATTTCAATGTGTTTTACCAGATACCAGCAGTTATATCTGATTGTACTTGCTGTTTTTCATACTGTGTGTAAAATATCGTAGAAAACTGAAGGTAAACATGAAGTTCAGCCGCAAAAAGTCAGACAGTCTCAGTCCAGGAGGTGAAAGGAGACAAAGCATGTGGAATAGATAAAGTCATTCTCATGAAACAAGCAAAGAAATGCTACAAATTCATCAAAACATTTTATATGTTCCATATTTACTCACAGTATTTCCAATCATTTGGCCCAGGCCTCAGAAAAGCTGTCACCAGGTTGATCAATGAGGAAGTTGTTTATGTTGCCAAGATACACTGAAGTTATTGTTCTTTCAGGCGTGTTGTCAGTATGCGATTGGACAGAATTAAAAACCGGATAATCCTGCAACACTGAAAATTAAAATAAAGAAGAATGACATTTGCTGGACTTTGAAGTCGATGCAGATCTGTTGGATGTGCGGTTCGACCAGATCGCAGAGGTGCTGCGTGGTTCTGACGTCCAGTGACCCGGCGTCAGTTCTGCTCAAGAAGCCGGTGAGAGACGATCCGGCGTTCGTCCCGCAGGAGGGTGGAGAGCTGCTCCTTCCACCCCGTCACGTCCGGCGCACATTCGAGCCCGTTCTGCAGAGTCACTGCTGACGGACTGGAGGCCGGTTCAGGGAAGTGAGACAATCATGAGGAAACTTTGAGGTATTGCCCATGCGGGCCCGGGGCGGCAGGAAACACGTGCGACCCAATTCTCAGCTGTCCTAGATATAAACACTTCCCTTCCAGTAGATTACTGTCCTCAGCTCGCCATCAAAGACGGGCAGAAACAAACGTCGCCAGCAAGAGCGACGGAGAGACGGCGAGGGAGAGGAGGAAGCTCTAAGAAGAAGGGATTCAGGAAGGAAAAGCAGGAAGACTCAGACAAACATGAACAGAGGAGGTAATCTGACAACCTTCACACGGCAACACCTGCTGAATGAGCGCTCAGCTCCACTTCCTGCTCTTCCGGTCTCTAATGAAACGCTGCTAACATTAACAGCTCGGAATACTGTCCGGGACAATACAGAAATCAATATTTTTATAATAACAATGCATCAAAAGACAATAAAAGAAAACGATCCTCAGCCGAGCTGTTATCTCCTGGCGATCTGTCTGAACCGTAACCGGATTGCTCCAGTTCGTTCCCATCGCTCTCATCGCAGCGGAGGAGCGTTTAAGATTCGAAAAGTCAGATATGTCACTGATATTAAACTCAATTCAGCTTTATTTATATCGCTGCTGCTGCAGCACAGTCTTTTCTCGCCACTTTTACAGTCAAAAACCCAACAATTAAATGCTTGTGGACACAAATTATACATAGATGGTGTTTTTAAATTAAATAATAGAGACACCCCCCCCCCCCCCCCCCCCCCCCCCCCCACACACACACACACACACACACACAGGAACATTTTCAAACACATGGCTTCACATCTTCTTTTAAAAAATGGGGAAAAAAGAAAGCAAACTTTGTCATTACTGCTTATCTCACCAGTTCTTGAAAGTAGAGTGTTTTTTTCTGTTCTTATGTGGTTGTAATGCTTATAAAATCCATTTTCTGTGCAATGGCTGCATTTGTAGTCCGTCACTTAGCGGAGAGACGGACAGTTATGCACAGTACATTTATATCACCAAGCAATTTCAAGTAACCAATTAGCCTTTATGGGCCGTGGGAGGAAATGCGGGAGAAGGACGTACATCTCCACAAAGGAAAGCTTTAACTGGGGGACGTCTGACTGCGAGGTAAGAGTGCGAACCGCGGCCGCACTGTGCAGCCCGCCGCCTGACCAGCTCACTTTCCTTTTCAATACTTCTCAAAAGGTTCCAGTTATTACTTCTGCGTTTAGTTATTGCGGGCTGAAGTGTGAAAGGAAGATTTCTCAGTGGTGTTACCAAGAAAGTTTCACTGCAGCTAAACGGTGCGTCTTTAATGAGCCCCGTCACGTGACAGCGTTTTCCAGTGAAAACAGACACGCAGATTTTTGAAAACGACTCCCAAAGCAGAACTTTTCAAAGACGCTCCGATTCCGTTTCCATGGAAACAGAGGAAAACTACTGTATATTGAAAAGTTGCTATTGCTCATGGGCCCCACGGCTGGAGGAAGTACTTCTTCTGCTCATGCTCAGTGGATGATGGTAAAAACCGTTTTCCTCCAGAGCATCATGAATTCCAGTCCACATTCTCTGGTTCCAGGCCCGGTTCTCCTGGATTTGGTAGTTTTAGAGGTGACAGTCACCGTAACACCGGTCCACTCGCTGGTCTGTCCAGATGAATGTCCATGTTGTTTCATTACAAAAACAAAAAACAGCGCCGACTCCTGGCCTGGCATGTGAACCACATCCTCTTCAGCATTTCTGTTGTTTCCGTGTAAACATCGTTCTAAAAACATTGCTAATGTGGAAAATGTAAAAACGGTGCGTTTTCACTTGAAATGCTGTCGGTAAAAACGGGGTCTGGAGAGGTTGCATTACAATGAGGCAGCGTTCGAGAAGCGGCCACATGTTAATAATCACGTATGAAGCCGGACAGTCACTGTTTGCTCAGCCAACCAGTCCCACACACACACACACACACACACACACACACACACACACGCATGCTCACATCCCCGTTTATCTGGGTGGACTCGCAGTCGCAGCTCGGCCAAAAATAACCTGTGGATGAGACGTGAAGTGGCAGAGCAGGACAGGAGCGTGCACGGCCTCATGGGAAACCGACTGAACTGAACAGATGAACTGACAAAGACGAAGGGCAAAGCACCGAGGACCAGGGGCACGGAGGAGGAAGCACAGGTGGAGCGTTAGGGCGGCGGCCGGAGCCTCTGACGGCATGTACAGGCGACACGACAGCACAACAAGAGGCATGAAGACAGACGCAGAACGACGAGTCTTGACCTAAAACAAAGCTCTATACTGGAGCTTCTGAGATCTGCTGGAAGTCGTCCTCAGCAGTGATCATATTAGCATATAGCAGACTGTGTAGTCCGTTTCCCAGCGCCAGCAGCAGTCACAATTAATAATTAATTGCATTTAATTAGTTTTGTAATTCAGTTAAATGAAAAAGATTAAGCATCATATTTCTTGGTGACTTGTGCCACGGGAGTGATTTAAGCTCAGAGAAAAGTCTGCAGAGCAAACAGAGAGGGAGAGAAGGGTGAAAACGATGGCTTTAATGCTGAGAGGTCATTTAGAACGTTATAAAATAGGCAGAGAGGTTTTAACTGAGGGGTTGAGTTGTGGCTGCTGGAGACGCTTCACATAAAGCAGAAAGTCACTCTCACATTCACCTACAGTCACTGACTGAACAGAAAAACAGGTTTTTAGAACCGATGAACGGAGCAAGTTTTCCTCATTGATGTTTACTTCATCATAAACCAGCTTTCAAAACATGTTCTACCAATCATAGGAGACTCAATATTTACAGGGTGAGGAACTGGAACATAGAAATACAAAACAGCTCATGCAAACCAGTTTCTGTGTTTCAGCTGAAGAAACATTAATATTCTTCAGGAATATTGTCACGGCCTCGTCAGTGTTATAAGCTGTTGATGTGTTGGGAAGTTCACCTCAGCAGAACCTCTCCCAGTCCCGCACCAGCGTGTAACAACACATTATACCTCTTCTTAATAATTAAGAAGCTCGTCTCACATGAAAATCCTCGACTCTCATGTTTAAAAATGCAGATCTTACGGTCAGAAGGAGACAAGTTTGCACCGTTCAGTAACAATCAGTGGCTCAGTGGCGGCTCTGTCTGTGCCGGTGGAAACTAAACAAATGATTAAAGAAATAAATCCCAGTTTTATTTTTATTGCCTTTGACCAGTAAATGGTGTTTATGTAAGTGTTCATAGAAACGAGGCACACCTGAGGTCGGGTTGCTTTATGTGGCTGATACTGAAGAAGGCCGGGATATACATTCAAATCCAAGTTACAGTTACTGTTTATTTACCAGATAATGAACTGATAAATCACACCCAGAGGGCCCACAGGGTTTAATAAAAATGTGTATTTGCTTTTCTAAAAGAAACTAGAGAAATGTATGTATTAGACATTTAACCGCTTAAAAGTTAAAAGCAAAAACTAACTGTGCCCTTGCGGTAACAAAACAGTTTGTTTAACTGTGAGTGTTTAAAACTTTTCAGAGAAAAAAAATTAGTAGAAACATCATCAGATGCATCTTCTGGTTTCAAGTTAATCTTTGTGAAATAGCCACACTAGTAGGGTTTTCTATTGTTATTCGAATTTTCCGAAAAGCGCAAAAAAAAAAAAGAATTGAAACGCAATAAATTCAAAAAAATCTTTGATAATTCGCTAAAATATTTTAGACATGAAGAGGGTGGATTTGTCTGCATAGCGATAAAAAGAAAGTTTGACTTTCTGCCATGGAAACAGGTTTTGCAGTGACGATATCTCGTCACGTACGCGTTGCGGCGGCGGGGAAAGAGGCGGTGCTCGGACGCCTCGTCCTGCATTCAGCCCGGAGCGGTTTAGTTCACAGTGACGTCTGTTGATATCAGTGTGGATGTGAGCTTTATCAGCATCGTTAGTAGAGCGATGGATCTGAAGAGGAGCTCCATCTATCACCGTTTGTCTTCTCGTCGATACAGCCCTTCTCCTGGCTCCGGTTTCCTGTGTGGATGAGTCACGGCTGGAGTCGGTCTCGGTGCGGATCAGGTGGGACCATTAGCGCCTGGAACCCACCGGAGGTCACGACCTGTGTGACTCCTGGGGTCGGCGGGGCCGACCTGCGGAGCGGCGTTCGTTCACGCCCCGTCCTCGTCTTTCTGCCTCCCGGACGCCGTCGCTCGAGCTGGCGCAGAGGCCATATTAATCACCATCATCAGCCTGCATGCGCAAACGGCGGTAATGAAAATAAAATGCTTATTCACCGGGAAGAAAGAGCTCCATCAATACCTGTTGTTCATTTATTTAACTGATGATCAGTGGGGCATTCTTGAGGGCTTTTCATTAAAAAGGGAATATTCTCATTTTTCTTATTGATTGTTATGAAAGACATGAATATTTTAAAATCAGAACTCATTTCAGACCACAGAAAAGCTGGGAAACGTGTTCTCATTTTTCATGATTATATCGTTTTGCTGGTCACGTTAGTCTGTTGTCATGTATGAGCTTGATGCTGCTATGAAACAAGGAATTGTCTTGTATTTTGCGTTCAGTTTTAAGCATGTGGCATTTTTCTATGTCAAAAATAGGCTCCAACAATTTACTGCAATAAGAAGTAAATGAGACCGAAATGAAGCACAAACGAATGCTTCATCATGCAGTTGGATGGAGACACTGCAGGCGGCATGAATTCCCAAAATCAAAGGTTTTCACAGCTACGATGTTCTGTGTCTGAAGTTCAGGCTCGTCTTATATCCATTTCTTTTACATCTGTGCCAATATTTCTATTTAATGAAGCAAATACAAAGGTTTAGACTCCAGGTTCACCTCTCAGGTGACATTTAGCATCTCTTCAGTCATATTTTATGTGCAGGCTTTACGCCGTGCAAACACACCTCCAGGAGGAAAAACAGTTCATTACTGAGGAATTAGTGAATAAAATGTCATCGAGCCAATACTTCCTGTCACCCGTGGAACTAGAGGAAGCTTTAGGTCAGGCATGGCTTCAAGATGGTCCAGTAATTACATTTGAACCAAAAATCAATTGGAACTATGCGTAAAATTGATTTTCGGAGGGAAAAAAAGATCAAATGTATGGTTTTTGATTCAGTCAGTGCTTTTTAAGCTGACATCGTATAGGGAATAACACTGTCAGTAAAGTGTGCTCTGATCAGGATGTGTCCAAAAAGAAGGCCCTGAAGTTTCCCTTCCTTGCTTTAGATCATCTTCCTTTACAGAAATTCTCAGGTCAGTGGTCAGGCTCGGCTGCAGCACAGCATCGTTGTTCCTGGGAGTCTTTTCAGTCGCCACAAAGGCTGTTTTATCTGTCAGAATGGGGGGAAAAAAGAGAGAAAATCCTCAGGAGTAAACACCTGAAAATTGCAGCATGACAGAGAGAGGACACAGGGTTTATATGTTTTCCTTCCCCTGCTCAGATGCTGACGTTCCCCGTATCAAGCAGGTTTTTCCCACAGGTGATTTCCCCGTCCTCCAGAACAAAGGACGATCCTATAGCGAGCCTGTAACAGAAGAACGGAATAAATCTGATTGTGTGCGTCCCTGATGAAAGGGAGGAGTATTTCTGCTGGGTGTCATCATACTCATTATAAGACGCCCATTTATAGATCTGAGAAGGTGCTCTCACATCCTGAGAATAGCCATGAGGTCAGAATGAGAATAGCTGTGCTTTAACGTGGCGTTGAGACGTCTCCGTCTCCTCTGTGACGTCCGCGGCGTGGCGAGTCGCTCTAACGGCACCTGAAACACACTTTGTGTTGTTATTCCGTCACTTGAGTGAAAACGGGCTGAAACGTGGAGAAACTGGAGACTCTGGGAGTTTATCTCCGCCATGCTGCCGCCGTATGGTCTGCTCCTCCACCCTGCTCGGCTTTCTGTCGTCGTTGTGACAGTTCTGTATTAAAAACTGCCAATCGACGCGCTGAGGGAGAAGAAAGAAATCAAGAAAGAAGGGGGAAAAGCGTCCAAATTGAAAGTATTTGAAATCGATTCAACAAGACACGTGATCATTTGGCTTTAATGTCATCTTTTTTCTCTGCGCTTTCTGCTTTCATTTCTGTTGAATTGTGTAATTTACGTGACTTTGTAGCGGCGTTTTGTAACTGTTGGCCAGGTCTCCTCTGAAAAAGTGTTTTTTTAATCTCAGAGGGGTTAAATGAAGGTTGTAATAATAGGAAAAAATTGTAACCAGAGGGGCAGAATTTCAGCAGACAACTGTGATTTAATGTGCCGTTCCATTCATTATTGGACCAGAGTTGGCCGCATTAAGAAAAACAACTCCTGGCTCAAGTCTCTTTCCAGCGCAGCCAAACGTAAAAACCTGTTCCCATATTTATTGTTGTTGCTGTCAATGTTTCCAGTCAAATTTAAATTGGACTTTGAAAGCAGAGCAGAGCAGACACACAGCGGAGAGAAAACACAAATGTGCTCGGAGTATAAAGCAACTCGTTCTTTAAAGATAAAAGTCCTTGTTTTTGTTCCTGCTGCAGTGCGTTTTATCTCCTGATCGTATGCTCACATGAAATAAAAACTGGTGAAACAAGCAGGAGGACTATGAAGAAGCTGTAATTTTAAGAATTGACTTGCCACTGGTTTTCAGCATGAAAGATTGAGGATGTGATTGAATAAGGCGGCGGGGGAATTATCCCCCTTTGATCCGGAGATCAGTGTTGATTCACCAACACACTGGACAAAGCACAATAAATGTATTTCAAGAAATGAAGGGAAGCAGGGCAGCCAGCTGTTTTGCATTTTGAGAGAAAGTCATGCAATCAGCTCACATTTTCACGCACACGAAGAACTGATTGCAGGCTGAATGCCGGGGTTCCTCAAGTATTACATATTAGAAGATATTGCTGTGAATCGCAGTTTTTCATTTATGGTCAACAGAATGTTTGCTGGAGTTTGTTAGTCAAAGGCGCAGAGAGGTGTTACGAACAGTCACATTTATGAAGAAGAAGAAGAAGAAGAAATTCTGTCCAACTGTCCAGCGCCTCAGGAGGGGAAATCAGGTCTCCACCAACACTGTTTACAGTGGAGGTGGGGAGCTGCTGACCTCAACTGGAGATGTTTTTGGATGGTGGAATTAACACTTTGAAGATCTCCTCAATCCCGTCGCCACATCTTCCGTGGAGGAAGCAGAGACTGAGGTCTCAGAGGTGGACTCGTCCAACACTCAAGCTGAGGTCACCCAGGTGGTCGGTAAGCTCCTCGGTGGCAAGGCACCGGGGGTGGACAAGATTTTCCCTGAGTACCTGAAGTCTCTGGATGTGCAGGGACTGTCTTGGTTGACATGTCTCTGCAACATCGCGTAGCGGTCGGGGACGGTGCCTCTGGATTGGCAGACCGGGGTGGTCTTACCTCTTTTTTCAAATGGGGACCGGATGATGTGCTCCAACTACAGGTTGATTACACTCCTCGGTCTCCATGGGACAGTCTATTCCAGGGTCCTGGAGAGGAGGACTGAATCGATAGACTATCGACTGATAGTCGAACCTCGGATCCAGGAGGAACAATGTGGTTTTCATCCCGGTCCTGGAACACTGGACCAGCTCTAGACCCTCCATAGGATGCTTGGGGGCATTTGGTCCTTGTTCAGGGCCGTCTGGTCCCTGGAGTAGGATTCTGGTCCGCATTGCTGGCAGTAAATTGGACCTGTTCCTGCTGCATGTCGGACTCCAGCAGGGCTGCCCTTTGTCACCGATTCTGTTCGTAATTTTTATGGACAGAATTTCTAGGTGCAGCCAGGGGCCGGAGGGGGTCCGGTTTGGTAGCCACAGGATTTCATCGCTGTTTTTTGCTAGGAGCGTAACGGTACACAAAAGCCACGATACGGTACATACTTTGGTGTCAGGGTCACGGTTCGGTATGTTTTTCGGTACAGCTGGGAAAAAGAAACAAAAGCTCACAAATGTACCAGAACATCTTTCCCAAGCTTTGCCACGCGACAGATTTACACGAGCCTGGCGGGTCTTCCAACTCCACACGCTGCGTCTCTCATTCCGCTTGTACTTTCTTCTTCGTTCGTTCATGTTTGGATCTGTTTGTTCTTCTTCTTCTGTGGTAATGGTGGTCGCTGGCAGCTTTTAGGCTCATTACCGCCACCTAAGGTTGGAATCAGGACTCTCTTTTTTTTTTTTTTTTTTGTTACTCACTCGTGTATTCGTCGTGTGATTGTGTGTACCGACCCGTGACCCCCGTACCGTGACGGTACGGGACGAATACAGACACCGTTACAGTCCTATTTTTTGCAGATGATGTTGTCCTGTTGGCTTCATCGAACCTGGAACTGCAGCACGCAGTGGGGCGGTTTCCAGCCGAGTGTGAAACAACGGGGGTGAGGATCAGCACCTCCAAATCCAAGGCCATGGTCCTCAACCGGAAGAAGGCAGTCTGTCCTCTCCAGGTCGGCGGAGAGACTCTGGCCCAAATGGAAGAGTTCAAGTGTCTTGGGGTGTTGTCCACGAGTGAGGGACGGATGGAGGTGAGAATGGTGGTGAAGAAGGACCTGAGCTAACTAACCAGCTAACCACCCTCACCTATGGGCCTGAGCTTTGGGTCATGACCGAAAGGACAAGATCCCGGATACAAGCGGCTGAACTGAGCTTCCTCCGTAGGGTGGCTGGGCTCCCTTAGAGATAGGGGGAGGAGCCTGGACACCTCCCTGGGGAGGAGTTCTGGGCATGTCCCACCGGGAGGAGACCCCGGGGAAGACCCAGGGCACGCTGGAGAGACATTGTCTCTTGGCTAACCTGGGAACGCCTTGGGATCCTCCAGGAGGAGCTGGAGGAAGAGTCTGGGGACAGGAAGTCTGAACATCCCTTCCTACCCCCGCGACACGGTCCTGGATAAGCTTTTAAAAATGGATGGATGGATGGACATTTGTTTGAGCTCCTTCATGCTGAGTAAACTTTTAGTGCTCGTATAACTTAACTAGCTGCTACATTGTGTCACGCAGATTTCTGACCTTCAGCAACATCATAAGTTCGACTGCACAGTTCTGCTTTCCACTGAGTCAGAGGAACCGACGAGCTCCATTCATGCTGTTGCACACAAGTGTCGTTGTGTGAACAGATACTCAAAATGCAGCAGGTTTTCCCAAGATGAACTTCATAGTGCAAGAATAGCGAGGCTATCTTTCATATCTACTTTTTTCCACTATTGCATTCGGAAAAGAAATACCAAGCTGCTCTGTTGGCCTTAATGTGGAGGAAAACTCGACATGAGCAAACACATAAAAAGTGAATGAGGTCAAACTATCATTTTCGTTCAGTTTATATTGGTTTTTATTAGCTGTAGCTTGGATCAACAGTCACATTTTTAAGATATAAGAAACCAAATTTCTGCCGCCATCAGCGGTATCATAACAATTCAGTTTGTTTGAGACAAGCGGAGTCGGCGTTTAGCTGCGAGTGGAGACCTTTAGTTACGGATTAATAATTGATAAAAGGACAGCGACACGGTGCAGAGACGACACAACAGGAAAACAGGGGAGAGGAAGAACAAGTAGTGCCACAAGTATTAGAGGAAGCTGCTGTAATCATGATTTGTATCCTGAAAAGGGAGCGTGCTGGAATAATGTCCACATATGTCAGTCTGCGAAGCCTGAGCGATCGGTATTCCACCATGTGGAAACGAGGCGCTGCAGCTCTCTGCAGCTGCTCCGCTCTCCAGACGCCCGGCACATTCTCATGCTTGACTTTAATTCAGATGAGTGATAAAATATTGATTGCTGCTGAGTGAGACGTATAAAACAACAGCTTTGTTGAAACCACACACACACACACACACACACACACACAAAACCAGTTAAAGTTAAAGCAGAGCATGAGAACGATTGCCTGAAACAGTTTCTGCATAAAGAATTCCCTCTCTCTCGCTTTCTCTCTCTCTCTTGGAGAGTCTGGATATTTGCCATGAGAATAATAAGACCCGGCTTTCAAACAGCGCCGAGCACAGGTGAAACAATAGCCGTTTGAAATAAATATCAGAAGGAGCCTTGGTTAATCACCTGGCGCCCATTGTCCATTCTCTGAATCCTTCCCTCTCTCACCTCACACTTAATACACCTCCACATAGCGCAGGAATCTCATTCATCAGTGCCAGAGCAGGGTGGAGATCAGTAACCCTGCAACAGCCGGCAGGAGTGTGTTATCTGCCGGCCGAGTTTCACCTGTAACGGCGTAATTTACAGCCACGCTGATCACACTGGAAGTTGTCGTG
Source organism: Salarias fasciatus (assembly GCF_902148845.1). Taxonomy (NCBI): domain Eukaryota; kingdom Metazoa; phylum Chordata; class Actinopteri; order Blenniiformes; family Blenniidae; genus Salarias; species Salarias fasciatus. The sequence continues at coordinate 30,193,813 of NC_043760.1, read as the reverse complement.
ACTCTTTGTTTGGGGCCGTTGTGTTGATTCATGGAGACCTTTTAGCTGTTCAGCAGCCTGCTGTGTGTGAGAATTGTTTTTGATTAGAATTTTGATGTAGTGCATTTCCTCTTTTGTACCACTTTAAGCCCAATTTTATACCTTGTACTTTCTCCAGGAAAATTAAAAAAAAACAAAAACAAAAACATTTTCCTCTCTTTAGCTGATTGCTTTACAGGTTAAAAAAAAAAAAAAATGCAATACTTTGATTAAGATTGAACCGGGTTCCAGATTTTTTGACTTGTAATTTGTAGTCGATATGGGAACAAATCTGATACCCTCCCTCGGTCGGACTGAATTTATGTGTTAAACCTGCCGTTTTAGAAGGAAAGAGAGCATACTTTCTTGATTCTCTTGTGGAAATGACTTCCCTGTGTTTAACTATTCATGTTTAACCTTGAGGATACTGGCAGCAGCGTGCCGCCTCGGTCCGGCCCGGGGAGGTTAATGGGGTCAGGGGTCACGCCCGGGGACCCACAGTGGTCACATGTCATGTTAAGATCCCCGGTCTGCTTTTCTACTAACCTCACGGATGAATACACCTGAGAGGAAATCGCTACTCCAACAATCTCATTTAGGCTTCTCCAGCAGTTTAATGTCTCTCCTGTTTTCTAACAAGAAAAAAGCTCATAAAAACGAGCCGGTAAAGCCCGGGTGTCCCTGCAGCCTCGAGCCATCGCCTGGTCAACCGAGAATTAAAGTCCCTCCTCGGATTCCTGCCTGTACCTCAAGGTCTCGTCCCAGGTGGCGCCGCCCGCTACATCTCCAATGGGAGGCGACCATGCAGCATACTAATCAGCAGGCTGAACCACCTCAGCTCGCCGCTCAGGAAGAGGCTGCTTGAGTTAGAGTTCGTCACAGTCGTCTGAACTCCTTGCCTTGTCACCGTCCAGTGGAAAAAAAAAAAAAAGAGGTTTAGATTCATATATTTGCTTTTTTAGCTTCACTTCACCCCCATGCAGTGTCTGTGGCTACATGGACCTAAAGTAATCCAATTAAATTTAAACCCTATAAATCTGTACCATATAAACACTTTAATTGGGTTAGATTTGCACCATTTGCTTGAAATTAGGATGGGATGGTGGGGGGTGGAGCGGTCCACTTTGTAAACGAAACATCTGGTTATCTCCTGCAGTCGTAGCTTTACATGAACGTCAGTCCACCGGATGTCATGATGTGACCACACACAAGTGTCTCGTCCAGGGAGGTCATTCTCCAGGTAAAGCTGAATGTGTGGTTCATGTCACCCACCGTAAGCGTCACAGTGCAAAGCATGATGGGATTGAACCACTGAAATGAATGAATATGAACATTCCGATCACGTGATTCGGTGTTCATGTAAACGGGACGATCTGGAATCAGAGCAATTAATCAGGTTTTGTTGATGCTTTTACTTACAGGAGCATAAAAGTATTTTGACTCTTGAACTCTGTCATCGGTTTATTAACAAGTACAAGCAAGTTCATTGCTCATGAAAAAAAAAAAAGAACAGCTTTGAAACGCTTGAGAATAAACTCCATTGCACATGTCTTTGAGGAGCGAGGCCTCCTCTGAGCGTCGTCTCGGCGAAGGGCTTACTGAGCGTACGGCAACTCTCAGAAGACTTTCCTTGAAATCCCTCCCCTCCGCTCTCGCTGCAGCCCACCAAAGTCTGGCCTAGTTTGTATTCTCCAGGCGGAGGCGTGCGTGTCTCCCGGTGCCCTCGGTCTAAGGGTGGCATTATGGACTCAGCAGGGTGATCGGTGGGGGTCAGAGCGAGCTTTTAACCCTCTGTAGCCCCGCCGGCCCCTCTCGCTCCTGGACTCCTGTTCTTTTCTCACATGAGCCGCTCGCTTTTGACTCGGGGGGGAGATATAACATACATTACATAAGTAGAGACGGACTGTTTCTGAGAGAGAGAGGAAGGAAGCCAGTGTGTTGACTGGCAGGAGGAGGAGCGTCCAGGTAGGGATCCTCTTCAGCTCATCATATCAATCTTGAATACGCGGCTCGGCAGCAACAGAGATCTCTACTTGGAGAAATGTGGCACTTGTGTCTCTGTTCATGTAAAATTGAAAGTGATTGGGGGGAAAAAAAAAAAAAAGAAAGAGAAAAGTAAGCGTATGTATGAGGTCCCAGTCCCCTGCCAGAAAGACAGACTGAGAGAAAAGAGAAGTGGAGGAGCCAAGAGGGAGGGTTCATAGAGGATTTGGGTCATAGATTGCCAAGAGGGATCCTATTGTGTGTATCGAGTGTGTGTGTGTGTGTGTGGGGCTGAGTCTTTCGATGTGTGTCTTCACGCTGGATGTGTGTGTGTGTTATCACGTGTGCTCGAACCAGTTACACAACAGATTTCCTGATTAAAACAAATTATGTTTTTAATGTTGTCTTTACTGCGGAGAGGCGCTCTCTCCGCTGGGAATTGGAATCATTTCCTCGGGGCAGTGAGGCTACTTAGAGGCAATTTCACATGCCTTTAAACATATACAGATGTATATTGATTCTGAGCCGCGCTTTGCAGCGCAGCACTGTTTGTCTGCCTGATTAGATGACGACTCTGGTTCCTTTCTAAATGTCTCAAGTACAGCGAGAGACCACCGGGAAAATGGACGGACACGATCGTATTACCCACATAATGAATTGTAACGCCTCCCCAGACTGTCAGCAGCGCACGGCACGTCTCATTCCTGACAAACGACAGGTTTTGGTGGACGGCTAATGACATACCCGGTGTTTTAAATTCCTTTTTCATTTCTTATGAAATATGGATTCACTGTTCTAGTTCACTGGATTTGTCCAACAATAGTAGCTTTACCTTTATGTACTCAATACTATTTATTGATGATTGAAAAAATATTGAGAAAATCTGATTAGATTTTTATTTTTAATACTGAATTAACAACTCTACATCAGTTATTGAGAACAATATGCTTCATTTTTGTGAGAAACACAGTAAATAAATGATATGAGAAAAAAAAAAACCCTCTCTAGTTTATCTCTAACGGCTACAGAGTGAGAAGGAACATTTGGGTTACCCACGAAACGACCAGAGAGCCCTTTATCTATTTTTCAGAAAACTGATGTGCCTTCTTGCTGTGACAAATTTCTTTTCCCACTCACACACTCACACACACCCAGCATCGTACACGGCAGGGTCATGGTGCGCTGGCTCGGCCGGACGCCGGGGTTTCTGAGGCGCCGATCGGTGGCTGTTCAGGGCCCGGAACAGAGGCCTGCTTCTGGCTGGGATGCTGGGCGCCACGGGTGAGATGTCGCGCTGTGTCTGAAGCGCTGGCCTGCATCCAGCCACAACCTGCGGCTCGGGGTGATCAGACCGCCGGCCTGCGGACTGACGGTCGCCCTCGGTAAGCGTGAGGCGGGGGGAGAGAGGTGTGGTCTGCGTACACCTCCCAGGATGTTGGAAAACTGAGGAGAAGCTCTGTAGCTTTTTGGCTAGATTCATGAGTTTGATGGAGCGTTAAATGCTCGGTAACGGTGGCGTGCACAGTCGGTGTCGCGGCGCTCGGCCATTCGCGGAGCTCCAGCGTCCGTCTGTCTCTCACAAGTCGCTGTGTTTCATTGCGGATGTGCTCTGTTTATTCAGCGGAGGGCTGGAGGTTGAGGACCCCACTTCTCCAGACTGTCATCCCACGGCCCCGCCGTGCCTCTGCTCAGGGAGGCGTCCTGTGGACTCAGCACATCTGCACTTATGTCCCGTCAATCACGTCGGCTAAAGGGGGAACCCGCGGTCAGAGGTGACGCTTCAATGTTTACTCTCTGCCTCGCTCCGTCAGCAAAGTCTCCGAATGGTCGTAAATATCGCTTCGGCATAATAACATCCTCATGGTTTGGTGGCCCAGTTGAATCAAGGACTCCGCATTCGCTCATAATTCTGCTGGGGAAGACAGATTCACCTCTGATTATAGGCTGTGAAAGGCACTGCAGCACTCCTGCTCCAGTATTCATGAGTAAACAGACATTTTAGAGACGTGATGCAAGAAAAAAAAAAAGAAGGAAAGAAAGCTAAATATACATCTGTGGGTACATTATAGGATTATTATCAGCTTCATTATGGCAGCATATCTCATCATCCAGCGAAGTGTCGGAATAATCTGAGTCTGAAATTCGTTTAATTGCTGAATTGAGTTTGAGATTGAAGGGAAGATGGAGGGGAGGTCTCCACGTGGCGTGGCTTTATCCGACGATTTCATAGAGCGAGATTCGGTTATGGGCAGGGAGCACTTCATTTGCACAGAATGAAGCTGTTGAGAGTTCCTCGGATGGCCTGGAAGCCCAGTTTAATGGACCGGAATCGAATCGCAGGGCAGAAAATGGAGTGAGGGAGCGGCGGGAGGGAGCAGGCAGGGGAGCAACTTTCAGAGGGCCGCCCAAAGTTTATTCACCGGATTCCATTTGTTATCCGGCCCGGAAAGGAAGCGCACACTCACACTCAGAGTTCTGAACCTGGGTAAAAAGATCTGCTGCATATATGGGCAGAAAATGAATGCAGAAACTCAGAAACGCAGAATTATCACATTTAATGGTGATGGGGGGGCCGAGGCTTCTCTGAGTGACGATGAGTGACGGCAGGATTCACAGCGGAATCCATCACTGAGAGTAAACAGAGACACACATTCAGCCTGATGAGGATTTTTAAACACACACACCCTCACACACACTAAGAAGACCATGGAGTTGGGATTTTCCTGCGCTCACTGCAGCTACACTTAAATCACTAACAGACTCTTGCTCGTCTTTTCTTCTTCTTCTGTCTCCATGCGGCTGTTTCAGTGTGTTTTCCTCCGTCTCTTCCCGTTCCCGCCGCCGCCGCCGCCGCCGCCGCCGCAGCGTCGGCTTTCCGGCGCTGCACCAGAGCTGTCACGGCTGCATCAACATCTGCGAGCGCCGCGATAGTTTAGGCTAATGTTTTAATTGGTTCCTAAGAACAGAGGGCAAGCCAAATTGCTTTAGTGTCCCCAAGGCTTTCTCTCTTAATGAGATATTCTCCCCTCTCAGGATCAGAGGGTCCTGACCCGCGTGTCGTCACCCAGATATTATTGTAGCACGTTCCCCTCTCTCTGATAGAGCGCACCGAGAGGTTAATGAAATCACAAGTCAAGGAGATGTCTGTGCATGCGGAGGGAAGTGCTACTTCAGGACACAAACTGTGCCGATGGAGCGTGAGCGAGGAGGAGGAGGAGGAGGAGGAGGAGGAGGAGGAAGAGGAGGAGGGCAGGAGCTTGTTTGTCTTCTGTTTCTCATCAGCGCCGATCCGTCCGGCTCACCTTCACGCTCTCGGCTCCACACTGTCCACACAACGCGTCCTTGTATCACCAGAAATATAACTACCTTGGATCCCCTTAAAAGTGGGAAAAACAAAATTAGATTTTAAATTAGATTTTCCCAGGCCGTGATGTGGTTTCCTTTTGTGGCCAAAATCGCCGCAAAGTCAGTGCTCACCTTTCGTCGGCCCGGTGAAAGAGAAGAAGAGAAAGAACAAGGCGAGATAGAGAGGAGAGGCTGATGCCCTTCACCTGTGGTCACCCACGACAAAGGCTCTTTAAACAGGGCCAGACAAATGAGAAAAGATTAGGATCTGTGCGGGCCGTCAGTGTCGAGTGGGCACATTTCCTTTCTGGTCTTTTCACTCTGACAACTGAGGGGAAATAAAGGAAACGAGAACGAGGACAAGACGACAGCTACATGGACATACTTGGGCCCGGGGCGTTTTTTATTGTTCAAAGAGCCTTTTGTTTATCCCAATGATAAAACAAAGAGATATCGGAGATATGAGCGGCAGTCCTGCACTGCTGATAACGGCATATATGACACCTCGCTCCTTCCCGCCAGCGAGGCGGAGATACGGCAGATTCCTAACGCTGAGATCTCACTCCGTCTGCCTCGGGCCCCGCGGCGCTGCCTCCCTCCCGCTAAATCCTTTTCTATAAGCAGCTAAATCGATCTGATACACCTTGTTTAACCCCCTGAAGGATCTGTTAGATTAAGAAACAGCTGATGAAATTACCCCCAACAAACCATTGAAAGGGAAAAGCCTGATGATAACCTCATGTCGGCAGAGAAAAGAAAGACATGCTGAGGCTATTAAAAGGAACGATCAGGTCAGAGACGTGTCGGCCTACTATTTTTGGGTGGTAAAAGTAATGAGGAAAAGGATTGCCTGCTGAAATATGAGATTCTCTGGGTTGGAATTTGATTGTTTTAGTCTCAGTGTTGAGCCTAACAGCAGGCAGGTGAAAACAGAAACGTTTCATTGTGTTTCGAGAGTCCATTTACAAAACACCAGTCCAGATTCTCTTGGACTCTGTAGTTTAGAGTCAACAGAATAACAATCCAGCTCCGTTCTCCGTCCATATTTTCCAGTGTTTCTAGCAGACTGTTCTCTGCATACACGTGTTTGTGGTTTCATTACAAAATCGACCAACAGTGCCAACTTGTGGCCTGAAATGCAAACTTGATCAATTTCAGTATTTCTGTTGTTGCTGTGTAAACGGACATTGTTTTAAAAATGTTCAATCATTAAACTTTTCTGAAATGAAAAAGAAAAACGATGCATTTTCACTTGAAAATTAATTTAGGGTCCTCCTGATGCCTTCTCCCAGTGAGGCCTTGTCCTTTCAGTTTTTGCAAAGAAATCACAATAAAAAACTAAGAAAATTAAGAGAAAACTATTAAATACAAGTTTTTAGAACTTGATATATTGTTAGTGAAATGCATATGAATTAAAATGGCAGTAAGAAATATACTGTTTGTGGAAAGTTGCAGACTTTAGACAAAGACTTCTTTAAAAGCATCAGACTGCCACCTCAAGAGTTTTACTTTTTTATGAATCCCAGCAGCTGTCAACCGTTATATTCTATAGCCAGCGAGTCTGGCATTAGATCAAAAGTTACTTCTTGATTTGAGACAAAGCGTTTGTGGTGTGAGAGCTCGGGGATCGAACATGGTTTCAGGTCTGTGCTGTGGAGGTGGCTCAAACTCCCACGCTTCAGAAACTTCACTTCAGACAAGCGGCACAATGAAACAACGGACAGTGAACTGAATGGACTGAACTGTGGGCTTCAGACGCAACACGTTGCTCCTCACTCAGGAATGAAGAATCAAAAATGAAAATATTGTTCAAAAATCTCTCTCTCTCTGAATTTGGCATAATGAACTGCAAAGCAAGTCCTACAGAAATGTGTGAAGAGTTGGTCTGAGCTCTGCTCACTGTCTGATGTCGATGTATGGGCTGCAGCTTTACTTCTTCACGTGCTTTCGTTGCTTCAGCTTCTTTGAACCCGACCATCTTTTCTCTGTTCGCTCGAGCTCACAGCTTAACCTTGACCTACAGGCACTGATTTTCATTCATCTATTGATTTGTGGCCAATGATTGTCAGAGATGTTAAACTGTATGTTTGAATTGGAATATTCTTATTTTTTTTCTTCTTATATAATCCTCTAGTTGATGTTTCTTACAGTCAAGGGTTATTAAAACTCCATTGATGGAAATGCACGTGCAGCTTTGAATGTGTCTCCTCTTTAGCTTCTTAAACTTATGCCGCATGCAGGAAACATGCATTATTGTTAGGAAGAAATGTCCATCAGATCTGAAACTTGGACCATGAGAAGAGATTTTTCTCAACTACAAATGCTCAAATATATAGACATTCTTTCATGTGGTGTTTGAAGTATTCCAATGCACCAGTTTCACAAAGACTTCTTTTAATTGTTAAATTATTCAACTTCAGAATCGTATTCAGGCGAGCGCTCCAACCGCAATGACAACATTTTGGGCATAACTTAATAATAATTCAATATGTGTTCTTGTTTGTTTCCATTCTCTGAACATTGTCCTCCCTCCTCCAGATTACTGACTCAGTTAAAACATGAGCCATGACGACTTGTGGATGGGTCTTCTCTGTACTGTACCTGTCGTGCCGCCGGTTCTCTGCCGCCGAAACGCCTCGGCGCCGGAGCCGGAGCCGGAGCCTGAGCCGGAGCCTGAGCCGGAGCCGGAGCAGGTAGCCACTTTGACTGACAGCCCGATTTGCCGCGTTCTCCACTGCTGTTCCTCTCCACCAAACCGAGAAAATTAAATCTACAGTCGCGGTGCTAATGTCAATCAAACAGCTCTGCTGCTCCCATTATGCCGCCGCGGCTGTTTTTGTGTGTGTGTGTGTGTGTGTGTGCCGCCGAGTGTTTTCACGTGTTCACGCGCCGGCACGCGTTGCTGAATTAGCCGTGTGTTTTGTTGCGGTGGTGCGCCGGCAGAACGAGCGCAGTGACCTGCGGCAGGCGGAGAGCCGTGAAGACATGCGTCCCGGCGCTGCGGTGGGGGACGGGGGACGGGGGACGGGCTCGCTCGCCACGCTGCCAAGCTAATAGAGCTCGTCCAGGCCGGAGCCAGGAGGCTCTGGATGGGAGGGGAAGGAGCAGTCAGCCTGAGCTGGCCTGCTCACCGTCTCAAGCCGAGCCGAACCGAGCCGGGCCGGGCCGGGCCGAGAAGACGGAGCTCCGTCGGCGCTGCGGCGCTGAGCTCTGACCCAGATCCCAGACGAAGAAGCCGTTTCATCTCCTCTCTCTCTCTCCCTCTCTTCAGAACAAAGGCTGCTCTCGCCCTCAGATATGTGCCTCCATTCCACTCATTTGTGCATTTCCAACATTTTCTACTATTTCTGTGTTTTGGATTTTTATTTTTTTATTTCAGATAAAATCCCCGTGGTGGCTGTGGATGCTCTCTGGAGTCTAATTGATAAAAGGGGTTACATCCAGTTTTATTATGCGCTCCAATTAGAGGGAAAAGTAGCAGAAAATCCAGAAGAATGTTGCGCACATGACTGAGTCTTGCTCGACATGAACTTCCTCTTTAATCAAACTGCGCCATACAACCTTTCGTTTTTAGATCACAGTGTTTTTAATGGAGCCAGATCGTATCGACCTTGTCCAAGGGCCCTTCCTCCACCCTGCGTCACTCTCTTAAGAATTTTCTAATTTCATGGAAAATTAAATTAACATAAAATCAATTAACACATTAATTAGTCATCTTTAATTACTGTAACCGGAGTATAGTTTTTACTTTCAATTATTTATTCCATAATTAATAGCGTGTAATTAGCCCCGCTGATATCGACATTAAACAGGGAGATAATCCCGCTAAGTGAAGTGGACATCTGAGACTCATGAACAAGTTGTCTGGACCGGCCGCAGCGCCGGCGACGCCCGGGCAGCCTCTGGTAGTGCGCATGGCGTGAACCCTGCCGTGAGCGGATGCTCGGCGGGTTGATGGCGTGACGTTGTGCCCTCTGGCAGAAGGACGAGCTCTGTCAATTCTTTTTCGAGATCCGGGCTAATTGTCACATAAATAACTGCATATATCAGTATGATTACAGCGGCCGTGACACCTGACAGGTATTGAGTACGGCAATAAATCTACTGGACGAATTAAAATGTTACTCTGCGTTTTTGAAAGCGACTCAGCATCCGCTTTTCCCAGCGATTGGATTGATTCATTAGATTCTCCAGAAATATTTAAAAAGGAAACGCGGCTCGCATTTGCTCTTTACAGACATAATTAACTTTCTGCAAAGCTTATAATCATCACAAAGATTTAACACGGCGTCGATGTTATCATTAATCTTTTTTAGTAGCCTTTCAAAGTTCCTGCTCCTGTTGTGGGCTTGTGGGGGATGCAGCCGGAGTGGCGAGCGTCGCTTTGGGAATCGGAGGGGATCGTCTCTCTCCGATCTCCTTCCCTCGCCTCGCTCTGCTCCTCTATCTGGCTGCCGGGACGCAGCTGAAGGTGATACGGCGGCTAATTAGCAGAATTATCAGTGACCCCGTTAACGAGCCCGTCATTTAAACCTGCACCTATCCTGGGAGCGTCCGCCGCCGCCGCCAGCGCCACGAGTGGGAGTGTGGAAGCGAACAAATGAGAGAGGGCTCCACAGACAGGCCTCTGACAGAGATGTGAGTCCGGAAAAACCTGATTGAAGGGAAGGTTTGAGAGGAACGCGGCGCCGCTGTGAACTGCCGCTGGAGGGTCGAGCGCAGAAGACGGAGAGGTGGCCTGAAACCCGCTGACGGCTCAATCCGGGGGAGCGTTTCCCCGGGAAAAGAGCAGAGGAGTAATGAATAAAGGCGACGAGCAGGCCGCAGTAATGATTTGAGTGTAAATGAGGATGGACAGCCGCGCTCCTCCTGCGCCGGCCTCACCTCTGAGAGCCTGACAGCCCACAGCATACAGATGGCACTGCTAATTACACACTGCACCGGCGGCGGGCCGCGCCTGCCTCCCCGCGCCGCACAATCAAAATCCAGATGATGCGATTGTGGCCACGAGTGTCTGAGTGTGCAGTTTCCGCCGCTGTCTTGCTGACATGTGTCTTTTTCTGCTGCTAAGATTGTAGCCGTCACATCTCCTCCACGGAGCAGGCGCCCTTTAAGATGGCAGCTGCGGTTGGACATCTCATTAGTGTCCAGACAGACTGAGGGACAAACGCACACACACACACACACTCGCACGTGTGTGTGTGTGTGTGTGTGTGTGTGACAGGAAAGGTGGGATGAGAAGTTTTCTGACAGAAAGACTCAAAAAGTTTCCTCAGGGTGGTGATCTTTAGGATCTCAGACATATCGGTGGTGACGCTCCGGACACAAGCGAGTCGTTTTAATAAAGCAGTCAGTAGATTTAAAGTGCAGAGACGGCCTGGAGCTGAAGGAGGCGTCTGACCTGCAGCTCTGGATTCAACGGGAGGACGTCGAGGAGGTGGAAGAGGAGTGAAAATTCTTGAATTAAAATTCTTTCGTCCTCCTGAAATGTGTAAATACTCATGCAACTAATATCAATATATTGTAGACTACTGAAGAAATTTGAATAAATAAACAAAATCACAAAACCAAATCTTTGCTATGGGAAATGACTGCAGTCTTAACACAGAGCGAAGTCAAAGATACTTTCTGGTGAAAATACAGTGAAAAGTGTGTATAGCTGCTTCGTTCTGCATGTTTTTACAAACAGGGCTTTGAGGCTAATGCTAGTTAGCTAGCGGTCATGGCAGTGTAGCCGATAGCTCAGGTCTCAGGTTGTTTTGTTCACTTCTTCAAAGAAATGTTCTTAAAAATGGATGTTTTCGTGTCAGTGGTTTTTAGAATTTGCTTGGTGGACCTGATCGGAGCCTTTTGTGGGCCGGTTTTGGCCCATAGGCCTTATGTTTGACACAAGAGGTTTAAAGTTGTGTCGCCCCTTAGAGAAGAGGTCCTCGGTTCGATTCCAGATGAACAGTAAGCTCAGAACAGACGTTCGTCCTGTTGCACATTGTTGGAGAAATTATCGCAGTACTGCTGAATTACACACACACACACACACACACACACACACACACACACACACACACACGCCTCATCAAAGCACTCCAGTATACCGCCTGTTTACACTTTTTCATCTGATGTTCTCAACAATGGCGGCCTGAGCTCGGAGCGATCTCTAATCTCCTCGTCTTTTCAGCTCCTCCAGTGTGAACGCAGGCTAAGAATGAGCAGTAATCGCTCAGACGACACCCAAAGAACTGCTTTTTCATGTAAACATGTCGCGGGAAGAGTTGAATCCAGTGATGGGACACACGTCTCTTTACAGAGACCAGATAGTTTCAGTAAGCTGAATACAGAATGTGAATAAAGAGAGTTGAACTATCACGGAGCTTTATATTGAAGGTTTGTTATCCACTCTTTGTTTTGAATGTGTGGTTTGTTTTCAAATGTTAAGAAGCCAATACGAAGGCCAAGTATTGACAGAAACTTATGAAATGGGACTGAAACAGTGTAACCCCCCCCCTGGAAACTCAGAGGGTGATGGCTGAGTACCAAACACAAATTATTCATGTACCAGTAACCTATTTAGTTGCATAACAGCAGTGATTATACATGCATAATTGCGCTTGTCAGTGCTGAGAGGAGTCGGGAATATTTACTGTGAGAGGACTGGTGCTGGATGAAAGGATCTCTCTGCTTTATCCCCAGTCTCCTCCTGACTGCTGCTAATTCCCACATATGCTGCCACATTTACACTGTGCTCTTGGAAAAATATGACTCAGAATATCTGTGTGCTTCAGATATCATCACAGCGAATCGTGTTTCCATGTAATGAATTTTAAAAGAACAAAACGTGTGTACTGTTGACAATTATAAGATGTACATAAGAAAACATGATAACCAAAATAACAGTAATAATATTAATAGTGTTATCATGATCAAGAATGAGCTATTCTTACTCTTTTTAGATTTTCTTTAACAAATAGAATTCTTCTCTACACTTTTCTTGTTTAGAAACTTTTATATCCGTCATGCAACAAAGTCCAGGTTTTTTTTTCCAATCACCATCAAAATTTCAATTTCGCCTGGTGTTTGTCTTCTCTTGTATTTTTGGTTTCTGGAGCACAGGGAGAGGACACTCTGCCTCTCTTCAGGTCGGCGCGACTGCGTCTATCTGCTCGGACAAATTGAGCGTGAAGCTGGTACTTCAGCCCCTCATCTTTACACACACACACACACACACACACACACACAAAGTGAGTGTGTATGAAAGAGGGTAGTGACCACCAGTAGTGTTGTTGTGGTCAGCGCTGAGGAATCAGACATTGTCAGCGTGTTCCACTGAGCCGGAAAAGAAGCATCACAGTGACGTCTTTGTTGTTGCGGCTGTTCGTTGATCAGACGCTGTTGTTTCAAACAGACTCTAAACTCTTTATGTTGAGTCGGACTCACCGTTCTGACTGGAACCCGGCGACTGACGCTCTGTTTACGCCACGGATGAAAATGGAAAAACCTTCTTCGCCCTGTGGATGTACGACACTCAGAGCCTGAAAACACAGCTTTAAAGATTAGCTGAATTTAATTTGAGTTCATTGGTAACATTAAAAATATACCCTGTGCCATTTATTCATAAATGACACTGACGAAGAGCAGACGAGCTTTCTGGGTCGAAGGGTGCCGCTTTAATCCCAGCGGTCGTTCCTTTTTTAAAAATAGATTCTCATCAGTAAATAGTATCTTACACTGAAGTGTACGTTCTTCATAAGTGCAGGCTAAACCTGGTATTGTTTGCCCCACAGGTCATTTCAGAGCAGTGGAATCTGGGTGAGTTCAGCTGACAGTGCCTACAGGAACCGCTGTGATCATCAGACGTGTGAGGATGTGTGAATCAGACAGGAAGTGACGGGGAAGGAAAACAGAACAATAAGAAAGAGAAAAGACAAGAAACAGCATAAAAAAGAAACATGGAGTGGAAAAAAACTGAAATATTGGAAGGGAAATGTAAACTAACTGTAAGGGAAGGAATAATTCAGGATAATCATTTTCAATGCAAAGTTGCAGTCGCTTCCTTTTCTTCTCTTCTTTCTGCTTTGGCAGCAGATACAGTCGGAGTGTGTGTCTCACATGCAGTATTCATATCAACTCTTTCATCATCAGTCAAAAGAGAGAGGAAAAAGCTCTCTACACTAAAGATGTATATAATTATTCTCACCTATTTTTAGCCGAGTCTTCCTTTAATATCATGAACTCGTTCAGCGGCTTGTTACTTCACCACCCTCTCCTGCCAGCGCTCGCCATTTCATCCTCGTCCCAAACTCAATGAGAGTTCACATGATGTCGGCCGTAATTGCCGGCACGCCGCGGCTGGATTGAACAGATGTCCTGACTGAGCCGGTGTCGCCGCCGCTCAGACCACACACGCCCGCAGAGCCACGTCCTGATCCGGCCCGGATCAACCCGCCCTGGATAACCCAAACCACCCACAGCCCAGGAAAAACACCGGAGAAAAGGCTGATTTTAATCACTCAGATAGATCTACTGGGGGGTGGAGCAGCCATTGATGGAATTTTTTTAAAGTAATAATTAGTGCTGTCAATCAATTAAATTTTTTTACTAATTAATTGCAACTCTGACCACAATTAATCGCATCACTTGTGAACTTCAAATCCACACACAAAATCACCAACTTAATGCACAAAAATGCAGTGGCGGACCGTGCATTTCACACTAAGGCCTTCAGAACAGATCCGCCTGAACAAATCCACCTCTCAATAACTATTTTGTCTACAAAAAAAATCTTATTATGCAGATATGCATATAAAGAGTTGTTGCACAGCAGATAGATACTTGTGCAGCCAGAATAAATGCCTTTGCTGAAGTGCACAATTCTCCTACTACATCTGTGCACATACAATGAGCATCAACAACTTAATAAAACAGCAATATTATTTAGGAAAAGAGGAACATTTTACTCACCAAAATCCCGATTATTTGAAAACAAAATCCATCCTCCTTTCCTTCCTCAAAAAGAGTTCAACTGCTCTGTCATATAGATTATCCGTGCGTTTCAGTTCCATAAAGCCAGGGCTGAAAGTCCAGCTTGCACTGTGGTATTTCTGGCGTAAGTTTTATTTCTCTTCAGGTCTTCTTCTTCTTCTTTGGAATAATTGCGGTAGGCGACCAACAACTTAGGTGCATACCGCCCCCTACTGTATCTCTTGGTGAATGTAAATCAGAGGGCCTGGATACGCTGTTGTTAGAAGCTAGAAGGCGCTGAGTCGCCAACTCGAAATCTGATTGGTTGAAGCAACTGTCTGATTGGTTGAAGCAACTGTCTGATTGGTTGAAGCAACTGTCTGATTGGTTGAAGCAGCTGTCTGATTGGTTGAAGCAGCTGTCTGTTTGACGCTTCACTTTACTTCACTGCGCCATCGGGAACGGATAGCGAAGGCCTCGGGCAGATTTCTTTGACCCTAGCAACAGATGATGCCTGAAATCTGATTGGTTAAATGATTTAATATGAAAAAAACATGTCTGGAAGCAGCGCAACCATGGGGAAACTATGAAAGGAACTGGAACATACCGTTTGGAATCATTTATTAATTATTTATGGACAAAATATAATTTACATCAGTCTGTAATTCAGATAATTTTTAGGCCAGCAGAGAAGGCTTTGCAGGCCCTGACGGCCCACCACAGCAAAAATGTCTTTGTCTGAATCTTATTTAAAGGAGAACTATGCAACTTTTGCTCTCGCGCTCCCCCTACTGCCCCCGGGGGGAGTGGAGGGACAGGCGAATCACCGTGACAAGTCTTTGTTTACCCCCACAGGGATTCTGAGAAACATTTATTGAGGTAAAAAAGTTGCATAGCTCTGCATTAGGTGGAGCAGTTTGTCATCAGAAAACACTCATTAATGTTGGATTTGAACCATCCAACATTTTAAAGTTGAGCTGCTCATGGGAAGGCCAGTCCCAGGTTCTCTCTCAGTGTTGAACAATCCAGAACATCCACGCCACAGGAGGATGTTTGGAACATATTCAAACTTAAAGGTGCATTATGGAGTTTGCACGTTTCATGCAAAACAACGGCCCCTGCAGGCCTTGGGCGTAACTGCAGCCTAGTGAAACGCTCGTGCCTGTGGCTGTGTCCATGTGCATGCTCGGAAAAGGGGAACTCCTTCCATGCTCTTTTTGTAGCGCTTGAATAACCTTTTAAGTTTCTTCTGCCTGGTGGGTCTGTGCTGGAGCTGTGGCAGTGCTAGAAGCCGGTCTGTTCTTACTTTCTGGAAGATCCATCCTTGATATTGTTCAGTTGTTGCTCGCAAAGCATCTGGCGGAGTAATGGCGGACAAAACAAAAGCTGAGCGAGTCAGGCCAGCAGGAGCGCGCATTACGTCACATCCTCTCAAATTCTCCTGAAGAAATACAAGTTGCCGGACCGGCACTGCGACTTTCAAGTGACAATTTAGTGCGGTTAGCGGTACTTACAATGAATATGTCAGGGAACATTCTACACATCACTGAATATTTGTAACATATTTATGGTGGAAAATAAGTATTTTTTAAGTTGAAAAACTCCTTAATGCACTTTTAAATGAGGAATCTAATCCTGATAATTCACCTGGACTGAACAGGGAGGAAAAACATTGAAGTCTCAACACCAGTAAAATCAGTTTTCTCTCCTATTTCTCTTCCTGGAGCCAATTTCTAACCCAACTCTAATTCTGCGATTAATCACAATAAAAAAAAAAAATCATTTACAGCCCTCCAATTATTAATCGCAATTAATACAATCAAACTGACAGCACTAGGAATAATGCATAATGTAATATAAATCATCAATTTGATCCATTATCATAATATTTGCAAATAATGTCATAAGTCATTACATGATTTTTGTAAGGATTAAAAAAATGCTTACAAAATGCATTAAGTGCAGCCAGTAATACATACACAGGGCTGCATTTTCTCAGAATTAAAATATTTTTTGCAGGTTTTGTGTCTTTGATTATTAAAAATAGGCCTAATTGGAACAGTAATTATCTCCATTCATTGAGGATACATAAATGCAACTCTCTCTGTTGGTTGTCAAAAATGTTTTACAGGTTTTCTACCTTAAGGTAAGTTCAGATATTATTGCCTTTGATACAGTATATTCAGAATAACCAAAGCGATGATATTTTAAGTTACATAAACATTATAAGACAGTTTGCTTTGCATGCTGCAGAACAGGTTCGGAGAATTTTCATCAATGCAAGTGAGGAAATTAATTTAAGATGAAGCTATTTATTTGATATTATTCTGAACAGCTTCAGGGTCACTATGATTTCTGACGTGACAGCAGAACCTCAGGAAACCCTTCCTTCAGGCACTTTTCTCACATTTCTGGAGAATCTTTAACGTGGGAAATGGAGTAATGGAGGATGAATCCACCCTCAGTTGAACTCCACAGGTTTGAATTCAGTCAATGACAGCGAGATGAGATAAAGAATAAAATAAGATGTTACACGATGTGCTGCGACGCTTTAAAACACACGACGCAAATCGACTGTCATGGTATTAACGTTCAGAACATAAAGATCACAGAAGATTGACTGAACCTCGGTTAATTATGTTTCCGCGCTCTGAGTGTTCATGTCAACACAATTAACCGATCGGATGACGCCGTTCTGCCCTGCATCCCGCTGACTCCCACACATTTCACTTTATTGGTCCAACATCACTTTATGCTGGAATTCGACAGGTCACATGATGCACACAAATCAGGAACAGTAGTAGCAGGAAATTGAAGCAAACAAATATAAACATAAAATTCATGCAGTTACTTCTTGCTAACATTAAGTCCAGGAAAATACAGTTTATTAGGAACAATGAAAACTTCAGTTTTCATTTATTATATTTTGAGCAAGACTGAAATAATAAAATACAGTCAATCCTGTCATGCTTATGCTTATAAAACTCAAATGAAGTGGGAGCTTTTTCAAAAACTTCCAGCTGAAGATATGTACTTAAAAAATTGCATTTTCAGTGTTTCTGAGCACTGTTGACACTCAAAGTGCATCAAAAGTTTCCTGTTTCCTCTTGACAGAGTGAGACGCTCAGCTAGCTTAGCGTGCCTCACGCTGTGCTGTCAGAAACACAAACTATTTAAAATGGAGAGTTCCACACTTCCATTCGCCGCTTTCCAATTCTTCCCAATGCAAACCAGAGAGATTTAAAGTAACAGATATGCAGATTGTTAAAACTGTTCCGCTTGCAACTTTGGAGCAGTTGGATGATCTTCGCGTTCATGTTCTTGCATACGTTTATCGGCGGGCTAATCACTGGAGACGCGGAGGAATGCTGACAGCACAGAAGCGGGAGAGGACAATATTGGGGAGGAGGTGACAAATTGCCCGAGTTAACGTGGGAGTTGGTGCTCGAGAGACTGAGAGGAGAAGACGAGCTCGTAGAAATAATGGGACCAGCGAGTGGGGAATGGGGATGCATTCTTCTGTAGGAAGAAGAAGAAGGAGTTGTGGGCCTGAGGAGTGTGATGTGCATTAGTTATAACGAGGGCTGGAGTGTGTGCAGTGTGTGTGTGTGTAGGCTGTCAGCGGCGCTGACGGCGTTAGCGTTGCTGAGAAGGCGTCACAGGTAAGTCACAGTCAGAGGAATCCTGGAGAAGCTGTGCTCAGCCTGGGCCGTGGTTCTTCTGATGCCTTGCTCAACACTGTTTAACTTCTTCCACACATTTCCTTTCCTCTCGTGTTCAAACAGAGACGTTTGGCCTGTGGATGCAGCCGTTTTGCCGCTCCCTCATGAAACATGCTAAAGTCTGAGTTGCATCAGATTTCCGTCTCTTTGTTCTTTATTCATGCAACACAAACGAGGAACGCGCCTCGTGGAGTGACCTTCATTATACGCATGATTCCCATCGACGGACCGGCAGAGAAACTCAGCACACATTCATTACTTACAAAACACGCCAGCGAATTAGCATCTTATTAGCATCTTTTAAGATGCAAATAATTTTAATTGTTCTGCTGGTTTCGAAGCAAACATAACCGCAAACTTTATTATTTCTACAAACGATGTTATTGTCAGTCTGTGTCGCATCTTAAAACTGTGCTCAAGTTCACAAAACACTAAATATGTCTGGGGTTTTTTTTCTAGCCTATCGTTTCAAAATGATTGCATTGCTGAGGGTTGATGGTCGTGTTTAATCACACCCTATTTAGATGCATGGATTCATTTTAAAGCATAATTACAACAATGATTTTCATCTTATTTCTAACAAAAGCAGCACCAACAATCACAAAAATTAAACCATCAATCAGAGCCACCGGGATGCAATTCAACATCATTTCCAAAAGGTAATGGAATAATGAGCAGATAATCACCTCAAGAGAACTCAGTGTGAGGGTAAAGGGTGTTTTATTTCCTTCCTGAACTTTGTACCTGCAGAAACCTTTGTCCAGATTGATGGATCTCCTGCATTTTCTTTGCTTGATAATGTGAGATATTAACTCAGTGTGAAAGCTGGCTTTTGTGTGGAGGTGAAAAGGAACTGGGATTTTTCAATTCCACCTTGTAAAGTTTTCTGATGGAAAAATCTCTCTCAACAGGCCCGACAGGAAACCAGCACATCAGCATCAAAAGAGAAGGAAAAGTACAGTAATTAATAAGAATTACACACAGCGAAACTGAATTCTCAAAAATCCACAAGTACAATCAATGAAAATGAATTTGCAGAAATTGCAGGCGAGAATGATTTCATATCGGAAAATAACCATAAATAAGTCGTAAAACTTCACTGCAACTGCTTTGGACGCGTGACAGTGTTTCAAAACTAATGTAAAAGCTCAACAACATAAAGATATGCTCATCGTGGATCATGCTGTTATCTCAAACCTCAATATCTTCACAATATCATCAAACATGCTGGCAGCAAATGCAGCGATAATACAGTCAGTCCTGTCTTTTCAAAATGCAGTTTGCCCCCCCCTGTCCCTTTGGTGGAACCCACATTGAGTCAGTATTTCCCTCCCCCACCGCCCCCTGGCTGTTTGATCCAGTCTGAATGGGGTTTTGAGGCGTGTTTAGTTTGTGAAGCCACAGTGACTACCAGTCGTCTGCATGTCGCCGTGTGGGCTGCCTGCGATGAAATGCTGCGTTGAAACATGTCACAGTGTTTTCTACGATGTACACAGGACAAGGGAAAAAAAAAAAACTAAAAGAAAAGAAAAGCGTGTGAGAGCAAAGGCTCGTCATCAGCTCACATCATCCGTCTGTGCTGCTCCTGTTAAAAAAATCAAACAGCAAAACAAACAAGCTTTGACGGAGTCTTTAATGCATCGGAGCTCTCAAGAGAGCGCACACCCGCCGTGCACTGAAGAACAGACTTTTTATAACCTTTATTAAACAGTGCTACAATCTGTGCATGATTTTTTTTTTTTTCATGTAGACATTCTCAGAAGTTGGTTTGTTGTGATCTCGCCTGACTCCGTCCAGACAAATGCCAACACTGTCTTCAGAATAGGAATCGGGTCTGTGTGTCAGAGAAAAGGGCATCTACCACGGTCTCATGATGAGTCAAGAGCTCATATCTTTAAGGTAAAATAAAAATCTATTCTTATGAACTGCTGCAGGACTGGACTGAAGGCGCGTTCGTTTTATTTTCTATGTGCATGTAGGGTTTTTTTTCACTGTAACTGGCATCAAACATCACATTGTGATCTGAAACCCTGATGCCACTCTGGTGAGTGCCAAGCAGTATCAAAGGAGTAATGATGGGGATTTGAACCAAAGGGAACAAAGGAGGAAGTGTTGAATTGGAACAAATCGGACACCGTCCTCCACATCTGAGGGCTACTGATAGAGATGTGAAGCTTTTCCAACTGACCTCCGGTGTTTTGGATCAAATCCTATGGAAAGTGGAAGTTGCTTATCATCTCTCTATGTGTGGCTCCTTCCCTCTCTCTCCTTCTCTCTGAGTCTTTCCTTCTCTCGCTCTGACTGGCCCCCCCCCCGTATCTTCTTACTGTACCCTGCATGCATCGATACATTGAGACCCCATGCTGGCTTCTGATGAAACACAGTGAAATGTGTGTTGTCTTCTCTGTGCTGCTGATCTGAAGTGGAGCTGTGAAGTGAATGTGTTTGATCATCACGCGGGAATGTTTTTGGAACTCGCTGAAACGTATACATATTTCAAGAAATTGCTAAGCTCTATTTACACAGCAAATACGAGACCGGGGATTCATCTGTGACGGGTTCCTTTCTCTTGTGCTGTACAGTAGCAGTCTCTGTGGTGAGTGTGAATATGCAGCTGGCCTCGGACTTTTCCTGTTTGGGAACAAAAAGTGTCAATATCTCACGGACTCATTTCATCTCTAACCTTGCCCCTCTCCAGTTAACCTGATGATGATCATCATGTACCTCAGTGAAAATACTAGCTAAAGATATCTATCTCTTGCGTTGAGCTTTCTATCATTATAATAAAAATAATAATAATAATACATTGGTTTTATATAGCGCTATATTATAATAGGCATTATAATGTGCCGACCACTGAGAGTATTTTATCTTGAGGTGATGCCATGCATCGGTTTTGCTCACTGCACACAGTGCATGACGGTGTTTAATTTGAAAATACCAGAGCCATGGCGGTGCTCTCGTTTTAGCTTGCAGTGAGGAAATAAACAGAAAGGAGAACCTTGGATTGAATTTTTGGCGAACACATGTTCTATTTCATTTCTACTGACTACCAGAAGGCGGTTGTGAAAGCTCTGAATGTTCCCTTCGCCATGCGCACTTCGAGGATGCATACCAACAATGCCAGCTGTGACCCGAGACAGGTAATAAGTTCTTGCATGGCGTTGGCATACCGTTGAAGATCACAGGACAAACTTGTGTGGCTTATACTATGTCGCTGGTGGTGTTGTGACTGCATTGGTGGAAGCAGCGAGATTTCGCCCTCCAAACGCTGCGACGGCAGTTACTTCCGTCTTCCCCCTGAGGTTCATTAGCGCCTCTGGTGGCATGAGATTCCTCTGTTTGCCCCTCCTGGCAGATGGTAAGGTCATTGAATCTTCTTTTTTTTTTTTTTTTTTTTTTTTTTCCCTTGTCCTGTTCGGCAGCTGGGGCGTGCAATATTGTATGATTGTAGCCTTTTACTATCCGAACAGATTTTAATATTAGCAGCAGGACGAGACTGAGTCTCCTCCTGCTGCTGCCTTTATTTAAAGCTGGCATCCGGCATGGCTGCCGGACAGGACCGGGACGGAAATGCTCAGAGAGCAGGGACAGAAAGAGAGAAAGATAAAGAGAGGGAGAACGGAAGGGGGGGGGGGCACAACCTATGTACAAAAATACAAAACAGTGTTGTCGACGCACCACACGCAACCTAGAACAATCCCAAACCCCCAATCTAGACAACACCAAAACAGAGCCGACAACCAACACAGAAAATTACAGAACCATACATACATTTTTTTTTTTTTTTTTCTTTTTTTCCGAACCATATTAGTGAACAGACCAGGCCACAAAAATAAAAGGAGGTGTAGGGGAGGAAGGAAATGCAAGGACACCACAAACCGTATTTTTTTTTTTTTTTTTTTTTTGAATATAGCTAGTCGTAACTAGTAGTAAACTAGGGGCGTGCATCAAGAGAGGTCTGCTACAGATCACCATTAATCTAACCACCACAAGAAGACAAGGTAACCCAGTATGTAAAGAGTGATTAAAGATCAACGTGATCATGTGAATATGATGGTGACAGTGATGGTGATAGTGATCATGCATATATGACCTCTGACCTCTGAGAAGGCCAGAAGCAGGCCAGAGAGGCCCTCAGAGCCCAGACAGCCGGCGGACATCACAGAGCCCGGATCCAAGCCGCCCCCCCAGGCAGACGCCCACGCTCCAGTCCAGAAACGGGGCAGAGGAAAGCCCCGGCCGGGGACCCCGGCAGTCCCGGGGCTCGGGCCCCACGGAGCCACGACCGGCAGGAGCCGGTCCACCCCGGGCGCCGGACGCCCGGGGCGGGCAGGGCCGAGAGCCCAAGGCCCAAGAGCCCAGGAGCCAACCCCCCACCCAGGCGGAGGGCCATGACCCATCCGGGAGAACCAGCCCACACGGGCTGCTACCCACCCCGGGCCAGTACACCCCCCAGCGCTCCGGCCACGCACCCCGAGATCCAGGGCATCACGCCCCCCCCCCACCCCCCCCCCACCCCCCCCACCCCCCCACCCCACCCCCCACCCCACGACCCCCACCCGGAACCCACCGCCCGGCCCACCCCTCCCACCCCCTGTCCTCTCCCGCCTCACTCCCCCCCGCCCCAACCCAACACTCATACCCACTCACTCATACTGACACACACACATGCACACACGCACACACACAACCACTCATCCCTAAACCAAACGCACACACACACACACTCACATTCCAACACACTCACACCCTCTCACGCACACGCTAACAAGCACACACACACACACACACACACACACACACACACACACACTCCATCCTACCCCAAACACACTCACATTCCCGCGTCATCCAACTGTCACATCCTGTGGGAGACCCCCCGGAAGGCAAGGGAACACCGAACCCCACATCCAGGACCCCCCGCCACCCACAACTGCCGCCCCCACCCCCCCACCCCCCCGCCGCAGACAGGTATGCACCCCTGAGCCAGCAGCCCCCCAAACCACAGCCGCTCCAAACCCCCGGCCTGTGGGGAAAACAACAGCCCCCCCCGCCCCACCCCCCACCAGAAGGAATCTGGAAACGGGGGCGCAGAAGACCCCATTGCCCTCCCTCCCCCCCCCTCCGTCTCGTGAGTGTTGATGGAGTATATGTTGTTTGCGATTAAAATTTGAGGGTCAGTAACCACACCGTGCCGCGAGTGAGGCCAAACGAGCAGTCTCATCCGCCTGAACAGCCCCACCCCCGACACAGCGCGCCAAGACCCCCCGACGTGTGTGTTTGTATGTATTTGGTCGTGTTAGATGACTAAGTGCAATTAAGACTGAGAGGCGAGCCACTGAAGGGTGCAGTGATTGGGGCCACTTAGATGGCCCCCTCCACCACACCCAACTTGATAAGCCCGCCTCCCAAAGCCCTACGTGTGTGTGCATGAGAGCGGGGGGGAGAGGGGGGTTCGGGGATGCAGCAGCACCCCCGTCACCCAGGAGCCCCCCGATGAAGGACAGGGCCAGGAGCGCCACCCCCCCCCCCCCAGGACCAGGGCGGACAGCGACCATGGCCAGAGAGCCACCGACCCAAGAAGCACACACCCATCATGCATCAGGAGGAGTGAAGGTGAGGACAGACAGGGGGCAGCAGAAGGACCCAGACCCAGGGCCCACCGCCCCCAGGCCCACCGGGGCCACCCCCCACAGGACACCGCACTCTCTCATACATAGCTCCAATCGCCCACACATATACACACACGTACAGACATACATACATACTTACAGATACACACCCTCACACACATACATACCCCGCTCACAGATACATACCCACACACACATACACACTTACACATACATAGTCATACACAAACATATCCAGATAGGTCATTGAATCTTCTACATTCCTGTTGTTGTGTTGAGTGAGCAGCGTTAACGCTCCCCTCCCCGACTTATCCGTGCCGACCGTGGCTGTTAGCGACACAGTGGTATTAGCCTAGCCATGGAGGCTCCCCTTCCAGGCTTATTGTTAACAATCACTGGTTATTCGTGAGACGGTGGCTGGGCTGTTGCTTGGGAAGGCCGTGTCGCGCTCTTTCCACGGACTGACTGAACCCGCTCTCGGCCGTTTAGCAGCATGTTTGGTGTTAGCTGTGGCCGTTACTGGTGAGAGTCAGCCGCTCCCACCCATAGCTCCCATAGCTCCAGTTGGCTTCTGGCCCTGCATCTTGCGTCTGCTCTGGTGGCAGCGTTCGTGCTCCCTTCTCTCAGTTTATCGCACAGAAGTGGAATAATATCAGTCGTTATGGAGGCCTCGCAACCCTGCACGATCTGTGGTGAACTCCTCCAGGCCAGCAATGGATACGACCTCTGCCCAAGGTGTCTTGACCAAGCGCCAACCTCCGCTCATAAAACACGAAGATAATGCGGAAGTGCAAACAGAGCTGTAATTCCGGAGGAATTCCAGCAGGGGGAGATGATGCTGGTTTCAAAAAGAGCCCAGGTCCCATTGGAACACATTCAAAAATGCCGATTTACAGAGTGCAAATAAACATATAAAGCGTTCGGTTTCAGAACATAATTTTGGTCTCTATTACTAGTTTCCATAACCGTGTTGGCTTCACCAGACTCTGATTTTCACATAAATCATCTGTTGATTTTATATTACGAGTTAAAATTTTGCATAAATCGCCCTATCACAGTGCCTCCTCTGTCCACGTGATGCGGTCACGTGATGGACTGGACCAATCACATTTACATGCAGTTTCAAATATTCAACGTAGAGACGTCCTGCTGGACTCGCTGAAGTCTTTAGAACGGTGGTTGGGAACGCTATGGATGACGTCACGAAAGGTCTATGCATTTATTTACAATCTATGGTCCTGACGCTGGTCACCTAAGGGAGGAGGGGCTGTCGGACACGCCTTGCATGAACTGCAGCTTCATGCCTCACGCACTGAGGGTTGCGCGGCTGAAGCAGGTGTCTGCAGTTGCAGAGGGTCACCCCTCCTCCCCAAAATGGCTGCCAGCTTTCTAATTTAGATGCTCGAAGTGTCATGGGAGGTCTGCTACTGTTGTTGAGCCCCCCAGGAAGAGGGCAAGAGCCGACCATCTTGCTTCGGAGGATGAGCCCCTGCATCAGGAGATGGCTGAGATGAAGTCTCTCCTGCCTGAATGGCAGCCCGCCACTCTTGCAGAGGAGGCAGGGGGATCATCCACCCAGCCCATGTCAC
The DNA here is from genome assembly GCF_902148845.1 of Salarias fasciatus. Classification (NCBI taxonomy): domain Eukaryota; kingdom Metazoa; phylum Chordata; class Actinopteri; order Blenniiformes; family Blenniidae; genus Salarias; species Salarias fasciatus. Next base: position 30,168,565 of record NC_043760.1, on the reverse strand, counting down.
TGCTTGTCCCTGAGGAGGACAGGGTTTCTATGGCGGCTTCAGCTTCTCGTTTTAGTGAGGATGAGGGTGACCAGGGCTCCCTGCTGTCAGAGCCAGGGTCCAAATCATCAGCTCGAAGCTTGCTGAGCAATGCAGGGGATGATTCAATGCAGACTATCATGCGTGCAGCCTTAGAACATCTGCAGCTGGAGGTACCGCTCCCGACCCGGCCTACTCCCACGAATACTTTTTGTCTGACGTGGGCAACTCCCTGCGGTGTTTGCTGCCCCCCCCCCCCCCCCCCCCCCCCCCCCCCCCCCACCCCCCCCGGATGATTTTTTTTGGCTGAACTCTGTCGGCCATGCATGGTGCAGTTGGCTAGACCACATGCCTGAGGCCGAGCCAGCTGTTGCAGCAGTCATTGTGTCTCCGGAGGAGAATCTTCAGCTGCCTGTGAGGTGCCCTCGACCCCAGTGTCAATCACTGATGAACTCCTCACAATAGCCTATAATGTCGGTGCACGAGCGGGGCGTATTGGTAACTCCTTGGCTCACCTTATGTTTGCCCTGTCTGCCTCCCTATGGCAGGGCAGAGAAGACACATCTGCCACCAGCTTCAGTGACGCTGCTTTACAGGCTTTTGCTCTGATGTCGAGGATCTTTGTCCTTCCTGATCCCAGCACCAGGTGTGGCTTGCGCAGTCCCCTCTGACGGATGAGGGCCCTCCAGAACGTGGCGGTGGAACGTGGACAGTCTATGTAGTCTATGTACTCTCTATTTCGACATGAAATGTATGTCGATACAAAATATGTGCCTGTCTGTCCTATTTCTTTCTCCTTCTGTCCCCTCACCCCAACCAGAATAGCAGAAAGTCCTCTGAGCCTGGTTCTGCAGGTTTCTTCCTTTTAAAATGAGTTTTTCGTTTCCACAGTCGCTTATGCTTGCTCGTGTGTATCTGTGGGGTTTTCTCTGTAAAAGTGTTTAGAAATGACTATGTTGTAATTGGCACTTTGTAAATAAAGCTGAATTGAATTGAATTCAGTTGAATTGACAGCTGTTTGAGTCAGCTGCAGTAGAAGTAAAAAACAGCTAGATCAGCCGCCTCCACATGGGTCACCCGGGGATTGTCGCACCCCATCTCGCTGACTGCTGAGACAACCATGGGCCCCACGGGGTTTCTCGGGGCCTGAGGGCCAGGGATTGATGTCTTGGGGCTGGCCGCCGGTTTTTTTTTTTCCCCACCAGCATCTCAGGCTCTGGGCTGCTCCAGCCAGGTCAAGGTGACTGTCATCACCAACTGGCAAAGGCCTTGGCACTGGATCAGGAGCTGTCCAACGTCCTATCCAAGGGAGCAATCGAAGTCATGGGTCCTCTCATGCACCCTGGAGGTTTCTACTCGTCTGCGTCTGCCTGACTTCCTCGTTACCAAGAAAACTGGCAGGTACCACCCAAGACAAGACCTGAGGCAACTCAACCGCCATCTGAAGGTGCTACCATTTCATATGCTCACTGTGAAGGTTGTCTTGCGAAGGGGGTGAAGCGTGTGCCTACACAGGGCGTCGGAGCAGCGCAGCACAGTGCAGAGTGGTGCTCACTGCTCACGGGGCGCCTATGCCTACAGTCGGCCCTGATTGCACTAATAATAAAAATAAATAAATAAATAAACAAAACGAACAAAAAAAAAACAAACAAAAAAAAAACAGCGCAGGCGGGTAAAACAGCACATTTTTTTTTTACTACACAATGAAACACAGACTGGAACAAAGTGTCGGTAACTCTAAACATCAAACTAATGAAGTATAGTTCAAATGACCAGAACCAAACCCACTTCTTACAAACGGGCTAAAGCATGTTATTTATTTATATCTAAAAGCTCTGCAGATAAGCTCACAGTTTTTGGCTAAACAATTTCTCACATTATCTGCTCAAATTAAATGAAATAGGCTTAATTGCACTGTGTCGGGTCCGTTTCAGCGCAACGTCCATGCAAAAACAAACATTAAATTAAATAGAATTAGCCTTTTAGATAAATAAAAATAATAATATAGTAATAACCTAAAATATTACAATTAAACGAAATAAAAGTCAGCATTAAAAATGAGAATTGAGTAACAGAACCGTCTTTTATTAGCCCAATTATCTGGCTACTTACCCGTTTAAGGCGGAAAGCCATGTTGTTGTGAAGTGATATGAAAGGACACATCTTGCATTTGACTTTTTTTGGATCATCTTTGACTTGGTCTAAAGTTCTGTTGTTTTTTTTCCGACATTGTAAGACTTTTAAAGTTAAGCCAAATGACCACCGAGATGCTGCTCTGTGATGGAGCTCTGCGCAAAATGGGATTGTGCCACTCACCATGGTGGTTCAATTCACAAACAGTAAATAGATAGAATATTGAATAAAAGTACAAGTAAATTTTTCCACAGTGTATTTGATAGGCTAACATGTATATCAAATAGGCTTTATATCATGTTTATTTGGGAAAAAAACCCCAAGCAATTCTATGTAAAATCAGTCATTCAGCACCCCCATACAGCTGTAATGGAATGGTCCTCCTTTAATAACCACATTTTTTCGATGCTTCGACTGCGTGATTGGCAGTCGAATCAGGCCCCTTCGAACGAATCATCGAATCGTCGACTATCTGAGGACAACCCTAGTAAACAGTACTTTAGAATGATTTAGTTCCCAATAATTAATATTGTAAACTCATACACACTGAAAGTCATGAGTTGTAGAGACTTTGTTTCTTCAATTTATTTAAATTAAACTTGCATTAACTGACAATAATTAAATAATCTACCTCTGAGGTACTGAAAAGTATCTAAAAAAGAAGTCATCAACAAAAATCGAACAATTCAGTTCTGTTCTGTTTCAGACGATGACACTGGACCGCATTTTTCAACAAACTTTTCAAAAAAATGAAAGTGGAGTGGAAATGATGAACTTGTTGCAGAACAGATAACAAACCTGAGTCAGATCCAGAATAAGACTGAAAATATGTTTTCTCCATCTGCTATAACTCCTTCCAGCCCCGTATGGCAGGGCGAGCTTTAACCCCCATCTCCAAAAATGGAACTCTTCCAGACTTTCTTGACTTTTTGTCAATAACTACCAATTTTAGAAAGGTGACTGACCTTTCCAGTTACCTAACCTGTTTTTACCTGTGTGACATAACTCCTCTTGTTTACTTCGACTGAATCACATTTTCCACTGTACCTGTACATGCCATTATTTCCTGAAGGCCGAGCCTTTCCATTAAAAGACACAAACATATTTACTTGGCTTCAGCATGGCTCAAACATACGAACACTTTGCATTAAATGAGCTCTTTGAATTTCACTTTCCTTCCCCAAGAAAATTAGATTATTGAATTAGAATTTAGCCCACAGTCAAATGGTATTTATTTTGATTCATTTCCTGCACGATGAAGGATTCATAAGGACATTCACAGATAAGCAGGGTGGTATATCTCCACCGAGCTCTCAAGGACGACCATGTAGGGAGAGAGTAAATGGAGAAGAGCTCATTGTATGCAGCTACAGTATAGGTGGAAGGAGGAGTCTGAAGATGCACATACGCACATAAATACTCAAGGCATGTAATGACGCAGAAGAATTAGAGTAATCTATCTTTGATTGCTTGCAATGTACGTCTTTATTTCTATCTTGATTACTGTTAAACTATCAAATGCGCACGGCACAGTCCTTTAAAACTTGACCAGCTAAAGCTAACAGGAACTACAACGACTGAAGATCAACAGATAATCCCACAGATTGAGGAGACTTGTCTTTGAATTTCTACCAGTTGAGATTCAGTCAGGAAATAAATGCAACATCCAGCTGACTTGATCTTCATACATGTAACCTGTCATAATGCTGATGTTCGTCAGGGGCAGTGGAAACAGCTGCTTTAGGGAAGACTTTGGAACAAGAAGCTGCTAAATGTGCCAGAATCTCAATATGAACTGTGCAGTCAGAGTTTCTCTCATCCTCTCAAACTATTATTGATTCAGTCAGATATATGCTTCAATTGAGACTTTTAATCAATGATGGCCATGATGCTTTATGCACTTCTCAATATAAATCAGAACTTGTCAAACGATACTGCAAATATTCCTTATTGTAACAAAGATGCCAACATTTTTATTTCAAATGTTCACGTTCCAGTTCCCTGTAATGGATTTGAAATGTTTGATCCATCCCTCCTCGATACCACTTCTTCCAAATATGACATCCAGGAACTGTATATATGTTTCAACTGGTGTAGGTTTCTGCCTTTATGTTTCTGTGTATCCCCTGCAATGGAGTAAGCGCTGAGCAGCGATCAGTCCATCGCTGTTTGGCCGAGTACCAACAGCAGGAGGCTCAGAAGGCGATGGTGGTGTGTGTGTTCCTTCTTCTGGAACTTCACAGGGGAATATTGTTGGTAGTTTCTCAAAAAGCCACTCTATGAAATCTTATGCTTTTTCTATTGTTCTTCTAACATCAACACTTCCCACATGACTCCCGTCTCCCGGTGGTTCTTCAAGCTTCCAGGAGACGATCAGAAATACAGCCACAATGAACACAGAACACAATGCCTCTGTGTGTTTCCATACACATATCTCAAGTAGGCCTGTGCGGTATACCGGTTTGTACCGAATATCGGTTTTTATTTTCGTTATGATATGAATTTTTCATACACCGCAATACCGGTGAACAGCCCAAACAACGTCCGGAACGTGCGCGGCGGTGAAGTGTTTCAGCAGGGACCCATTTCACTGCTGCACACCAACAACACAGCGTGCTGTTGGCTGCCTGCAAGAGCTCTCACAGTGAAGCACACGCTGTTTACCCAGAGGAACTAACACCAAAAGGAGGAGCCACGTCTGTGGTTTGGAAGTTTTTCGGCTTTAAAAGGTCGGACGTGGATCAAACAACTATCTTTTGCAAATGCTGTCGAGCAGAAGTGGTAGCCGGCGGTGCTAACACTAGCAATTAGCTTCACCACCTCGGCCGAAAACACGTTTTAGAGTACCAGGAATGTCATAAACTAAGATCCACATCCTCAACATCCACAGCTCAATCTGCAAGTAGCAGTCAGACGTCCGCTCAAGATGCGTTCGCTAAAGGGACGGCATAAGAGAAAAAAAACAAAACAAAACAAAAAAAAGATCGCAATCACGCAATCTGGACATGAAAAAAAAAAAACATGATACAGTCCTTTACCCCTTTCCCACTGGCCAAAAAACTCGTTTAAACCCGCTAAGTCGTGGCAGTGGGAAAAGGTTTGACCCGGGATTTCGACCCGGGTCGTTCACCCTGCAATCGACCCGGTAAATTCCCGGGTCAGCTTTCTACCGGCTTTTAGTGGGAGGAACTTACATGATGACGTCGATGCAGCGCGGCAAAGTTAGCGCGCTAGTTGTTGTTTCTGGACACAGCGTGAGATTTCCTTCGTCCAGATGACCCAGAAATGGCAAGATAGCGAGACCAGAGAGCTTCCCCTGATCCGTGGGGAAGAGGAGATTTGTCTACAGGTAACAGGGACTGTTTTCCGCTGCATTGTTTACTTTCGTTTTGCTCTGTCGCGCTGATGATGTCATCAACGTGGGACACCATCAGTGCGGGAAAACGCAGCGATGCGGCTCGCCAGCAGGAGGTGAGACGCGGATCTGCAGGCAGTGGGAAAGGCGTCTGAAAAGGCGATAGTTAGCGGGTCGCAGACGCAGGATGACCCGCTAGTTGCAGTGGGAAAGGGGTACTTATGACAGTAAAACGGGCCATTTAAAGTCAATCAACTGCAGTAATTATTTTCTTATTAGAAGAAAATGTGTGTAACAACACTCTTGCATGAAAAGAAATATCGTCAAATGCCTTGAAACCGGTATGAATTTTTAAAAAAACCGTGATATGAAATTTTTGCCATACCACCCAGCTCTAATCTCAAGTAAGGAATGAATTAGCCTTATGGGTAAAGACTGAGTGCAGCAGAAACAGATCAAATGAGCTCAACTAACCATCGCTTAACGTTTGTATCTGTACGAACTGCTTTGTTTTGCTGTCTTGAGAGTGTCAGTGGCTTTGGTAGCAGGTTCTTCAGAGATTTTATGCCAGTTTATTTACAATGTGTTATGACATCTCACCTCAACATAAATATCTCTGTGGAGTTTTTCTTGGCAGATTTTGAGCAGCAGAGGAACACAGAGCGTCCGTCCTCCAAACATTTTATGGCATCAACCCTCGTGTCACCACAAAAACCACACACTCACGTCTTTACGAGGCTGGAGAGGAGTCACGCTTGTTTTGTGCTTGTATTTGGATTAGTGCGCGAGAGGCATTGTTTGTGCTAGCATGTGCACGTCTTGTCGCGCACATGCTATCAGAGGTAGTTTACTGCACTGCTGCACTACCAACAGATGGCCATTAGCATACCGGAGCACGGCTCAACGCCGAGCAGCAGAAAAGCCTCGGTCCCATCAGAGCGCCATAATATCCGTGCTCTCACTAACACCTATAATAAAATACTGTAAATGTTCTCCCCTCAACTGTAAAAAGATACGTTTAGCGCTGCACTATTTATGAGCCAACAAAGCATTACAGTGATTCTGGGGCCTGTTTTTCTCCCAAACAGTTCCTCAGCTTCTGAGTTGTCAGAAAAACAGTCTCGCTGAAATGGGATTGAAGGGACTGATATCTTTTATGAACTCATATCCATCCCTTTGATCAGATCGGAGCACTTGGGTGAAACTCCAACTCTTCGGCTTCGCTCCGAGCTTTGGCAGAGAATAACAGAGAAAAGGATGAGACACGGGAAGAAAAGAAGAAGATGAGGGAGGGAAAAAAAAATAGAACGGGAGGAAAATACATTTTCATCCTTGAATCTCCCGGTCACAAGCAATTTACCAACTGGCGGAGTACATATTGATTTTAAAAGCATGAATGAGTGCAAGAAAAAAGCTTGAAGACTGCACTTCAACTCCATTAAAGTATGTCTGCGTCGGAGGAGGTCAACAGCGGACCTCAGCATTCCCTCAAACAATCTTCCTCGGAGGGAGCCGCTGGCAGAAAAACTCTGGGCGGGTGACCAGGGCACAGATGGTGTCATACACAAACCCACGAACACACACACACACACACACACACACACACATGCACACTGCCTGAAGGACACACAGTGCCGGCGCCATATGATCGGCTCTGCAGCTCGCCCGTCGCCATCCTTTATCTCCAAACACGCCGCGAGAGGCCAACAGTAAGAGCCCCCCCATTAAACCCTGCACCGAACAGCCACACTCGTTCCACCTGGGTAATCCGGAGTGACATTTCAGTTACTCCGTCTTACTTTTAGGTGATTTTATTTCCATCTTCAGAACAATTGTAAAGACTTTTTTAAAAAATGTAATGTACTTGACACTCTTGACTTTCATACTTTAGCTTTTAATTCACCTCAAACTATAATAGGAATATTTTATCTGTATATTTAAACCAAGGCACTCACACTGTCAGATCTGTCGAATTTAGAGCAGCTTGCTGATTATCTGAGCTCAGTAGAGTGAAACAGCAAACCGACTTTTAGTTTGAGTGTCGTGGCATCCTGACCAGCAGCGCAGTGCAGGCACAGGAAAACGGGAGTTTTCTACAGGTTCTCTGGTTTTGTCACACAGTCCATCAACCTGCGTCTAAGCTGGGATCCTCTCAGCGTTTGGTCTGTTGTGAACCTTTTCGAGGTGTTTTCTACAGTGTTGGGTCCGGCTGGGACGATCGTTTGCACACCACCAAAAAGAACCTCAATATTTCAACGAAGTTCTTTTTCTGCATATCTTTACTGTAGTTCATCAATCACCATGTGTTAAAATAAAAGTTCCATTCACTTTTTTATCGGCAATTTTACAGTCGCTAGTTAATTTTGGATGCAGCTTTTTGAAATGTAGAAGGGAGCTCGAGGGAACTCATGCAGACTCCAGCTGTTTCACCAATATCCACTTTTTCATGTGTTTTTTGAAGTAAGTCTTTATTTTACTTTTTTTTTCCCCTTCAGTCTGTGAGGTTGGAGTAAGTGTTTTCTGAGTTCCACATACAATACTGCTTCATGAATGACATTGTTCGGGGATAATTGCCTGTGGTTTGCCACAACATAAAGTGAAAAGATGACAAATTGACAAGTGATGAAAGGATTTTTGTTAATAATTTCAGCACTTTAAAAAAAATAGGGAAAGCAATTAACTAAAAACAGCCCCTTTCAAATGGAGAGAAAATCTCACACAACAAACAAAAACAGCTGAAAAGGGGACTCCAACTGATTTCAAGTCACATTAACCATGAAAAACACAAGCGCCCTGAAGTCACTATAGGAAACACCGACACGCTCGTGTCGGCTCACGTCTCAGTGACCATCAACTCTTCATTCCCTCTTCTGATGAACTGACCTGTGCAAAAAGAAGTGAGGAAGTGCCAAACACAGAACGCTCCCGCTGCGAACGCCGCCGTAACGGACATTAAAATAAGCTTGTAATATAATGGTCCTCCCAGTGTGATGTGAAATATTAGCTTCCACTTGGACAACCGTCACACTGAGTTTTTTATATGAGTCCTGCCATCAGGATTCTGAGTGGCTTCATGCTGAAAAACACCATTTACTGTGATTTTGGCCACATTGAGGTCAGGCGAGCATGGACGAGAGAGAGAGAGAGAGAGAGAGAGGGGAAAGGAGGGAAATCACGAGCAGATGGGGTGAGACTAAAGAGCGTTCTGTGTTCTCCAGTTTTTAGATTTCGCTCATTTTAAACAGAATCCGGAGCCAAATTAATCAAAGTTTGACATTGTGTCGTGTATTTCCCTCACACACCATGAACTGAAGTGGCTGCAGAATAATTTGTAATGCTGTTAGTATTTCATTCAGTTGGGGGGGGGGGGGGGGGAATTGCAAAAGCAATGGCTGTCTGAGAGGAAAACATCGGCGGTGGAAACACACTCACAGCTGTTTAATGTAATAATGCACACATGGCGCTGGAGTCCACCATGCATGGAAACCTAATTTGTGTGGGCTGATTGTTCATGATCCAGACATCCTCTGGAAACGTGTTGAATTGCAGCAGAGCCGCTCCATCCACTCCATTCCACGTCAGTACGAGTGTTTGTTGTGTGTGTGTGCGCGTGTGTGTGTTTGACCGATGTGTTTGTTGGCTGTGATTGGAGGGGATGTGACTGGAGTCACACGGGCCCACTTGAACCGGAGCGCGGAGTGAAAGCGAGGGGTTTCCCACCCAGTCACCTCAGGGACGATGCAGCGCCTCTCCGCTTTTGTCTGCAACGTGTGAGCAATTAGCTTCCAATTAGACAAACGAAATGAAGCATTAGTAATCATGCACCACAACGCGGGGCGGCGGAACCTGTAGGCAGTGGATGGAAACGGCGAGCGAGGTCTGAATGGTAAAGAGGTCCAGCCTCATGCAGGCAGTTCTCTTGATCAGCTCACCTCCCACTTCCTTCACAGCAGCAGACTCTTCATTCTGAGGAATAAACTCATGACAATAGCTCACACACACACACACACAGAAGGCCTTGCTTTAAGACATTTCAGTCTCATAACACTTATTTCTGCATAACACCTTTCAGAAAAGGCTCCCTGAGTCTCAGGCTACTGTAAAACCAGGGAGCTTTTTCCTTGCAGAAACTCCTTCAGCTGATTGTTCATGGAGCCCATGTTGGCTTTGGCAGTGAACTCTCTTTGATAATCAATAATTAAAGTCCTATAGGGTCTTTGACTTAATATTCAGGTCTGTATCTCCTGCGATCTCCAGGGAAGCAAACCTCGCTCGCTCCCTCTCCTCCTCTCGCTCTTATATTCACTCTATTATCCCCACTCCTCCTATATGTTTCTATTTGTATCCGTTTTTCTTTGCAACTTTATCTCCTCTCCTTCTCAAGATTATCTCACCAAACATAACGCAGAGGAGCTCAAAGACAAACCCACACAACACATGAGTACATGTGCAGGGACGCCTGCACCCTCACCAGCGACTTCCTCTCTCCCCGTGAATAACATCAGCCTCTGTGGGAACTTATTGATCCAGTTTTCTTCCTCATAATGCTGTTTTATCCTGAAACAGACAAACAGCAATTAGGTTACTAAGTCTGAAAAAAGAAGTCGTATTACGAACTGATTAATTCCTTTCTAAATGGAGAAAGTAGGTTTCAAGTTCACTCTGTTGTACAAAATAATGAGAAAACCTGCGTTAGTAGTGATAAGGTTCATTAGTTTGTGAAGAATACGGTGACTGTCAACACTAAAACTACCAGATCCAGAAGAATACCAATAAAAAGACGTTGTTATCATCGTCAACATCCACACCTGCTCAGGCATGTGTCATGGCAGCGTTGTTTTCCCTCGTTTCCATGGAGACAGACCCCGAGCATTTTACACAAAGGCAGCGTTGGAGTGTTTTTTTTTGGAAAAATCCACTAAGTGACTGAGCACTGTTGTTGTACAACCAGACCCCAAAACACAACTTCATGGCATTCTGTGGGGTTACTACTGGACGGCGGAGCCTCACGTTTGCTGTGCGGTGAAACACAAGTGACACTTTTCCACACAGATTTGATTTGTGCATATAAAATGCAGCATTCTTGCTCCTGTTTGATTCTTTGATATGTTGTTTCGGCCACCTCTCAGGTGGTTAAAGAAATACTCCGAAGATTTTTGACCCACGCCCTATCCCTATCATTGACAAAGTTAGATACCTTTTGTGTGTCTGCGCGTCCAGTGGCTGGTTTCCAGCTGTTAGCATCGTAGTTAGCTTAGCTCAATTGCTGGAAGTCAATAGGATAGGGATAGGGCGTGGGTCAAAAATCTTCGGAGTATTCCTTTAAAATCCAAACAAATCGGACCAAAGTGGAGCGTCTGTCTCTTCTCAGGCGGTGGTCTGAACCACTGAACCACAGACGTGAACACTCCAACCTGACATGATCCGAGGCAGCGCAGCACTTATACGATACAATGCTCATTTTTCTTCGAACTGCCAGAGCTGTTCCTGGAGGAGTCTGGAAGTACAAGACTGTCGTGTATTTTCCTCAGAAAGACGTTTCAGGAAACCCGTCGGCTCGCAGGACTGTGTTTACATATCCAGCAGACATGGAGCTAAATGAATTATCATCCACTCTGAGTCTTTTCTGGTCACTTGAGCACACGACGCACTCAATCTCCGCTGTCTGTAGTTACAACATGCTCAGCTTTCTTCCATAAAGAGTCCTGGAATTGACAGTGAAGTGAAAGCTTCATCGGCTGGACGGGGTCTTCAGTGATGCTCCCCTGTTAGTCTGAGGCTGTGAGAGAATGTCAGACTAATCTATCATCAATATCAGCTGATATTATAGGACACTTTTTAAAATCCTGTTTTGGTAGCATAAAGGGTAAAAACAGATGTTCTTGTTGTTTCACTACATCATAAATAAATCTTATTAAGTGGTCATTTGTATTCATTATTCAGAGTGCAGTGTCTTTTAATAGCATGACTGAAGCCGCAGTCGGCAGTAACCGCCGCCGCTGCTTGTTTTTATATCGGGGAGACAGCGCCGCGTTTTTAATTTCCAAGCCCCTCGACAGATGAAGTGAAGTCTGATTTGTCATGAAGATGTTTGATGTGTGATTAGTTTTTGGAGGCCCACAGAGCTGCTCTGAGGAGGATATCTCCGATGTGCTTATCTGATGGTTCCACGTTTATCTCTCTGTGATGCCAGTCTCTCTCCCACTTCCTGCTTCTCTCTCTTTCCAAATATGACCCTCTCCAGGGATCCTGTTTACAGTCGGCTCCCACTCTCCACGATCTCGCCGCTGAATTGCTCGCTGCTTGTTTTCTGCGGAGCCTCACTCTCTCCACCTCTCCACCCTGAATAATTTGCAAGGAGTGCTTTAAGCGGCGATGAAAAGTATCTCGCAACCCAGAGCTATAATTACACCTCAATTTGTCCATACCGCCATCTATTGTGGTCTCTGATAAACAGGCTGTTTGAGTATCCAGTTATTATTTTAATGAACAACAGTCTCACGGGAGACGTGAAGTCGCTTTAAACAATTTGCGATGCTCCGCAGCGGCTGCTCGGCGCGCAGGATTCCTGCACGTTTAATTGGTAAACCTTCGTCAGAGGCCACGCTCTCGCTCAACAACATAAAAACATGTTTCTGATCAACCGCCTCGACAGCAGTCCATGCGTTTTAAACTTCAACACAGTTATAAAGCGTAGCTTTAACAACATGATGCTGAATCACCGCGTTGCTGCAACTCATTGGAGCAATGTAACCTAAAGGTGCTGCTAAACCGAAGCTCCGGTACATTAAATGGGTGAATTATGGAAATCTAATTCATGATGGAATAAATTAACTCATTCAAATGAAAGGATTAAAGATTATGATTAACAGGTTTGCCTTTAACAAGCCCACTGAGAATGAGACGGAATGTTTTTGAGCCCCTGAGGTGCCCGTTCTTCATGTTTTATTCTCTTTTGTATTCACCAATGTCCCTGATCTGAGCTGGAAATGAGTGAAAGGCAGCGATGCCGCGGACAGGTTACCACTTCGTCGCACGCACACAGCATGTATTAACATCTTTAGCTTTTGGTAGGAATCTAGAGGAACCAGAAAATAATTGAATAAACAGTAGACACGTTAAAGTTTTGAGTGTCCAAAAATGAGACAAAAAGCTTCAAAATTATTCTTTATCTTTCAGTTTGACCCTCATGATCATTGAAGCATCTCAATCGATGCTGAATATGTCTGAACATTTCGCCATGTCTGGATTAGTGTATGAAAAGCCCACGAAGAGCCTCCAGACTGAGCAGGACCCTGCCAGGCCTCTAACAGGACGAGGAAACATGGTGGTATAACGGCTGCTGTGGCGCCCGGCCGAGAGCATCAGCAGGATTTTACAGATGACTTTTAAAGCTCCGAATGGCCTCGCTGCCTCGTATTTCACTGACCTGTGCCTCACACACCACAGCGTTCCTTGACATCCTCGTTCAAGAGGTGTTTAGTCTGCTCCACCTGTGGAAAGCTGAAGAGGACAAGGCCTGTTCAGTCCAGGCTCAAACACGTCTCCTGTCTGTCCCTTCGTAAAGCGTCAGATCTTGTCTTATCCGAATTTTGCAAAGTACATTTTAAAACACACCGTTTATTCTTATCAGTCTTCTTCTTATTATCGTCATTAATTTTAACAGTTTACTCAAACTGTGTGTATTTTATTGATGCTCATTGGTCGTCACACACGTCTTTAATGGGAAAAATGCAGCCGATGCGTCGATAGTGTCGTACGCATAAATAAAGCGATAAGCTGTTGTGTCGTTTTAAAATGCCACCAGGGTTTTATGGCACTGTCTGATGTTTTTAAAGCGTACCCAGAAAGACAGATTACCAAAGAGCATCTTTTATTTCGAGGATGATTTGCAACGTGAGACCTTCAGACAACTCGAAGACAGACAATAAGCAGTTCTCAAAGCCGCGAGGCTGTCGTCGCCTTCGTTTAGCTGTAACCAGAGTCATTTCCACACTCAGGCTGGGCTGATATATGGCTGAAATAACAGGCCTGGAAATGCCATAGGTGATTAGATCATGTATAGTTTTTGTTATCTTGATAAAATATGTGCAGAGTGAATAATAGGAAATGAGTGAACGGAGAGATTTATGTGAGAGAGAAGGTCTTATCGGAGCCCAGGTCCACCGACGCTCGCCGGAGGTCATATTGGTTAGCTGTTGTGTGCTCCAGCCAATCTGGCGTTGGCTATATCATCTCTGTCAGAGCTCTGAGCCTTTTCTCTGCTTCAGCTTCATATTCAGGCCCGTATATTCCGGACTCCCCCGGGGTCCTCCTCCTCCTCCTCGCTGCCTTTATCCGCCAGTATCCGTGTAGTGGTGTGACCCTGTCTCCTCTCTCGCACGTCAACACACTGCGTCACGTCGGCTTCTTGTGTCTGCGCCGACACGGAGCTGCTTCCCTTCGCCAGCTCCTCCGGCCGCCGCGAGACCGAACGCCGGATCGACACCGCTGCTCGCTGGCAAGACGGGTGGAGCTAATCAAATATAATGAGCTGCACGGGACGTCCCTGTGGTTTCATGAAGCTGCTAGCAGTCCGCTTAAAGTCTGCCTGACAGCCGACGGACCGTCACTCAGACATGTTTATCTCCAGAAAGGCAGACTTTCTGCAGCTCCTGAAGGAAACACAGTGAGGAACGACTCGTCCTCTAATGCCAGACGAATGCCATTTACACTCAGTCACGTCTCTGGAGTTTTTTTATTCTGTTATTTACTGAATCAGTTGTGTTGACAGAGCAGAAACCCAAGGTCAAAGTCCTGCCAGAATCCAGATCAGAGCAGCAGAGGTCAAAAGCAGGACGGTGGGCGGTCCAGGTGTGGGACACACACAGAGGGCTGCTGGGAGTAATAATAAGGAAGGTAATGAGTAAAGTGAGGGCACGTGAGGCGGCGCGGTGGGCGGACGACGGGCTGATGCAACTGGTGGGAAGGCAGACCAGGTGTGACTGGATGGTGTGTAAAGATGGAAGAGTTCTCGGAGGAACATCGGCCTCCAGAAACTAAAATACACAGTATTTTTCAGCAGAGGTCCACAGAAAACAAAGGATTTAGCGTTTCAGCACTGAATCTGCAGAAAGTATGAGTAAAATATAAGTACCTCTTTCATAAACTGAAAGCTGAATGTTGAGTTTTCTGACATTTTTCCCTCTTTAACATCAGCACAACTCGGTCCATACTGTCGGCGTTCACACCCTGAGGAGACGCCCTCCAGCTGAGATGTAATCTTTCAAGAAGCTTGTTTGCCAGTTGTTTATCCCATGTGTTGATGCGGTAGTCAAATCTGAACAGTGCTGCAGTAACATTCACAGCTCTTGCACATCAGGAAATCCCTTTAAGCTTCTGCTATAAAGAGAAAAAAAAGTCAAGATTTGTTTGGCGTTGAACTCAGCGTTTTTAACATTTAATCAAAAGGCGTAAACAAAATGCAGACTGAACAGATTTAATGATGTAAATGGTGCAACTGGATGTTTTTGTGGGATTAGAGTCGTGGAAACCTCAGCAATGCATGAAAGAGAGACGTGAAGATGTAATGATGCCGTGGTGCGACTCAGAGCTTCAAGATGAGTCCAGGAGAAACCAAAGTCCAGGAAGAACACACAAGCTTCTGTTACAGTAATGACATTAATCCATGATTTCAGTATTTGCTTATTAATGGAGGATTTGACTTCACATTTTTAAAGGCTGCTGGTTCCTGATTGACCATGTTGTGTTTAGCATGAATCTAATGCAAAATTAAACCTTGGAAGGAAACTCTCTCACTTGAATTAGGATTCATCAATTGGCACAATCATGCAATAATCTATTATTATTATTGTTTGAATGAATATGTAGTCCGAAGATGAAACTCTCTCCTGTCATTCACTGCCTGAATGTGACCGTCTGCTCATTATCATGTCGCTAACATGTAGCAGCACTTGTCATTGTTAGCGCACATTTAGCATGATTACGTTAATCATTAATGTGACGAGTTCATTTGACTCGTAACGCCTCCGCTCATGCAGCAAAACACACAGAAACCTTGATTTGTTTAGGAGAACACGCACCAAAACAGGGTCTCCTTCCATGACCCACTCATATTAAACCAGTCTGTTGATGGTGGTGAGACAGTCGAGGTGCTGTCCTAATATCTAAAGGCTCAGTGCTTACAGCCGGCTGTGAGGAGGAAGAATCAACAGCCAAAGCCTGCACATATTTGGAGTTTGAAATGTTGATTCACTGTTATGTAAATGGTGGTTTGGGGGAGAACTCAGTGGATCTGATGCATCGTGTCCCACTAGATTTCACAGTGGAGTCTTTCTGAGGTGCCACTGTGTTTGAATCAGGATTTACATAAAATCTCAGAGATAAGGTTGACTCAAAAGTGGGCACGGTTTAGCAAATACAGAGCTGCAGAGGATTTACTGTAACTCCAACTGTCTTCACCCACATTGTGAGAGCAGGAGGCGGAGGTCAGATTCACATGAATAAATTACACATTTCCCAGAGATGTTGTTCTGGAGACAAACACACTCGGCCGGCTTCGCTGACCCCAGGTTCAGCTTTATCTAATAAACATGCTCACATCAGCCTGATATGCATTTGATTTGTAAATGAGTCATCAAAGATAGTCACTAGAAAAAAAATAAGAACTTTGATAATTTAAACTCAAAAATGCTGCCTGGAGGCAGATGCTGGTCAACAGCAACATTAATGCACCGAGGATGGAACAGCTTTTAGGGCTCAGTTTGAATCTGCTTCATCACTACAGAAACATATCTAACTAATAACTAGTCAGGAGCTGTGATCAGCATCTTTTTGACAGTATTCTGTTTGGAGCAGGACCAGAACCAGAGGACGAGATGAGAGGCTCAACAGCTCTGAGGTGAAACAACCGGAGTGGAGCGCAGACACAATGATGTTTAGACCAGCATTCAGTTCAATTCATTCAATTCAAGTATTTTATTCCCTAAAATTCGAAGTGATTTTCAGATCACTGATTGTGGAAGAGAAATAGTTTTTGGTCTAATAAATCATGACGAGTTATTGAATGTTGGTCTTTAGTTATTGAGAGATTTTATGATGAAGCTGAATTTCAGATCCTTACAAAAGGCATACTTTAAATAAATAGAAATGATCAGGCATGTTTTGAGGAAGCAAAACTAAGGGCCAATCCCAGTTCCACCCCTTTCCCCTTTCCCCTCCCCCTCAGCCCTTGGCCCTACCCCTATCATTCTCCTACCCCTTTCAGAATAGGGCTGAGGGTTAGGGCTATCTTTGCAGCACTATGAATTGGGATACCCCTAAAATAAGGCCAATTTGCAGCAGTGCTTTCCCCCTCCTCTGTGCCAGAGTCAGCTTTTACAAGTTTCAGGTCATATAACAACAAAAAATTATGGATATTAGAAATGATACAATTTATATTAGAAATTACTTTTGTTTTTTAATAATGGTATTATTATTTTCCTTACGTTTCTTTTTGAGGTTCTCCCACTTTTTTGAAGCTTGCTGGGCTGCAACTTCCCCTTCCAAGCCATTTTCTTTTATGAATTTCCTAAAGTAATACATATATATTTATATAAACACGTTTTATTACTGACATATTATAGCTTCGACGAATAATATAACTTACTCCCATTGTGCTGTATTTTGATTTCAAAAACTTTTCTTCATTTTCACCTCTAAACTGAATCAGAAGTCGGGTTTCATCGGGGGTCCCTGTGTCAAACATATTACGTTAAAAACATGACAAAAGATAATGTCAATACAGTGATTAGTGCTCTTCAGAAGTTACAAATTTACGATCGGAAACGGTGCTACGCAGCGCTAAAACGTGAATCCATGACTGGGACACTGTCACGCTAGTATATCTAGAAATTTCAGTGAAGCAAATGCACTTCTTATAGCTTTTTAAACAGTATACAGAAAGCAAACTTACACTTGTGCGACTCCTTGGTGGGCGCCATGTTGTTTTTTTTCTGGCCAATGCGAAACTCCGCCTACCCCTATAGAGAATAGGGAGCATCGATGCAGACTTCTCTGAAAGGGGTGAAATAGCCCTTCCCCTCTCCAATACCCCTATTCCAAAAGTAGAATTGGGATAGCCCTGAAGCCTCGTGAACGCGCATATCATAGGGGGAGGGCTGAGGGGGAGGGGGAAGGGGTAGAACTGGGATTGGCCCCTCTTTGTAGAGAATCAAAATATAATCATCCTAAAATAAACTCCAGTCATTTCCTAATGATCTTATTTTAAAAATTACACAGGATAATCCATTCTGGGACAACGTGTGCACAGTCCCGGTTTTATATTGTTTCCCAGCTGAGTTGAAGCGGACAATAAACTTTAGACATTCTGCAGCCTGTACCTGTTGAATATGTTGTGGGAAATTATCCCTCCTCACACAAGTTCCACAAACTCACCTGTGAATCTGCGAATGTTTGTGAAATAGTTCTTAGAACGACATAAACCCTTTATATGAAGCCACTCTGTCTCTCAGCCGGCTGAATTAGCGTTCACTGGGCGAACGCTGTCCCAGGAGCTCCGGAAACAACCAAACAACACTGAATCTGCTCATTCCTAAAACATTTCTGAGACGTCACAACGAGCAGTCCCAGTTCAGACACCAACACTGTGGTTTGGGAAAGCATCACGGCTCGTTGTGGGATCATTTTGTTTCTATTATTGTTCATCCTGAGAAGCCACACACACACACACCGACGTTCTGTGTTTGTTCCTTCCAGTCACATCTAACCTCACCGCGAACCCGTGCGACCCCGTGCGACCTGTTAGAGCGTTGGTTTTACTCTCCACCCTCGTTGAGAATGCAGCGTGACTTTTTCGGGAAAGTGGTTTTCCAGGAGAAAAGCCTCTTACAAATCCAATTAACTGTTAACAGCTGGTGATATAAGTCTGAGGTGCACTGGATTCATACCATATAATGATTCTCAGAATTACAGGTGGAGGTGACAAATTATGTATGTAAAATTAATTGCTCCACATCAGATTAAAAAGAAAAAAGTTAGTTTCACGAGTGAGGAAAGTAATTTGAGAACCGCGGCATTCGTTTTGTATCCTTGAACATTTGTGAGGCCAAACATTGGGCCGGCGTTACGTCTGCTGTATCATAATTAGATCAAAGCAATATCTGCGCTCCTGACAGGACAGCAGGTGTTTGGAGGGATGACGACGCACCAGAAAAGGGCAAACGTTGTCCTGACAATAGAGAACAGCTGGTCTGGAGTGAGACACCTGCGCGCCCGCCCGGCGCCGTGTCAGCCCTCTGCGGTACAAACTTCAATCAGGCTTCCACAACTGAACCCCGGCCATTAGCGCCAGCGCTAACAGCATCTGTCTCAAATCACCAGGCTCTCCTGCGAGAGAGAGAGAGAGAGAGACGGCGGAGCGTCGGCGGATTCTGGAGGGCAGCGGGAGAAATCACGCAGCTGCACATCCGTCCTCTTCATCCCCTCTGCAAGGTGAAACGTTCAGTCGCCGGCGATTGCAGCGCACTTTACCTGACTCGGCTCTGGGGTCAAACCTGCTGACGTTCGGCTGAGAAGACCATGAAGTCAGAGTGTCGAAATGAGAATGAAACCTCTTCCACTGTGCCAGCTGAGGAATCCACTTCAGTTGCACAGGGGTTTTTTTCTTGTGTGTGCGTGCGTGTGTGTGTGTGTGTGTGTGTGTGTGTGTGTGTGTGTGTGTGTGTGTGCGTTCTCCTCGGTGGTTATGGAGATATCATGCAATTTCATTTCAAGTGATGTGTGACCTGCATTCGTTATGTCAGAAATCAAACAGATCAACCTTGTGCACAACATGTACATCTCTCATGAGGATGTGTCGGCATTGCCGGAGCGTGAACATATTTAGAAATGAAACGCCCGGCCCTCCTGGATATCTCACGTCCGTACATCACGCCGAGTGGTTGCTTAGTGATTATAAACATCGCCAGGTAGCTCCGAAGCTCGCAAGCAAAGTTTCTTAGCAACAGAAGAAGAAGAAGAAGAAGAAGAAAGTGAGCAGGTAAAAATACTCATCTGTGCAAAGCTTCAGATTTTTCAATATCTCAGTAGTTGTTGGAGATATTTTATATTTTAGCAGTGGTACTGTTCTTCAGTATGTATGTTTTGATTAGTGTGTGTGCACTATTGATGTGTGTGTTCTGTGGTGGACTGGTAATCTGTTCAGGGTGGAGATGCGGTGATTGATTAGCTAAGTAACTTCCGGCCCATCACTAATCAGCTGAAGAAATATCAGTCGGTTCGTGATTTCTTCCTGTATACGGCTTCACTCACTCGCCATGCGGACGCTAATCAAGAACATCAGTAATGAAACAGTCACGCTACACCAGAACTTTCACTGAGCATATAGGCTGCGGCCAGGGAAGCTAAAAGGAACATTAACATGAACTTGGAGCAACGTAGAAACTCCTTCATCATGAGTATTTGTGTATGAACCTGCAGGGAACCATGGCTGGCGCTGTGGCGCTGGTCGGAGCCGCACTGAAACAGGGAGCTCCGAAACCATCAACACTGTTTTCATTTGACAGATGCGATGTGCGCTGCAGCTTGAACCGGGATATTAAAAGAAAACATGAAAAATTAACATACACACTCAATTTCGAACACTCTTCTCGTCCGGGCGAGTTTGGTAACTGAGGGGTTGCCATAGCAACAGCAAGCATGCCCCAGGTGTGTTCATTGTTTCTTTTAATCCATTTGATTTCAGGGTTTGATTGTGGTTGCTCTCATTGTGGCGCTCCCTCTCTGTGTGGGCGTCCTCTAACTATGTCTTTATTGGCTTCCTGCAGTCAGGCCGACCTCTCTGTGTTTTTCTAAGCTGCTTTGCCTTGGGTTGTAGTTGCAGAATCCATCTACAGTTTGAGTGTGCATGCAGAATAACGAAGTTAAAAGAGCTTGAAAGACTTTTCCAAGTATATGTACACTTTGTCCCAAATACAGAAGAAAAAAAACCTGCTCTGTTTCGACATCAAGTCATCTCAATGGACACACATAAACACACTGACTTCCTGCCATGTAATTGGTTGATTAGCTTTTTCCTTCAAGAAGCATTCAGATATTCCTCATGAAGAGAGTGTATACAGACTGTCTGGGTATAATTTGTGGAAGGAAACGATGTTGGGCCCAAGATTAGTTTTCATCTGACTTGATTTATGTGTGCCATATAACTCATTTCTCAATCATTTCCACACAAACATCAGAGTCGTTTTTTTAAATTTTTTTTCCTCTAGAGGTCTGTCACTTCTCGGATGACAAAAACCAGAGAAATCATGCAGCGCTACAAGTGCAGTAATGAAAAGGGGAAATAAACAGCTACTAAAGGAGACACTCAAGTGGAGTGGTGCTTCAGAATCTTCCTCAGCCGGCCTCTCAGCCCCCCTCTCACCTCATCGGTGGTTTTTGACCTAAAGCCTTTAAGACCTGCTTGTAATGGACATTACCAGACTGGAGCTGGAATACAGATGTGTAGACCACATATCCCAGTTTGCTGTGTTCAAAGTTTAGAATTGAATACTTGCTCCAGGTATTTAGCACTAATTTGATCTCATTAATGAAACATGGTGGATGGATATGGATGATAAAATGATGAAATGGATCCTTCATAAACGGCAGGTTTCACAGTTAAAGGCTTCTTTGAACAGTCCTGCTATCAAGGCTGAAACAGATGAACTGAAAATTGATTTGAGGGCATAAATTGCAAAGTGTTTTCTTAGATCCGTGTTCAGCGGCTTTTCTTCTCCTCCAGCTGTCC
Organism: Salarias fasciatus; assembly: GCF_902148845.1. Lineage (NCBI taxonomy): Eukaryota > Metazoa > Chordata > Actinopteri > Blenniiformes > Blenniidae > Salarias > Salarias fasciatus. The sequence goes on along the minus strand of NC_043760.1, from coordinate 30,147,272 downwards.
GTATCCTTCATCCCCTTTCAGAGGTGACCAGCTTTGATAAACGCTCTGGGATTATCAGTGACTGTGGCGAGTTCCTTCATCTCCACGGACTCCAGCTCCACCTCCAGAGCTGCCCACTGAGTTGAGACCGGCGCCCCGCGCTTCCACTGGACAAATATCTCAATATTTTGCCTTTAATGCACCTGAAAGAAAACCAAATTATTTCAGAGAGCCAGACGAAGTCAGAGTGTGTGTGAGTAATTACAGAGAACCCGGCGTGTTCAGAGATTGGTAGCAAAAACAAAGGATGTTGAGAGGGTCTGAAAGAGACTTTTATAAAAGTAATCTGCATGATTCGCAGAAGTGAAAGGTTGAAAATCTAAAACGAAAAAAATATGGGAACCGAATTTCAACACCTGCACTTAGTGCAGCGGATAACTGTAAAAATACTTCAAATAGTGATACAAGCAAGAGATTCGGCACAAATGCTCACTAGAACCTACTTTTTCAGAAAAGGGCGTTAGCCACGCAGAAATTCAAGATGGCGACCATTTTTCAAGATGTCCGCCATCCATGATTGAGATTTGTTGCATAATGGTCTAAATTCACTCAAAGATGCACAAATGTTTGGCATAGAACCCACTGGTTGGGGACAGACATTGCAGTGTAAATTGTCATTGTCATGTGTAAAATTCAAGATGGCATCCAAAATGGTCACCGCAAAATCTAAAATATCCAATATTTCAGCAGCTAATTGAGATGGAAACATTATTTTTGTCTGGTTTTTATGTTCAAATGAAAGAAGCCCACTCCATTCTGTCACTCAGTTACATTTGACCCATTGCTCATACTTGATCTACAGTTCACATTTGCAAGTATACAAAGTGCTGTGCAGGGCTGCACAGTGGCGCAGTGGTTAGCGCTCTTGCCTCACAGCAAGATGGTCCTGCGTTCAATTACCGGCCGGGGCTCGGGGCCTTCCTGTGTGGAGTTTGCATGTTCTCCCTGTGTGTGCGTGGGTTCACTCTGGGTTCTCCGGCTTCCTCCCACGGTCCAAAAACATGCATGTCCGGTTAATTGATCACCCTACATTGCCCCTAGGTGTGAGTGTGGGCGTGAATGGTTGTTCGTCTATTTGTGTCAGCCCTGAGACAGACTGGAGACCTGTCCAAGGGGAACCTGCCCTCGCCCACAGAAGCTGGGATTGGCACCAGCCACCTGCGACCCTGAAAAAGAGAAGTGATTTAGAAAATGGTTGGCTGGACAGATGTGATGGCCTAGTGGTAGAGCATCCACCTCACAACCGGGAGGTTGTGGGTTTGCATCCTGGCTGGGTCATACCAAAGACCTTAAAAATGGTACCTACTGCCTTCCAGCCAGCTGCTCGGCATATGTAGAATGGGGTAGGGGGGTTGAACACACAGAGCTCCCAGAGGTCTAACTGCCCCGCTGTAGCTTTCACTACTGACAGTAGCTGTGTGGAGATAGGCGCTGCCTAATGCACTTGAGCATAGACTTTGACTTTGATGGATGGAAGCACTGTGCATTTAAGGCTGTAACACTTGCAACTTGCTTTGCAACCACATTTGGTCAGTTGCTGCCCAGAAGACCTGCTCACCTGACTCCTGCCATCCCCAGTCAGCAGGGCTCTCTTCAGGCTGACTGGGTTGCATGGCCCCACACACAACCAGCCTGGTAGGCAGCACGCTTGGCATGTTGGAGAAGAGCGGCTTTGGTTGGTGGGATTCCCTCATAGGGTCGCTGTTTCCTGGCAAATAATTCCAGCCTGGCCTCATCCACAGTGGCAGCAGTGCTGGATCTGTCATACATAAGTATGGCAAGCCTCTCCAGGATGTCCGTGTCACTCTGTTCCACCATGAGAGGGTACTGGCTAAGTTTGGTGTTATGTTATAATAATGTTATATCTGTTGGTGCATCATATCATTTTGATAATAAGAATGAGTCTTCATTTACAGGCCTACAGGAAGAGAGAATATCATTTCAAAAGCAAAGGCATGCGTATATACGGCAAAATGCATACATTTTGTCACTTAACTGGTGGCCATCTTGAAATACGGCCACCATATTGTTTTTTTGGTGTGGCTAATGCCCTTTTTGCAAAAAGAAGACTATGATGAATACGTGTGCCAAATCTGTTGCTTGTATCGTCAGTTGAAGTATTTTCATGATATATTGCAATTATCCGCTGCACTAATAGTGTTTCTTTCTTTCTTTCTTTCTTTTTTTATATATATATATTTTCAGTGTTGAAAAGCACTTATTAACATCAATTATTTAAATGGAACAACATTCCTTCATGCTTTCTTTACACTGGTCTCAGCAGAAACGGGAAGCACAATCTAGCTGAAGCATTCCTGTCTTCATGCATCTTCTTCTGAGAGATCGGCTCCTCCAGCGGCTCCTGGCTGACCTCCAGGCCTCGTCCCAGCTGGCCGTGGAGGATTCACAGCTCTGCCCTCTCCCGGGTGGTCCAGCTCCTCGCCCTGTCAGGAAGAGTGAGGCTTGCGTTCAGGACCGGTGGAGACGGGGAAGTGGAGCAGCCAGTGAACAGAGACAGAGAAGCATAAAAGCATCTTTCTGATCAGATCACACATTGGCAGAAACTTTAACCAGATAGTGACCGTGTTCAGACGGGGGCATAATCCTAAAAGTTGAATAGCTGATGGTTCATCACAGATAGAAGATGTGTTCCACTTTAATGCTTAATCAAAGGAAAAATGATCAAGAAAATATTAGTAGTTCACTGGGGAGCACTGATCTCCTTTGATGTCGGTTGGCTAATGTGTGTTTTTAACTTTTTTATTACATGTGAGTGAAGTTTCAAATGTGGGATGGTATTTTTTTTTTCCAGCTTATTGTGTGACTGGAGAAAATCCACATCAGAGCTGTGAGGGAGTCAGATCCCCCCATGTCAAAGCTCTGCTACAACACACTGACACGCTGAGCCCTGTGCGGCGGACTGGCGTCTCTCTGCAGTCACAGAAAGTCCTTTTCATGACGGCTCAGATCGCTGTTGCAAGTCAACAGTCAGCCGCCGCCTGTAGCTTTTGCAGCACGTTCAAGCAGAGCTCTGAAAAGACGATGTGGGGGGGGCAGCCGCCAGCGCACAAGCACGAGTGGAGCCGTTCACGGCTGGATCCAAGTGTCCAAGCCCCTATATCTGCTCTGGGAATTGTGGGAAATCCCACAATTTCACATCACCTGCAACAAGGAAAAAAAAAACAAAACTTCTTGGTGTAATCCGGATTCGTGTTCATGAAGCTTCGAGCCGCCATTTCTGGTTTCAGTCCAGAGTCGTGTGGTTTATCGTAAACAGTGTCACCAAAAACACCAGAGTGAAGCGTCTCGTGGAAGACACACACAGGAACATGTATTCGCCTCATGTCTGGTAGTGATGTGTGGCCGAGGCCACGTATGGTCCTGACAGCGCTTCTGCCGTTTTCCTGTAAACGGACATCACCTTCAAAATGTTACTGAGGAAATGCAAACGTTTTCTGCAATGAAAACATTAAAAGCAATGAATTTTCAATGGAAACGTCGTGTAAAGCAGGACTTCCTGTAGGTTTTCATTATGATAACTGACTTTTCTTCCCACTCCAGTGGTGTCAAAGTGCTTTTCATCACGTCACATTCACCTTCTCTTTCTCACACACACACACACACACACACACACACACACACACACACACACACACACAGACACTTCAGTGGCAACAGCTGGTCGACCGTCATTGCAAATATATTTGGGTATATATTTGCGATTTTGTTTATTTTATAATTTAGATTATAAGATGTCCTTCATAACTATTCGTTTAATTTCATATTTGTTTGGATAAGTGCATCTACATGAAATAATGGTTTTACCCTCCTATTTCTTTTATTAATCACTTTTTTTCTCTCAGAAATTACCACATCAAAAAGTGGGATGAGAAAATCCCCCACACACAGATGTTTGCTGCTGCTGCTCCAACAGGCTGGATCATATGTTGAGCTTAGTTGATTTTACTTCTGTTTATGGCCATTTGATTGGAATAAAATAGTGGTAAACTCAGTGCTTCGGTTTTGTTTGACACTGCATTATGGATGAAAGCTGATTTACTGATTCCTTGGTGGATCCCTGCTGGAGAGTCGGATTAGTATGAAATATAAACAGTCGTAAAGCATCATAAGCAGCCATAAAATCTTTAGAAAACCCTGCTGCTGATCAATAACCGCAGCCTTTAGAAGTGCCTCTGAAATTTACTGTGCTTTACAATTTGTGGCTTTTGTGACACTTCTGTCCATCTTAAAGTCTTATAATCACATTTTTCTGAGTCCGTTTAATTGCAATCCCCCCTTCCCTCCAGTGGCGTGGGAGGGGTCAAAGGTTAGCGGCGCCGGGTCGGGCTGTATTTATCGTCTCCCTGCAGTCCGGGTTTTAATACGTCAACACAAACGAGGCAGGATGGAGTGTCTGATGACAGGGGGCATTTTTCACCGCTGCCCCGGTGCTTCTGCTGCGTCGCGCCGTTCAAGGTCCAGACACCCTCCTCCGGCCGGCGAGGCAGCGTGTGAAGGACACAGGCGCTCCGAAAAGACACTTTCCTTCAGCAGGGGACATTTTAAAGGACAAAACCAGGGAAAAGGGGTGGATGCCGTCCTCCACGCAGTCAGAGATCATCAGTCTTTCATCAGTGGTGGGACTGACTTTCATTAATGCAATAAAGATTCCCGTGGAGTTTCAGCTCCTCATTATGAGACGAGGGTTTGTATCCCACTGGAATATTAATCATACAGAACAACATGAGCATCGCACCGAATGGCTGCTAAAGACACATAAACAAATTGGAGTGATTGCCTGAAAAGTGATAATGCTTTGAAAATCATTCCGCACATCGTTTTTTTCAAAGAGCTGAAAAAAGAGCGAAACACTAAATCAGTGGTTTGTATTTTTTCCATAAAGGATGTTAGGTGAATAACTCGGGCGCAGCTTTCAGGTCGCTTCAGTTCTCAGGGCTTGAACCACGTTGTGCTCCGTCATTCTCATGGCCTGAAAGCTCCGTCTCGAACAGAGTAGTAATTTTCAGTTGTTTTTGTTCGTGGCTGTTGGATCCATGTTCAGTACAAAAAACACCACTCATCCTGTGCTAATTAAAAGTTTTAAATCCAAAATTCACGGTCAGTCTGAAACTTATTTGTTAAATTCAGAGTTTTGTGGGTTGTTCTACCTTTTGAAAACTGACTGAATTCCTTCATATTTTTTTCATAAAAGAAAATGGCTTCTTCCTGTTTCCTACATTTTTCCCCAATGAGAGTTTTTCTGTATCCTTTCCAAACTAATTGTTTTTGTCTAATCTAATCTGAACATACAGTCTTCTGTGTATCATCTTGTTTCCACTTTCTGTGGGTTTGTGTAATCCTGCTCCTTTATCTGTCCTCATTGAAGCTGTTTTTTTTTCTTCCTTATCTGTCAACACTTATTGAAGTACCAATTCAGATCTGATCTAATTCTGGAGGACAGTCAGACTTGGGAAAAAAAAGTAAAATCATTCTCTCTTTCCCCCTGAGCGTTTCTTCTTGATGGCTGCAGTGGTAAAGCAGGATGATAGTTTTCTGCTCCGGGCTCTTTGTTTAATAAGACGCCGACTGCTTTCCTGCCATCTAACAGCTATATGCAACACCTTGGAGGTCAAACTCTCACTTATATCTCGCTGAAATATGTACTCACACACCATAAATGCTGATGAAAATGTAATAGGATGTACATAGATTAAATAATTAAAACGATATCTATATTCAGAATTGCACTCTATTCAGTATTTCATCCGTACTTCTTCAGTGCCGGTCCATTTAGGTGAAGCTGAGTTTACATCACAGCGTTTGGAAACATGAAACGTTTAAACAACAGAACGATCCGCTGAAAACAGGAAACGTTTGTTTCATTTTTAGCATCCGCTTTCAGGATTTCTGACATTTCTCTGAAAATGGATAAGTCTATACATCCATACATCCATCCATCCATCCATCCATCCATTCATCCATCTATCATCCATCAGTCATCAATCCATGCGTCCATCATCCCATACGTTCGCTCCAGCAAAAAACAGAAAGCGTCTTGAATATCATCTTGAATATCTGTTTTCAGTATTCCTGACGTTTCTCTATAAACAAACATCTTTTCAAAATGCTGTCATGTAAACACAAAACATTTTCGATGTGTGTGATGTGTGTTCAGTTGAAACGTTGTCATGAAAACGGAACCTAAAAGTGGGAGGACTCAGATGATTTTTAAAGCAGAATACATCCTGGACATTGTCAACAGTCTCTCACAAAAACACACACACACACACACACACACACACACGCACAGTCTCGTATTTCTATCCTTGTGGGGACCTTCCATTGACTCCCATTCATGTCTAGCCCCTAACCCTGACCCTTACCCTAACCCTAACCCACACCACAATAAAGCCTAACCCTAAAGAAATGTTTTTGCACTTTTACTTTTTTCAGTAACAACAACATGGTCAAGAAAACACTGTTTCTCCTACTTAGGACCGGAAAAAGGTCCCCACAAGGCACGTCGTTTCACGTTTTGCTATCCTTGTGGGGACATTTGGCCCCAACAAGGATAGAAATACGAGAACACACACACACACACACACACACAAGCTGCAACAGACAAACAAATGCATAGAGTGTACATGTGGAGCTGTCCATGGTGCTGAAGTATAAAGCTTAATGATACCATGAGCGAAACAAACGCACACACAAACACACACACACACACACACACACACACACACACACACACACACACACACACACACACACACACACACACACACACACACACACACACACAAACAAACCTATGCTCAACTCCGACTCACCAACTAACCTCAAAGGCAAAGTTTGGACGGTGGAAGGATCAGTTCAGTTCAGTCTGCTGAATATTAGGCCTTTGTTTTGATATGTTATTGCATTTGAGATAAACTTTATAGGAGTTTCAGTTCTGGAAGTTTTCCACCTCTATTGTGACATTTTGGAATGCACAGACCTTCATCAGACACATTCCACTCCTGCCTTCTTCATCTCACGCTCCGTCCTTCTCGTGGGCACAGATGTGGATTAATTATTCCCTGGGAGAGTCACCATCCTTCATTACATTGTGTGAGTGTAATAAAACACATTAGATAGCCGCTGTGATAATTCAACCAATGTCAGTATACACAGACACCTTCAGAAAAGGTGTTGTGGCCGTTCTTTCCACTCTGTAGAGACTGCAGAGCAGAGTGGGAACAGATAAATGGCTTGCCCACGTCTAGAAGGCACAATGGTTTTTCATGGCATTTTTAAAAATCATATCTCCCAAGGACTGTGCCGAATCAATCTCAAAATTACACCCTGCCTGCAAATCCCACGTCACTTAGAAAAATGTCACATTACAGACAAGTTCAGTGTTTTTCTGAGGATTAAAACAGCTTGAAAATTCCAGCTAGTTCTTACTGAAGAAATGGAAAAAAAATTATTCCACATTTTCCTGTCGTTCAATTGTTGCATGTCTGACGATGCTCCCTCCCTTCATCCATCCATCAATCCTTATGTCCCTCCATTTGTCCATCCATGTTTCTCCATCCATCCATCCATATAAAGTCAGCACACGAAGGTAGCGCCAGCCAGCGGATTCAGACCAGGAACCCTTTATTATCACATTTTGTGCTTCCAATTGGAGAAAACATGACAGAAGCAGAGCTGAGGAACATGCAGAGATGCATTTCCCTGTAGTTCCTCTTTCCTTTTCTGAGAGTCTTTGAACCGATTTGTTTTTCTTTTGAGTTTGTTTTTTTTCAGCCTGTGATTTTTGCATTCATGGTTCAGTTTCGTTAGAGATCAGAACAGGTCGTTTGTGCCGTGAAAACAGGCTCGGGGAATTTGCCTCATGTTATTTTCAACACAAGGAGAAAAACAAAATGAGAAATTTCCTGGTGAACTTGGAGGATTTAGTTGGTTAACAGTAATATATTTATCTCAGAGGATGAAGACGAAATGGAGATTTAATTGAAATGATTACTCGGCTTAGATTTACCAGAAACGCCGGGCTGCATCAATTCTGATGTTGCTTTTTATCTTATATTTTGTGGGTGCAAATCGTTTTGAAGGTTGATGCCCCTTAAATAATTCAATACGACTTTTAGACATATTTCATAGCGATTCGGCCACTTGCATGATGAGAAGTTGATGAACTCTCAAATGAATAGACACAATCTTGACTCAGAACATGTCTGGTATTTTCCGGTACACAGCAGTAACACTTTAAACTGTGATGTGCAGATGACGTCACGGCACCTGTTGGTGGGTGGGATGCATCAGGCAGCCAGTGGACATGTCCCAATGGTCAATGTGTTTTAAGCAAATTGTCAAGTGTCAGGATTTGAATTACAAAAGCCAAACTGTGAAGGCTGGATGATGGGACCAGTGTTTCTCCAGAACTACAGCTCTTCCAGAACGAACCAGGACGGATGGAAGAGGGGAGTGAAGACTGGCTGGTGTGGTTCGGTCCGTCTGGAGAGCGACTGCAGCTCAAAGTGCTGCAGATGGTTTCTTCAAAATACACAAAGCAGTTTGTAAGAGAAATGTTTTTCATCTTTCAGCTTCAAGAACAGTCAAGATGTCCTTCAAACAGATACTTAGCATATATTCATTCTTAGATCAAAGTTTTGCTTGAGTAAACGAGTTAAGAAGAATTATTTGCTTGAAAGCCAGAGTCATATGTTAATAGTATAGTTTCTACTTGAGCTTAAGGAGACGTCTGGTTGTGGAGAAACCAGTGATCGCTGCTCAGAACTCGTGATTTTTGTTGTTTGGTTTCTCTGTCTTCACCTGGAGGCCTGCAGCGGTCCGATGAAGGAGATCTGGTGAACTGCTGAGGGCTTCTGGGCCTGTGTGGTGGAGAGACTGCCGCTCAGACTGCTGCAGGAGGGAGAATATTGATTTTGATAAAGAGCCTTTAGAAAACACAGTGTACTAGTTTATTGTGCACCGGCGCAGTAAAGGGTAACATGCACAGTATTAGACAGGTCATAATGTTGTGGCTGACACTGTGCTTAAAAACATCTTACGTTTTTAGAAAGTCACTCTTCACAAGATTAAATTCATTTTCTTTTACAATTTTGTAAAGGTTGGGGTCATTTCTTCAGCTGCCCAGCGATCAATAATGTTTTTGTCCTTGTTTATTCAAGCGAGTTGTGTGTGCCCAACTTTCTTTAATCGCTTTTTTTTTTTTTGCAATAAAGTTTCAGTTTTTAGGTTGTAAAGCACTTTGTAACCCCGGCGCTGAAAGGTGTTGTGTAAATAAAGGTGAAGTGGATTAAGTATCTACTTTATTGGCCAGTGGATGAGGAATTTCTCCTCCACCGACATGACAGAGGAGGGATTAAGGATTTAGGCGGGGTGTATTGGACATCTGGTGCCTGGTCGTGTTTTCGCTGGGATACAGCGAAGCGCTGGGGTTTAGTGTTTCACACGAAAATGCTGACTGAGGAGTCACTGCTGGTCGAGGGAGACCTTGCTGTTTCACTCTCAGTCGGTTTGAGGATTTAAACCTGCGACCATCTGCTTACAAATCCGCGGCGTACGACGAGACACGTGCACCTTTTCAACCTCTTTGGGAAGTAAACCCAGCAGACTGAGCGTATGGAATACATTTGCAGTGTGGAGATAAGTGATGTGGCTGCGAGGGGGGAAGGCATCGATCTGCGGTGGCAGCCCAGCGGTCGCTCGTCTCTCTGGGAGAGCCGGCCGAGACGCGCAGGGTCTCACCGCCCCGCCCCCTTCCTCCACGCTCCTTCTGATTAGTGACGGTAAAAATCGACTTTCTGTCTGGTCACAGAATGATCCCTGCACATTCAGTGCATTAGGTTTTACATCTCGGCGACGCCGGCGAGATTTAGCATTTTAAACTTCTCTGCCGGCCGCCGTGAGTGATGATTGCTGCTCTTATAAACAATGGCGGCGGCGGAGGCTGCTCAGAATACTCGGGCCTGATGGATGGAGGAACAACGGGGTCACTGAATATTCATCTCATCCACCAATTGCTTTAGAAAAACATTCAATGCTTGGAAATAACTGTTCCCAAAACATTACTGTAGCAGTCATTATATATATTTAGTGGCTTCTTGGATCATGTAATCAGATAATAGCTGTTCAGCCAATTAAGAGATTTAATTCAGGAAAAATGATGATTAAAAGCGGAATAAGCGACGCGTAAAACTAATCATTTCAACTGCTGCGGTGCAAAACCAAGCGAGTACAATAGATGTGACAAACAGATATAACACCTACATCATTTCATGAAATAAACGCCGTCAGGATAGCGCAGAACGGAAATGCTTTTCACTGGCAGTGAACCCGGGGAGTCTGTGACAGTGGAAATTCAGGAAAAACGATTGCTTCTATAATTAGTATTATAATTAATAAATTCAGAAAACCCTTACAGTGGAAGTGACTTGTGATGACTTGCATAAATTATCATTTTAAAGACATTTATCTGGTGAGTTCTGTCCATCCTGCTTTGACTCTAACGGCTGTAGGGACGGATCAGGCCGTGTGGGCCGGAGGGCGGCTGTAAAGTAACTTGATTCCTGTTGTTATAAGCAGATACCTGAGGGCCGGGTGGCGAGGAGGGGCCCCGGGGCCTCTCTGGGTGGATTTTTACAGGGATGTCTGAGAGATGGATGACAGCATCAAAGCTGAGCTGCTTGTAAACAAAGACGCTGCAGATATCATCCAAATCGTCTTTTGTCGGATTTTCACGTTGAGCTCACAGGAAATTTCAAGTCATTTGTTGAAATTCAGGCGTTTCTCTGTACTTTGCACCAGAATGCAACATAACAACTGGCACAGGGTCAAAATTGTGAATGCTTCTTTCTGAAGAGCACACTTACACTTCTTCGCCCTGAAACAAAGAGAAAATTTGGAGTGGTTATTATGAGCAGTGATTTCACTCCTCTGGCCCACCTGAGTGTAAATTGAAGCAAAATGAGTTCTGCTGAACATTTCCATCCAAACGGTTGATGTTACTTCAGCAGGCAGCTCGGATTTCGTCTCACAGCAACACGGCTTCAGTCACTCACTTTATATTTTCAGAACGGTAACTAGATGCTAACTTCAGTTAGCTTTCACTGCAAACCGCTGTCCTCCTTTAAATCCCATCAGTCACCAGACCAGACGCACGAACATCCTCTGTTGCTTCTGGGTCTTGAACTGAACCCTCGTCTTACAGCTCCAGAGTGAACAGTTAATATTTCTTATTTCTCCTCTTTTACTTTCCTCACGGTGTTTTTTTTCTCCCCACAAACACAAAGCACAGGACGGATGATTTAGTTTGGTGCAGAGAGTAGTTAAAATGTTATCACGGTCTTGGCGGTTGGACGGCGGCGCACGCCGACCAGCGCCGTCCTGCTGATGAGACGCGTCTCAAGAGCATCGGGGGGAAGAAAGAGGTAGATTTATGCAGCAGTTAATGTCAACCCTCAGATCAGAGCCGAGCGCTTCTGGACCGGTGTACCGGCGTGAATGTCACACCTGTTTCAGCGCGCCCGCTTCAAGCCGCCGCCGCTGCACCGACGCTTTAAAACCAAAGAAAGGTCAAAGATTGAAGCTGCGGACGCAGAGGAAGCGGGGACCGTGGACGGAGCAGACAGCGGGATGCCTCTTCATCTCCCTGCTCCTCACCCTGTCATGCACCGCCGTGCGCACTGATGAAAAGAGCGTCGGCCTGATTTATGCCGGCAGGAAAGGGACGAGGTAAAGGGACGGGGAGTCGGAAAACAGGAGGTCTTCAAATGGCTGGAAGTGTGTGAAGTACCCTGCCAGTACCTGCCATAAAACTTTAGCGACAGCAGGCACAAAGCCTTAAATCAAAGCGTGGCGTGACCGTACAGTGAGCTCCGGACGGAGGCTGGATCCACGCTCGCCATCACCGAGGCTCTTCACAAGACAAACACCAGCTCCTGGGAGGGAAACCTCGACTGTTCACTTATGTAGAAATGTTCTCGTGATTCCTTCCAAATCTTCTGCAAAGCAAAAACTAAATCAGGAGTTAGATCCTGGAAGCACAGACTGTTTCATTGTTTCTGCCGGAGCGTTCTCTCCACCGAGAGCGGAGCACAGATGGCACTTTGTCACCAGGTGGCTGTAAACCCTCTCAAGTAAACGCTCCTGGAGGACGTCGAGCGTCTCGCGGGATCCCCGGCGCCGCCGAGTGTCGGTGTGCCGTGGAGTCTTCTTCGCGGGCTGGAGACTCTTGTGCAGGAGATAACTGAACTGGTCTCACATTCCCATCATCCTCCCCGCTGCAGAGCACATCACCTCATAACAGAAGCACCTCAGGTAGTCTGATGATGAAGTGCATATAGATTAACGCCGCTGTTGATGGAGCGCCCAGTGGGAGTGTGATTGTGAGGTGTTTCCAACGCCTCGCCTTCTCATCTAAATCTTCTGAAACCTCCTACAGGCCCACGGGGGGACGGGAATGCAGCCTGCCAGGAGAAGACAACAGAGAATGGCCAAAAGAGGATCATCTCATCAATCTCTGGCGCTCTCTTCCCGTCCTGCTCAAGCAGAACTAACCTTTTTTTTTTGGTTTGTTAAATCATGAAGCTATTGGACTTTTATGAAGCTTTATTTCCAGATGGATGGAGAGATCTGGAAGTTTGGTCTTTTAATCTCCAAACCCAAAACCTCTGATGCCCTCACGGTGTTGTTGTCTCGATACGCTGTGCAGTTTTGGTTGTTCCAGATGAGCTGTTGTGTGTCTTTGACTCGTTGTCTGTTGTGTTGTGTCTCACGGTGGGAAAGGTCTGCAGACTCCTCTGGTTCTGGTGATCCAACCAATTCAACCCCAGTCCAAGTCTCGGTCTTACGGAGGTGTTCAGAGGTTTGCAGGTTGAATCCCACTGTTTACTTCTTATTTGCTCTGTGCGAACCTCGAACATCAGCGGCTGATGCTAAATTCACTCTACAACCGTCCCTGTGCCGGTCATTAATTCCATGTAAACTATTCTTTTTCAACTTTTCTCTGCCGTGTTTGTGTTTTCTCCTCTTTCTGGCCCTTGTTTTGAGGGATACTCTTGGTTTGTTGTGATCGGCGTTGTCGACACGCTCCCCGCTCTGTTCGCGTCAGCGTTTACAGCGCGGCCTTAACGTCGAGGCTCCTCAATCTTTCACTTTCAAAACATAAATTGTCTCCTGCTCTCTTGTTCCGGCCGCGGCTTGCTGAGCGTAGCATTGATGCAGTTAATGAGAAAACGCACGGCGAGAATACGGCACGGAGAATTACAACTTGTTGGCCTAGATTAGAAATCTATAAACAATTCCTCAACAGACAGCGAGACTTCCTGTTTCTCCCGACGAACCAGAGCCGGGCTTATCCTTGAAAAGTGAAGCGCAGGAACAAAGCAGTTTATTCACAAAGTTCTTCTTTCTTTTCCTCCCCTCCCTCCTTTCCCCACTTGCCTCTGTTGACTTAGACGTTACCTTGAATCGCAAACATTGTGTGTTAATATACCGTATAATGTGACACTAAATATGCAAATCTGTACAGCGCAACACCTGATTCCACATCTGAGTGTCAAAGTGCCATCTGTGGGGTCGCCTGGTGGCCCCGGTCCGGTGTCACGGCGGGCGCCGGACACAAACATGCAAAATAAAGAGAGAGGGAACAAGACGAAAAGAGGAATGAGACCGAGGTCAAAACACCCCCACAGTGAGCCGGGTTACGAAGAGCGGCCGCAACTTTTCCAAACGCCGCTTACATAAGAGCCAAAGAGAAGACGCTGGAGAAGTTGGTTGGAAATAGACGGGAGGAAAACGGGCAACAAAATCTATACAGTACGGATCTGCTTAGGATGGAGAGGCAAAGGGCAGCGAGCGCCGCGCATGAGGCACTTAAAATAAGAGGCAAACAGTGAATCACAACCCGCACACACGGTTATTTCTGTCTTATAAATCTGGACATACTTCTGTCAATGTTTGCTGCAGCTAAACTTTAAAGGCTGAAACGTAAATCCCAAACTCCACATACTCTACATGTGCTACACATTTAATATTTACTCCTCGTCTTTATTCTTGTGTTTCCTTATTTCTCTATATCTGATTTTAAAAATGCTGTTTTTCCTAGAATGAACACAGAAATCACTGAATTTAAAAATTAATTGAAAATCAATTCCAGCAATATTTTTTCAGTTTTTTTTTTTTAGATGTATTGTATATTTTACCAAACTTAATGAAAAATATATTGACTATGTGTTGCTGGCTCTCGTTCAGTCTTCCTGATGAGGATGGCTGTGTGTGTTTTCTGCACCGTGATCGTTTTTCTGTGTTTCTTCAGCCCGGCAGTGTCCCTCGCTGTTCACTATTGTATTTATCGTGCAAGCTCTGTGACTCCGCTCATCTGTGTTTCTCTTGTAACTTTATATATTTAATTCAGATCACAGACCAAAAAAAATAAAATAAAAAATCGAAATCGGTCATGAGTAAATTCATTCAGCAGAGGAGAAAACATCACATGAGAGGGTTTATTTGTCTTTGCGTGGGGTGTTGGTGGACATTAAGAATTGATTGAGTAAAACCCTTGATGGACTGACGGCACTGTGGGTAAAACAATAGCAAGGAAATCAAAACATGTTTGGACGAGGAGCTTCAGGATGGTGAGGAGCGTCGTCCTTGGGGGAGTCAGATGGAGGCTTTTCCCACTGTGATGCTTTTTCTTGTAATTTTAAAAGATGAATCATGAGGAGATTTTTTTTATTTTATTTTAACTAGCATTTCTATCAGTAAAACCATGAATTACAGTCTTTATTATAACAACTACCAAATAATCAAACTAGCAGAAGCAGAATTTTATTCTCTAAAGCTCTTTAAAGTGTTAATTGTTTTATTTTATTCTGTGAAAAACATTCCAGCGAACATGATTGCTCTCAACACATCTGTTTCTGCAGGAAAATAGTGTAAATCAATGTAAAGGAAAAACATTCCAACACTGTTATTTTACATAGTTTAAAGAATCAGCAGTTTAAGGCTGAGATCAAGGCTGGATTTTCACAGACTAGGGAATTCAAAATGCTTCTCAAATGCATAAAACTGCATTAAAATAAGAGAATTTTAAAGACAAACAGCAATTAAAATAGGAGAATTACTGGAAATGTCAAATCGAACTATTAAAACATGTTTAGAATAGTGTCATTTAAACTTTTCTCATATTTATTGACAATGGTTGGAATTCAGATGAAGGATTAAGGAATGCAGTGTGTGAATTGAGAAAATCTAACTCTTGTTTTCTCTTACCAAGATGCAGGACAGGATGTTCTGTGTCTCTACAGGTTACGGTGTGTTTTTTAATCCCCAGAGGTCACGGTGAAGCTGGCGTGTTTGATGAGGAAATCTTCTCCGTCAGTCGCAGCGCCTGACAGCGACGCTGTACAAATGTGCGTTTGTATGTGTGCGTGCGGGAAATTGGATGACAGCACGTTTGTCAAGGCGGTCGCACTCCACTGCTCCGGAGTGGCACTGCAGATGGATGTCTCTCCGACGCTTGGCTGCGCGTGCCAGCTCACCAGCTCAAACAGATGCTAAACGCAGACATAAGCTGTGACTGCTATTTGCCTAACTTTGGTGATCGAGCGCTCGTTCCCTCAAGTGTTCTCGTCGGGAGCGCACTCAGGACTGAGTGACAATACGTCTCCTCCTTCCAGGAACGGGCTGGCGGCGGCGCTCGGGGTCCGGCACTTCGGTCTAACGGCTGACCGCCGATTAATCTGAGCGATTCATTATGCTCCGCACTCACAATCATCTGTAGCGGGAGATCGATGCCTTGCTGGGCGGCCATTGCTTTTGGGATCTGTCCGTGGTGGGAGACGTCACAATCCAACATGCTAACGTTTATTTATCGGAGTCACATGAGGTGGAGCAGGAAGTGAGTCTGAACAGAGAATCAGTGTCAGTCCTGACTGACGCCAGCGGACCGGCGGCCCTCTGCTTTGGTTTTTTTCTTTGTCTTTGTTGTTGAGGGGCTTTTAGGTCACTTTTCGTGTTTCGTTTGTGCTTCTGATTTCTGCCTTGAGAAGAGCCAGTCCCAAACTCGACAAATCAAACTACCTCTCATATTACTGACAAACTAACATTTGTTTATTAATTCCACAATATTTTATGAATTAATCATGATTAATGTAGTTTTCTACGGCAAAATTCAAAGTCAACAAACGAATTTATTGTCGTTACATTGGAAAATGTTAGTGCTGCCCTCCATTCTAGCTATAAAACATGAATACTATATCTGTCAAAACACAATCAAATGAATAAAAGACTGGAGGAGAGGGCGGTTTGAAGCAGAGAATATGCGTGAAGCCGCATTACACACAGCGGCTGTACACGTGAGTCGGGCTGGCTGCTGTGGTGCATTCAGGAGCCGTTTTGCAGTCGGGAAAAATCTCTGGCGGGAACCCGGCGATCCTGCATCTGCTGCAGTGGATGCAAAGTGCATGGAAATGTAATTCCTCACAGCTCGGTTGGTCTTCTTTTACATGCACATGTTGAAGTCGCATCTGTGATAAATTGTGTCGTCGTACTTTTAACCTGAGCCGTAAAGAGATACACTGCGCGGCATCAGCTCAATGTTTCCGTTTGAAGCCTCTGAAACCTCCCCGGTCTCGGTGTTTCCGCTCCTTTGTGGGTTCGGATCCACTGTGCGTTGCGGTTTAATGCTTTTCACGCTTCATGTAATCGTTCCTGTTGTGGCTTCGTGTTCGGCGTCTGTGTTCATGTGTGGCTCGCCCCCCCTCGTCTCCAGTGTTTTGTTGCTCCCACCTCCCTCCACATCTCACCCGACTGTCTCTCTTGATTTTTCTGAGTTGTTATTGTTTAACTCCCCTCTCCGTCCCTGTGTGTATCGCTGCTATCACCGGTCCTGTCAGCTGCTCCTGTTGGAGTCCTGCTCCGCTTCCTGACTCTCATCCCTCCTTTTCTTTTGCTTGTTTGGACTTTTGTTTTTGTTTCCACTCCTCTGCTTTGGGATTTTCATCTCAATTAAATAATACTTTCTCTTCTATGTTTACACTTTACCTTTATCTACTTTGTAAAATTGTGGTTGAGAAAATATCGATAAATATGACAAACCTCCATTGCAACGAATTAAACTTAACAGTTGGTCTGACATAAATAAAGATCCACATAATAAATAAACAGAAAAACAGATCAGTGTTTTTAAATACACATCCTTAACTTGAGTTGTCTTCCTAAACATGGCTGCCACAGTGAAGAAACTCACCACTGAAAGTCATGAATAAATCTCAACAACTACAAAATGATCCTGGAAGCTATTCCCCGCGCTGCATCTTTTCTTCCTGCAGCTTTGCCAAAGATGCGTTTTCATGGACATGCCAGAGAACAATTATCCCAACACCTTCTGGAAGCCCACATATCAGATCCTTTGTTTTGTGACGAGGACATGTGCAAAATGTTCTTTTATGTCTAATCCAAACTAGACACTATATCAAGCACAGTTAGGCTGCAATAAGAGGGAAACCAGTTTACAAAGGGTTTCAACGATAAAAGGCTCAGCTGCATGCAGAATTCCCATCTTTCACTTTTAGATGATCCTGTCCATTTCTGTCTCCAACTCAAAGATACCGATGCTTACCGGTGGTTTCTGTTTTGCAGAGTGGTTTAGGATGCGGCGATGCTTCCTGCAGCGCCTGGAAAAGCCACGTGTGTTTTCGCTGTCAGGTGTCTTCTCCTCACCGGCCGCTCTCCGTTTGCAGGCAGGAGTCCGGTTGCTGGTCGGAGCAGATGTCACACCTGGTTTGTGTGATTTCTGTTGTTGCCTTGACCTCTTGGTCTCCGAGCAACGCGCGTGTCCCAGTACCGTCAGAGCGGACGCGCGTGTGTGTTCTGCAGATGCAGGAGGACGCGCTGTTAGGACGCGTGTTCATGGTGGTTTGAGGATCCTGAACCAGTTCACACGGTCTTATTAGAGGAGCTTTATGGATCCAGTGCTGCTCTGCAGGCATTTAATGAGCTTGTTTACGCACTCTGTTTCCCTTTAACCTCACCTGATCCGCAGTGCTCAACAACAGCACGCTAGGTCAGCACCTGTTTTGAAGTGAGACCGAGGCTGGGTTGTGTTTCCATGGCGCTGAGATGTGGCGTGTGCAGGTCAGTGTCAGTGTAAAGCGGGCGTTACAAAACATAAGGCTCGTGGGCCAGAACCGGCCAGATGAGGCTCTAATCTGGCCAAACCACCAAGCAAATCGTAACATTTTGAAAGAAAACAGTGACGAAAGGCAACTCTGAGACGTGAATTACGATATCGGTGATGCTGCCGTGAAAGCTAGCGATGTAGCATTAGCCTCGAAGCCAAGCGGTTTGGAAAACCATGCAGAATTTTCTCATGTCACTGGTTTGTGCTTGAATGATTCATTAAAATGGACTTGACAGTCATTGCTTGGAGTAACTGTTCAGTTTCCACAACAAATAAAAGCTTTAAAGTTTAGATTTGAAGGTTTATTAAGGCGTTCTTTTACCGGTCCGGCTGACTGGAGGTGAAATGTTTCTGAATGTTTACCCTGAAGTGAAATGTGTCTGATCCTCTGGGGTGAAGCGGAGCCTTCAGAGTGAATCTGTGATACATGTTGACCTGCATTCAGCGTCCTGTTGTGATGTACGGCTTTCTTCACTTCCAGCACCTGCTAAATACGAAACGTTACCTGGTATGGCGGAGCCGCTGTAAAGCGTGTGTGCAGCCACTTTAGATATAAATAAAACATCCCCTTACTTCCCCTCACTGCATCCCCCTCAAACCCCTCCAGACAGTGATGGTATTCCTGGTTGTCGTCTTACTGTTACTAAGAAAGCCTTGGAAATCCTTTCTCCCGGCCCTCCACCCCCAAAGACACACACATGCAGCACACACTGATACAACACTAATCTCCCTCTCACAGTCTCTAATGGAAAGGATTCAGCTGAGTAGTTTCGGGGGGGAAAAAGCCAGAATGAGAAGTGAGAGAGACCAAGAGAAGGACGGTGTGTGTTGGGAGAGTAACGACACAAATGGAACAATAAGGAAGCAGATTCGCATGTCAGAAATCATGCGGCGTGAGAGGGAGAAGCCGGGGTGAGCGCGAGACCAGAAGTTAAGTAAGAGCAGGAGGAGACAGAAAGGAGAGGAAGAAAAGCAGCAGCCGAAATGGCTTAGCGCTCTCATTTCACCCCGCACTCGAAGCTGAAGAGAAAAACACTTTTGGGAACTTATCCGCACCCACACAATCAGGGATTACTCCTTCTATCCACACAATGTCAGCCTGTGACAAGCCCCTGCCAGGCTGCCCCGCCGGAGATAACACGTCTGAGGCCCGGGACGTAGGAGCGTTTCACACACCGTCTCAGCGACGCATTTGCATTCTCCGCAGCTTTCTGTAAAACCAGACGCACGACAGATGTACATAAGAGCGGCGCCGCCGAATATGTGCGATTCATGTTTTCCTGAGCACGCTGTGCCGTGTGTACGCATGCATCGGAGTGAAAGTTGTGTGCGTGGACACAGAGCTCTGGATTTAGGAATGCGTGGGCCTGCAGGGAGCAGGGAAGGTCAGCGGGAAAATGTAAATGAGCTGCATGAATCAGCCGATACAACTGTAGGCTGTGCATTAAGTTATATAAAGGCCACACACGAGCAGGACTGGATCCGCCGCTGCCGGTTCCTCGCCGCTCAGGAAACCACTGAGTCAGAGTCCTCATTGTATCGCGCCATGTGTGAACAAAATGAACCATTACAATTCTTTAAACACAAAGACAAAAAAAAAAAAAAAATCTGAAAGCTTGCCTGGAGCTCCAACATTTTGAGAAAGTCTCCTGCAAATATTTCAGTCCGTTCTCAAACAAGAGGAGCTGCACAGGCGAAGCAGAGTCCTTCCATCACCCAACAGGAGCTGAAGTGGAAGCTAAAGGTTCTCCTCTGGTTCCCTGCATGCTGCCACTCCCACGATTTCACATGCAGGACATACTCACCAGCATGTCACACAGGAAGACGGAGGAAGAGAAAACAGACGTCTTCATCATTTTCTTTTTTTAGTCTTCTAACTCCACATTCAGGTCTGCGGCTGTACGTCTTGCTGTTCTGTTTAAACGCCGTTCCTCCAAAGTTTGATTTATTCCGTTTTCCCTTACTGAGTGAGTCGCTTCATTTTCCTCTAAATCGAAAAGCCGTACAGCCGCTGCACTTTAAAATTCAGATTCTATTGATACTGGCAGTAAAATGTAAAGTGTAATGTATACCGGAGCTTTTATTACCAGGGTCAATCTGCATGTAAATGCCATTTGAGTGTTGTTAAATCTGCTTTTCTTCGATTCAACATGGCCGTCTCCACGGGCGCACGGCGCCGTAATGGGATTTGGTCTTGAGTGATGATGCCCGCCTGTTTTTGTCTCTGGCTTCTTCTTTTTTATTTTTTGTCTGCACATGCATGCTCGGGATATTTATCTACTGCGATATGCACTTTTGCGTGTGTGTAACTCTCTGCGGTGGTGGAGGTCGGACTGGAGGAGCACATTATGGAGATCCGGCCGGAGAAATGCTCTCCATACGTGCGCCGACACACATTTATTGTCATACAGAACATATCGGCTCTTGGGAGGATCACACAATGAAGCCGGGTTATTAATCACATTTCTCCGATAATCACGTAAGGTAAACAACATCTTTTGTGGACACGGAGACGGGATTACTTTGTGTGCGTATCTTAGAGCATGTTTCTATCACCAGCAGCTCATTATCCTTTTGTCAAACGCCGTCTGAGAGAAGATCCTCCCTGCAAAATCATGACAGGAAGAGATGAAAACAATGAGAGATGATTTGGAATGAATACAGACGCGAGGCCACTCTGGTGTGTGTACCTGAGCGCACACTGGAGCTCATTACTCCTTTAATATTGTGTTATCGTCGTATTGTTATAATGAGAAAATAAGGGCTCATGCTAAAATTGAAATCTGGAGGAAAAAGCCTCATTAAATGAAGCATGTTCTGCTTCATGACAGAGTCGTGTGATAATTGGACTTCACACACCGATATCCCAGAATGCTGGATTGAGCAATGAACACAGATCATAAGAAACCATTCATTGACAAATGCTGGAAAATGTGTATTAATTAAAACAATCAGCATGCTGTCTCTGACATTCACATAAACTAATAGTTAATTAGGAACCATTTGCAATTTTTAAACATCCATCAGTGAGAGACTTTAATGAAACCAACTAACTAATGGAAGAAGAATTTAAATTTGACAGTAAATAGTTGCTGCATTAATTGGATCGTGTGTAAATCTGCTGAAAATGAATAACTGAATTCACGTTTGTTGCTGCTCTGTCACACAAACTGAACGCCGTGGCGTTACTTCATGAAACAGCGTAAAGCCTAAAAAGGCCACATGGAGTGAAAAATAGATCAAACATGGTTGTGATTAATAGGTTCGCTCTCAGGCAGACGCAGCACAGTCCTCCTCATTAACGAACAGCCGAGCCAATCACAGAGCAGCGTGTCAACAAGAAGCCACTCGCTCAGAAATCGACTCTTCCAGGGATTCGTGGCGTTTCCCGGATGACGCAGAGCATCAACATGTGGAGCCTTCGTCTTCCGCGTCAGCACGGATTAACCTTTACCTCCATCAGCGTATGAATTGAAAACATAAAAACCACCTCTCCATTACCCATGATTCAGCTGGTGGGCTGCTGCTGCGCAGACCTGCCCGGCGAGACACCTGAGATGCTTCGTAACGCCGCCCACAGTCAGAAGTAAACAGACAGAACCAGCAGCTGTCTGTTTTCTGCTCCGGCAGCAGGAACCTCCCGTCGTACTCCAGAGAACCGGAGCGCCGCCCGGAACAACACGGAAACATGGCTGCAGCGCCGCTGGTCTGCTGGATGTGAAATCATGAGCAGGAAGCTCCTGCTGCACTTTTTTTTAAAAAATCCTTTTTCATTTAGCGACTCTGCTATTATTCACTTGACCTGCACTTGTAATGTCCCCGGGGATGTAACAAGCCCTCTTAATGACTGGAGAGCCAGCCACTTCTCCTCACCATTGCTTTTTTCACATGCTATTGAAGCGCGGGTGTGTGTAGGAATTTCAAAGGGAAACTATCTCCTCCTCATGTTTACTTGTGTTGGTATTTGGCCACAGCGTCTTTTCTTTCTTAAAACTGGATTCAAAAATGTCCCGCTGCTTCAAAACCCAGCATTTCACAGTTTAGCATAATCCATGTTGCTATAGAAATATTCTTCAATAAAACCACACAAATCCAACACAATGATGAGAAATTAAGAGGGTTTTTTTTTTTTTTTACTTAAAGTAGAATTTATCTGAAGCTGATCACACCGACTGGAAGCTTTTCCTTGATGTGCAGTCGAGTCTTGACCTTCAGTTTTGCCCGGAACTGAGTTCAAAAGTTCAACTAGTCAAGTCTGCAGTGTAATTTATGATCACTGGCTGTGGCAGGATGGAAAGGCGAGTCGTATGTTCATCTTATTTTAAGGTTAAAATAACCAGATGAACATATGCAATATACTGTACATATTACAAAAGACTGGCTGAACTATGAGTTCCGTTTCTAAGCACTCTACATTCACGCTTTGCAAATTCAGAAACACAGAATTACAGAAATGAGTAAAAATTGTATTTTTTTTTTCTCAGATGAAAATAATTGAATTACTTAATCAAGGAGGAAAAAAAAAAGATTGACAGCCTCAATTCCCCTCCCGCGGTGACCACAGGATGAAAGACAACAGATGGCACCGAAGATCAGAAGCACGAAAATCAAAGGAAAAATAGAAAAGAAGAAGAAAATCATCAAACTGCTTCTAAAATACTGCTGGTGGCAGCTGCAGCCTCATGTGTGAGCGGAAAAAGACCCCAAAAAACTAATGAAATAAAGTAAGAACTGTGTCTGAGCTGGTGTAGATGAGGGGCAAGAGAAAGAGCACTGTTATTTAGAAGAACAAATCCCGTACCACAGACATTAACATCATCTGCATAAGTGTTTGTATTTACTGTAAGTTTGTGATCCTGGTGGTGCGTAACGACAGGACTCCATAAGACAGTCCTGACAGGAAAAAAAATAAATCAATAAAAACCTAAATCAAGGAAATTCAGTTCAGCTTTATTTATACGGCGACAGGAACAAGACATTTCTAGACACTTAGGAGAAGAATAGGAGACAGGAAAAAAGAACTCCTTTCAATGTAAAAGCGGGAAATCTACACAACCAGACTCAGAGGAGGCTTTGTGCTGTCCCTGTTGGGGTGAGGGGACGGACAGAGACAAAAGGACAGGACAGACGGACGGAAGTTGATCACCGCCTTCTGGAGGGAAGAAGATTCAAGAGAAATGAAAACAGAACGGTAGACAACACCATGTCCCAACAGCTGAGAACAGATGTTTTGAGAACAATCTGTACTTTCATTTCTGCATGAATCTAGCTGATAAAAGACAGAAACACTTAAACCGGGGTTTTGGGTTTTGGCAGTGCTCGATATATTGCAATATTTTTTCACAGTTTTCAGATTCTATGGTCAAGCCTCACTCTTTCTGCTAACACGTCACGCTGCGTTCAGCCGTCTTGAAAACGCCGCTCAGGTCTTTGAAGCTGCCGTGCCTTTACCTGGAGATGCCGCCCTGACAGGGGCGAGTCTCATTCTGCTCCACAACGCTGAAGAGAGGCTCGGATCCGGACGCCCCGAGGCGAAAGGGAAGCTCCTCAGCACCAGTGACAAGAAGATTGGAGTAGTGGGGCCTCAGGAGAATTCTGGAGAAGAAAACCTAAACTCAGAAGGGTTTACATCGGTGCTTCGCTGGTGCTGAAGTCAGAGAAAAGAAAAGTGTTGGCAGTTTGGACTGGGTTCCTTCAACACTGAAGTAAAACTCCTCCCTGAAACCTGTGGAGGTCTTCGTTCTGCAGGATCACGTCCACATCAGTGCTGAGCGGTGACATATGCAGCAAACTGAATGTGGGAGAATATTTACCAACTCTGAGCTCACAAACAGCTTAAACGACGGACGAAGGTGTCAAAACTTCTGAGGTGAGTCTCGGCTGTGCACATCAGCTACGATTTGCAGAGATGACTCGGTGCCTCCGAAGCCTGTCACATCCTGTGTTCGGTCCGTTTGGAAGTCTTTGGTCTGCGAAGCATTCAGACTTCAAACAAACCTCATCAGAGTTCAATAGGAAGCCGATTGAGAGCCAGCGGATACTTCTAAATAGAAATCTACTGCACTAACTCTGGGATTTCACCTGGGTTTGTTCAAATCACACCAAATCCAACATGTGAGAACATATCCTTACAATCCATCGAATGTTTGTGGCCAAACTAAAACACTTCACTTCTGTTATAGAAGGAGGTAAACTGCTCAGATACAGGTTGACATACATGTATTTCATTGAGTGTCTGATTCCTTTCAAAAGGCTCAAAGCATGTCTTCATTTTATTATTATTTAGTCGCTAAGGGAAAACATTTCATTTTTACTCATTTCAAATGAAATTCATAGCAAAATGAAATGTACAAAAATGAATGTGAGTAATTTTTCATGTGGCTGTGAGTTTTACGGCTCAACTTCCTGATCATTGCTCAAATATGTAGCTTCATCGGCTCTCTGCAGGAGGAAAACTACAAAACACAAAACCAAGTAATGAGCCATGCGTGATTATGCTGAAATCTCTGCTGGTCTCCACCTCGTCTCGTGCTGTGCCTGCATGGAAAAGGTCTTTAGTGCCTCTATAGAAGCGTCTCTGCAGGAGCTCTGACGCAGCTTGATTCTCACACCTGTGCAAACATATAGACGCAAAACTACACTTATAGGCGCGCATGCGGCTTTATCGATTGCTTACTATTTGCTTCGAGCATCTCGAGATACAGAGCAGCCGCTGTGGCGCGCTCACCTCCGTCCTGCTCCGACGTGAGCAGATTGCTCCTGAACCAGACCCTATGCAGATAATGTGTGAACGCTGCTCTCAGTAAACAACGCTTACAACTTATTGCATCAGCTGCACACAGACGCTGGTGCCAGATCGGCGATAGCATGTCAGCTGGTTCACTGAACGCTCCACACACACTCCTGTGATCTTAAGATAGCC
The DNA here is from genome assembly GCF_902148845.1 of Salarias fasciatus. Taxonomy (NCBI): domain Eukaryota; kingdom Metazoa; phylum Chordata; class Actinopteri; order Blenniiformes; family Blenniidae; genus Salarias; species Salarias fasciatus. The sequence continues at coordinate 30,122,112 of NC_043760.1, read as the reverse complement.
CTACACATGTACAAACACCAAATATGTTGCGTTGTTTAATTTTTTAAAAGAGACAGAAATTCCCCTCAGTTGACGTGCAGAAGGTGAGGACTCGCTGCAGATGTACATAAATCTGCTTCTGTGGATCGCTTATATCAGCGTGACCTCGTTTCACTGCTCTTATTCTTTAAAGTTTTCATCATTCTTCTTATTGTGAGAACAATTACTTCACCATCATGGGTTTATTTTGTCCCTTGGTATTCTTGTTTATCCGTTTCTGGCACCCTCTCTTTCCCCCCTCGCTCTTCAAAGACTCTGCACTCATGCGTCGTACTTCACTCACTGTCTTTCTGCTCTTTCCCTGCAACACACACACACACACACACACACACACACACACACACACACACACACACACACACAGGTGCTGTGCAATAAGAGCAGCCCCGGGGGGTCAGAACAAAGCGGACGCCGTTAATCGAACCTGTGGAGAGGAGTGTGGGGAGGGCTCGCCTGGAGCGAGAGCGGCGCCGTACGCAGGCGCCGATTCCACTCCGGCTGGATGAAACGTGAAGAGGCGGAGCGAACGGCGTTGATCTCACAGGAACAGTCGGCTCTGAGAAGACGTGCCAGCCTCGTCGCAGTGTGCACGTTTGATTTATTCCATGCATGTTTTATAAATGTAAGAGACGGTGAAGGTTTCAAACACTCGAACCTGTAATCTAAGATGAAACGCCAAATAAGCCATGAGGGAACAACTTTCTTGAAGGCAGGTCAGAGCGTTTGTAAAGCACGGTTCAGGTCAGTAATATCCTCCGATGTATTGCTGTCGATCTGGAACACGAAATAAAGCTGTGGTACGGGGAAAATCAAACTTCCTGAAGGCACATGAAGCATGCCAGCTCTTAAATTCAACTACGAGATGGTATTCCGCTGTTTTATTAAGTCTCTTTTACAATTTTACTGGATTCAGTTTAAAAAATATCCTCACAAAAATGAAAAGGGAACATTCCAGCTAGGAAAAGGCATCCTCCTGACCCCCAGATTCCTCCTGCCGCCTTGCTTCCCTGAGAGAAATCTTTGGTTCCCCCACGGGGAGTTTCACCCGTCGCATGGTGCTGTCAAAATGAAAATCAATCCGATGGACAACAGACAACAGGAATCAGTGCAGCCATTAGAAAACAGCAGGTGCAGCAGTCTTCTGGCAGCTACTCCCCACAGTGCAAACAGAAACTTCAATAAAAGCAGTGCGGCTGCACGCTCGTGCAGTCTGCTGGCTCTGTGGCGAGGAGGCAGCATCCTGAGGGAGTTCATATTCCTGATAGCTGAGGGGAAGAAGCTGCTGCAAAGTCAAACTATAAAAACACCCCTCTGTTACAACACACAGAGCAGGCTTCCACTGTCCCAAATAATTCACTTTATTGTTTGGCAAATGCACATAAATCAATAGAGCGGATGGTGCTACCAGCTCCAGCCCGGGAAGGACACCTTCATGGAAGCTGCTCCGCCTCACGCTTTATTACCTTTCCTCCTGGTGGCTCCGGATGCTGCTGAAATCGCCACGTCTGGAAGTGAAACTGCTGGAAAGCTGCTGCTCCTCCAGCCTCATGATGTTTTCAGTGCTCTGTTGCCCAGAAGCAGGGACAAAGAGCCCCAGACACACAACAATATACCTAAAATGCCCATTAAGCTCCGCCTCTAGCACGCACATGCTTAAGGCTTCGTTTACACAGTAGCATTTCAAGTAAAAACACATTATTTTTAATATTTTCCTTCCAGAAAACGTTTGCATTTATGCAGAAACTTTGAAAAAGATGTGGTTAGTCTACCAGGCCACTTGTAGGTGCTGTTGTTTGTTGCTGTAAAGAAACCAGACACGTGCAGGCAGAGAACAACACACTGGAAACATTAACAATGAGACCAGCTCCACCAAGTCCAGATGAATGTGGCCGGGGAGTCAAGGCGCTCTGGAGGAGAGCATTGGTGATACTCTCCATCTACTCTTATGATTGTATTATTACAGCCAGTAATGTAAAAACATATAAATGAGCTGCATTTCTTAGAGAATAAAAGCCCTTTTTTTCATATTTCATGCAGTTTGCTTATCAAAAACAGGTACAGTGAATAAATAGTGATTCTATTTATAATTTCTTTATTTGCTCCAGACAACTACATACATGCAAAAAAGAAAAAAAATATAAACATATTTACATGTTGGTTGTGTAGCAACAGGTAAATTGAGGGAGAAGATCACATCAGGAGATGCACACACACATTTCTTCCTTGTGCAAGCTTTTGCAAAACTCCAGTGAACAGTTAAAAGAAGAGAAGTTGTTTGTCTTCCATCTCTCAGAGAACAAGACATCAGCTGAAACAATACCGGGTTTCCTGTCTCTGTCTCTGCTAATTGTGATTCATTATGTGACCGCCTGAGTGAATCTTTTAGCGTGTCCGGGCGCAGATAAGAGGCGTTTTTGTGTTTCTCCAGGCAGCCTCAAAAACACTGTCCTGCAACTCTTTTCAAACTGATGTTTATTCCACATGCTGAGGATCAGCAAGAGTTCCTTCAGCAGATCCACTCTCCGAGAATAACTTCAGACAGGCCGTTGTGATTTTTGACGTGGTGCAAATCAGGTGAAGATTTAACAAATTAAATGGACGACTGGAGCAAAGAGGGGGACTGGGCTGGAATCCCTGTCAGTGTGTGCATGCATTATCTACAACACACTCTATTTTTACCCCCTGAAATGTCACTGTTAACTTTCAAAGCACCTTCATTGATTAACTTCAGCTTTTAATTTTCTGTAGTGCAGCAAATTGAATTTCTCAGGCCTCCACACTGGCAGACATCTGGCTCCTGATGAGGATTGTGCTGGATTATTCCTTCTTCGCTGTTTATTGCGATTCACAGTAAATACAGTCAGTAATGCACTCACTCATCTTGATTCAAATTTAACCCCACATTCTTAATTCAATCTTCCCGTGACGGCGGCGCTGATTCCCCATAAATAACCACGTATAAGCTGCAGTCAAATCCACACACGACTCATTTAATGTGTTGTTTTACCTGGAAAGCCTCAACGAGTTCTAATGGAGTCTGACAGTTTACTGTTTTTAGAAAGATTAAACGGCTCCTGCGGGATGATCACACTGCAGCCGCAGCAGTTTAGACCTGGTCCTGATGGTGAAAACAAATTCCTCTGAATTTCACTCCTGTGCTTTCAAGCTGAGTTTGTTTATCTGAGCGGTGATAGTCAATGGCATCATGGTGCTCAGGAATCAATAGCAAAGGTTGAAAGGTGCAGATGATCTTTTCCCAGTGACATTAAGCTGATCCCCGTCTTGCCTGCTGTCATCTGAAAGCAAACAGTATTCCTCCCACCGAACAGGGTCGGGATTCTCACACTGTCACACACGGCCGCTCCTGTAAGAAATAAACTTAGAAAAAGGTAGAGGCTGATTAAACCATGAGAAGCCATCAATATCCTTATGCTCCACATCACCTTCCTGATATGAGTCAGCGTGAGTCATCACGACCGTCCATCCATGTTTATTACAATCCCACCGCCTCAGACAAGAAGAAACACACAGTCCATTTGTTTCAAACTCACTGCGCTGCAGCGTTTTCTAACGTCCACATATAGACTCAGTTTGTATACTGTTTATCTCAGGGTGAGGAAAAGAAGCAGCCTTGATCCAAAGCAGAGTATTTTTTTTTTCTATCTTTATTTTTATTTTTTATTTTTTTTATGTAACAGCATGAAGTAGATCAGAGAGCAGAGCGTGACCTATTTTTAAGGCTCCGCAGAGACAATCTTTCTGTTCGGTGCACTGGAAACCCTGACTCCTGCACTTTATACCCACTTTGCAAAGCTTACAGGACATTAGCTGGTCGAGTCATGGAGGAGTGAGAAGTCCTCTGTCGTCTCCGTCACTAAAACTCTTGTGTAAACTGCTGAAAAAAATCGCATTTTTGTAGAAAGGTTTGTAGTATTTAGTTGATGAAAGCCAAACTGCAGTGTTGACCCACCAAGGGCCAAATTCATCAGCCTCTATGAACCAACTTTGGCTTGAAATGTTATGTTGTTCATGCAAAACACTTCACATTCACATGAAGATAACAAGTAGCGAGAAAAATTTGGAATGTATTCTCTCTTCATACAATCATAAACAAAGGCTTCTGAGGAAGACAAAGAAGAGTGAAGGTCACTTCGACGATTGATGAATGTGAATTTGATTGAGTACCTGCCAAATGTAATTCACCTAATTGTGCACAGTGTACTTGTTGTACACTGTATTTAGCGACTGAATTTGTGTCTGGAGCAATAAATCGTTCATTTCCTGGGTGATATGCTGCGCTGTTAAAACTGAGCAAAGCAGGAGAAGAACCGACTCACGAGTGGACGGGACTCTGTTTGCACGAGCTCATGTATTCCCCTAACACCCATCCACACACATGAACGCACACACTCGCCCTCCCTGCAGCCACACAGGGGCCATTAGGGCTGCTTGATGAGTAAGTAGAGGGACTATGAGCAGAGAAGTTTATCTCCTCAGGCAGGCCTGGAGTCTGGCCCAATCCCAGCGCCGCTATCACCGCTCAGGCTGGGTGAGTTACCAGGACGGCGTGGAAGTTCGCGTGACGGGCTTTTTTTTTTTTTTTTTTCCAAATGCTGGGCTGTACTGATGAAAATGACCAGAGTGCTGATTTAATGAATCCTGTTTCTCTCCTGGTCTTGACATACAGAGGGCTTGTTAAAGCTCGCTAATGACGCCACAGGTGAAAAACATGTCTGTCACAGAAGCTGTCGGGACTCAGCTGGGGTCCTTCAGTTGGTGGTTCAGTACTCAGCTGTCCTTGGGCAGGACACTGAACCCCACCTCGACTTCAGTGGAACACCTTGGATTATGGTCTAAAACTGATATTTCCCATTTTAAGTTTCAAACATATATTTAATAATTTAGAGAAATCCATGTAAAAGCCTGGCTACCAGCTGCTGTTCGCATGTCAACCTGTAGGGGGCAGTGAAGCAAAGAGCATGAAGTCAAGCTAGCCAATCAGAATCCTGGAAAACTGTAACATACCCCGATGACCCTTCTGTCACATACTGAGACCTTATTCTCTGTCTTTTGCTGTCAACATGCAAACACAAAGACAGTTTTCCAAATCTTCAGTTTAGCAGCAGTTTTCAGAGAAAAATATTTTCAATAACTTTTAGCTTCATTTACATTTAAACAAAAGACCCAAATGCATTAAATTATCATCGTTTTTGTTATCATGTCAACGGGACCTGAGTGTGTGACATGTGTGAATGAAACTGAATGAATGTATTAACAGTGCGAAAGAGTCATGAAATCTTCAACTGCTCCCAGTCCAGATTCTCCAGGTCCTGGTCCTGGAAGTAGGACCATCTCTGAAGGCCACCATTAGAACTGAACCATGCAGAAGCATTAAAATGTTTCCCAAATTTCTCCAAATAGTTCAACAGCAATTTGCATGAGAACCATCAGGGTGGGTTCGGGTGAATTTCCTGTGTGAATGGATGAATGTGACCATGTGATCATGTAAACCTTATAGCTGCTGACGCCATAGAGTGCATTATCTGAGGAAAGTGGAAGGAACCGCCAGAATGAAAGATGTACTCAACGGTCTTTCTTGTCAACAACCCCTGTGAAGAGCTAGCGATTAATTGATTCCACTAACAAGTATTACCTGTGTAGCTGAGGCCGGTATGGATTTTTTCTCAGTGCCACAGCTCTTCTCTTAGCACTAATGACATTAATGAGCCATTATGTTTGGCTGAGTGACACTTTGCTTTATCGAAATGACACCGTAGTTTATTTTAAATCAATCTGCCCGGTCCCACTGCGTCACACACTTTATGATGCACCATGTAAAACATGGATTTCATTCAAACACTGAAGTAACCAAAGCCAATGCAGGATTACCTACCCGCAATTACCTCATTTTTACTTAAAGTTAGCTTCCAATTGTTTGAGGAAACTTCTCAATAATACACGATAAGACTATAAAAATGTTTTAGCTTAGTTCTAAAATGGAAACACTGTCACACACAGGAAGAAAGAAGGAGAAAATCATATACTGGGTTTGTTTAGCATGAGTTTTTAGACAAAGGCCCTCAACAATAAAGAGTCCTCATGCCGTGTAGGTCTGAGGCGCATGAGTAAGCTCCTTACGCATTCTTTCTATATATGTTTTCCCTCTTCGCTGCCTTTTCCTCTTGCCTCCTCTGTGTTCTGCCACCTCTCTGTCTCCCTGCCTCCCCTGTTTCCTCTCTCCGTCTCTGCCGGCGGTTGCGTAAAGTGTTTCGCGGCCCCGGCAGCGTGGGCCGCCGAGCGGAGGCGGGCCTCATCACTTCCTGAACTTTCATTCACTGAGGAGCCTCGGAGTTCGGCAGCGCCGCCAACGGCCTCAGCCGCTCCGCGTGTCACAGAACAACGACTGTTTACCAAGTGGCTGCTTCACCCGGAGCATCATGGTCCCGACGGCCTCGGACGCCTCGGCCCCCCCGGAACCACAACGTGCTCCTCTTGACGTAATGGACGCTCGGCGGTTCTGTCTTCATGCTTTCTCACCATGTTTGTTTCTTTGTGTCACTGGCTTCACCTCCTTCTCTTTCATAGCGATATTGTTCAGGAGGAACTTTTAGTTCATTTTGAGTTGATAATTGGAACAAACTGAGACACTCATAAAGGCGATGATTTACAAAAGCATCAGATGCGGTGTTGGAGAGGTGGTGAAATGTTTGTGCAAGATATTAATACTCAACGGTACCGATTTCTGTTACTTTTGAGTGTGTTTATGTGATAATAAATCTTAATTTGTTTAAAAATAAATTCTCAACTTTTTCAATTCAACATCTATTTCTCAATATATAAAAAAAATATCAAAACAACATCCAACTGTTCGTACTGTAACACTGCAGCTCTTTCACAGATTTCTTCAACACGAAAACCCTGAACCACGACGACAGTGTTTTCTTTTTTTTTTTTCTTAATGCACAAATTAAAATCCAGCTCCTTGTATTATTATTCCTTTCCTCTTTCCTCTGGGAAAACACTGTCGCTGATACCATCACCAGATGTTGAGGCCATTTCTTCTCCCCGTTGCTGCTGCATACGACAAGTCGCTAACGGAGGCTAGCATGCTAACAGATCCTAATGGTGACGATTGCAAGAGTTGTAGATCTGAAGCTGTAGAAATTACTGCGCTCCTCTGCTTTGAGGAAAATCTTGTGCTTAACCAGTAGCTTCCTGAGATTAGAAGTATTCCCTCTGCTGGACTGAAACATGGTCATTTGATTTTACGTGAATCGGTACTCGGGAGTCCCAACGGTGGTAAACATAGGAGTGGTGAATCCGGTACTCATCTCTGGAGGACACTGAACTGAAACCAAACAATGAAAATATGAAAAATCAAACTATCAATAATGTGAAGCTCAGAGAGAGAGAACGATCGTTTATTTCTTCCTCTCTGTGTGAAAATGAACTTTAACGATCACGTTTCTGGTTTCAGAACTAAAATTACTCGCCACTTCACTGACTTTGACCCAAACCGGGACACGCTGAGAACAAAACCCAGAATAAACACACAGCTGATCAGTTTCTCATCATCAGCTTTCAGACCTGGGAGATGCTGGTTTTCCAGTTTACAGCACGGAGCTGCAGTCCTGTGATTTACATGATTTAAAACTGTTTTTACCTTCAACACTGAATACTGCAACAGCAGTTCAGCAAACATCAACAAACAACCGCTTGGATGTTATGTGAATGATTAGGAGATACAAAGTCGTCAAAGTGTTTTTGTAAATCTCACACAATTTCTTTATTTCTTTGTGTTTTTTTTTTATTTGCCTGTCGAGACTTTTCCAACCAGCCCAAAGCCACATGATTCAGAACTGGATGGAAAATAAATAAATGTTGCTTGTTTCTGTTGTTAATCCACATTATTCAATCAGCTACGCTGATCAGAAAAAGTTTAATACATCTTAACGTTATTGACATTTAGAGCTATCAGCAGAAGCATCAGTGAAAATACTGCAGCAGAGTTCAGGACAGTTCCTCTACGCTTTGACTTTGTGTTGACTTTATTCAGGGTTTATAACTGGAAAGAATTTGCTTAGATGTTAGTTTAGGAGGGTGAAAATGTAGTAAAATTAAATCGATGAAGAAAAAACAAACTTTTGAAAGAGAAAGACTGCAGGATTGGATCAAAACTTCTTTTTCTTTTAATGGGGGAAAATAATCATATCTAATAATTAGAATTTGTAAAATTAAAAAGAAAAACCCTACTTTACTGAACCTATATTAAATAAATAATGCTTGTACAAAAATGAAATTGAAATTCGTGTTAATTTTTGTTGTTTCTCACCAATAAATTCAAATAATTACACAATATCAAAAAAAATATTATATAAAGTCCAATTGGACATAATTATTCATTTTTCAGGTTTTCATTTTGCCTAAAATGTTAAAAATTTAACAACTCCGTGGTCATAAAAAAAACGTCTTTGTCTTAATGTTTTTTTTTTCCATATTAAATCTGATCCATTTAAATTTAGTGTTTTGGAAATTTTGTGCAGATTTTTTTTCCTTGCAGTGCTTGCAAGGGCTGCATGGTGGTGCAGTGTTTAGCACTGTCTCCTCACAGCCAGTTCAAATCTGTTAAGTGCCTGTGGATTGACTGGTGAAGCTTTCATCATGATCAGCTGGCGTTCCTCCGTGTTGGACCTCTCTGCAGCCCAGCCCGCCGCGATGCAGCCGTTCACACAGGCGAGCTGCTGTAACCGATGGCTGAACGAGGGCGGCAGGTTTCTGGTTTTAATTTCCGTCAGCGTTGATCTCGGAGATGCTGTCCAGGCTGGATGAAGACTGAGCGTCACTTCATAACAGAGACAAATGGGATTAGTATCAGCACTTAACAAATGAAGAACATCCTTCATACTAATCTTGCAGCTGTCAGACGGCAGCGAGTCGAGGGATTCTTCTTCTCCCTCGCTCCAGATCAGCTTTCTCCTAATGACACACCCACACTGGCTCCCCAGCCCACCTCCTGAACACAACAACAACACAACTATAACACCCTGACATGCACAGTTAATGAGTGTGTCTTTGATGACCTTTGATTAATAATCATATTGTAACTTCAGATTGTAGCTAAGATACTTTCAAAAAGACACAAACAACAAATCAACTCTGACAGAAAGTCATTCAATCTGTTGGGCTTCATGCTTTTTTTTTCTCTTCGCCCCAGAAGATATTTTTCAGAAGCTAATTACGAGCATTTTGCCGCAGAGCAAATCAATCACAGCATCTCCTGAATCATCATACAAATTCATGCAAAATCATTCGCAGCAAAAACGATGAAGTGGCAAACATCTAACACTCCTCCTTTTGTCACTGGAGGCTAACTCTGCTCTCCGTCTGTCCTCCCCTCGCTCCCTCGCTCAGTCTGTCCTGTAACCTTCAGTAACTCTCTGTCCTCCACAGAAACAACAGGTCTTCTTCTTCTTTTCTCCACCATGCCGATGCGTTTCTGCGCCTGTGTTGTATACGGCTGCTTGTATTGAAAAGAGATAGGGAGAAAAAAAAAGCCTGTTTCCAGGCTAACGGGACACATTTCATCCTCCCTTCATGATGACGATGAAGAAAAGTGCACATCGCAGATAAACGCCATGCTATATTAAGATATATTCAATGTAAGCGCAGTCATTTGGTGCACTTTAAAAGAGATAATGTGCGGTTTAATGGTGATGTGACGTGAGGGAGTGTTCAGGGTTGAGTCTGAGTGTGTATTGTCAGCTTCCACAGCACCTCCATGCACAACGATGTCCCAGCCACATGAGCTTCCTCCTCTTTCATTTGATAAGAGCAGAGCGTGGCAGTAACAAATGAAACACGTTGTGATGATGGAGCTGCTTCAGCCTGCTGCTGATTTCTTACTTTTTCTCCTTGCTGAGACTGTGGGAGGAGGGCTGGCTGCATAATGGACGATACATCTTGACTTGTCTCTTTGACCCATTAGCCTGGATGAGCTGGAGACTGGTGATGCATGAGCGACACAGCGCCAACATATGTTCCCACAGCTGCCTCCGAAGGCTCAGAGGGGAGAAGTTCCCTCAAGAAGCCACTTTAACATCCTTCTTCTCTTTACTGACCTTCATGCGACTCTGGATTTGACAAACTTCAGTTTTTGTTTTTTTTTTCAAGACTTTATGAACAAAAGAGCCTCTGTCATGCAGAGAGGGTGACGACGCATTGCCCTCCTGGGAAATCAAATTACAGGCTCACGTCGCAGAAATTCACAACCACAGCGTGATTTGTTGGGTGGGATGGTGGGAAATACCCTGTCCAGACTATAGGGGGTTAAAACGTATCTGTCCTGACTAGTGATCAGAGCTGCTTCCCAGGCAGACGGAACAAACCCTTCAAATGAATCTTTCAAAAAAATCCTACCTCACATATAGCTCATTCGATTAACTCTCAAAACTCACACTAGACACATTTGCACCAAAACAAGTTGAAATTGAGATTTGAAGTCTTTTAAATAACATCTGCTTCCAGTTTGAGGGTTTTACATTAAAAGTGAGAAGTCAAAGCGACAGGTGCAACCAGTGTGTTGCACTCCTTTACACATGAAGACGTATTAAACCATTACAGTTATCATGTTTGTTTCAGTTTGCTAAAAACGTATCACACTCCATTCATTGCTCTTGCAAATTTAATACACAACTTACCTTATTATTAAATCTATGTTATTAAATTTCGGTTCTGTTGAATATGCTAAAGGTAGACTAGAAATATTCCATGCGTTTACATGGGACTTCTTATTCCTCTATAAATCAGAATAAAGCCTAATTCTGCTCTAAAATGACCTTATAAACGCCTGAAAACTATTCAGAATTAAGTTTACATCCAAATAGGCCAGGTTAATTTAATTAAGTTGGTCGTTCTGCGCATGCTCCGTCGTGATGACGCAATTTTCCAAGATGGCGGCACGTGATCCGCCCTTCAACTCGTATGGAGACGATTTATCTAACGGCAGTTTTAGAAGAATTGGATAAAATGAAACGAGCGGATGGACGGGCGCTTACCAACGCGTTTCATTTTCAAAGCTGTAGCGTCAAAGTTAACCGAGAAGAAAGGACGAGAAATTACGCTGTTGACTTCCGGGAGACGTCAGTACGTCACAGCCGCCCCGTCCAATCAGAACGCTTCGCAGACCCCGGCGTGAGAGAGATATTAATTCTTTGTTTTTTTCCATGTAAACACCAAGCTCATGAATATAATTGTGTATTACTTTATTCAGAATAAACCAGTTCCAAATTTAAAACACCATGTAACTTGGAAAATTACATGGAAGAAACACTTCCTGGGAAAAACAGAAAGTTTAAAGGTAAGGTGGAGGAATCACCAATTCTTCAGTTGATGCTGTGATTTTTAAATGTTCTTCATAAAGTTGAGGATTCTTTGTTTTTTCAGTTGTTAGATGTCATCATATCTCATACGTTCCTCATATGATGCTTTTTCTTTTCTTTAAATTGCCAGTCCTGAATTCACCAGTCCATCTGTGATGAATCTAAAACCATAATGTGGATTTCTTCTATTTAGCTGTCATAAGCCATTTAACATGTTTGTGTGTGTTTCTTTTTCTTCAAGTCATTGAACACTGACTCATTCTGTCATTCTGACTCAAATAGTGAACTCCCGCTCATCACGTTGGCTGTTTGATCTGCTGTCATGTACAAACATAAAGGAAACATGCAAAGGAGATCACATCCTCCAATATTAGCTTTTTCTCATCGGCTGTCAGTGAAATCGACTATTTAATTCAGAAATTCTTCTTTTAAGCTGTAAGACGCAGTCTGAACTGTCAGGGTTAAGACCTTTCTATTTAACAAAGCTTCCAGTTGGTGCTGCTTCCGGACATCCTGGACCATTTCCTAGTGAAGCTGCTGTAGGTCCAGACTGCTGGGAGATCTACTGAGCTTCTCGATCCCTGAATCCAGCAGAAAATCTCCTCTCAGCCTGGTTCTGCAGGTTTCTTCCCGTCTAAAGGGAGCATTTTACATTTCCACCGTTGTGTTTTCCTACGGAAAAGAGCCTTGAAAAGGCCTTGTTGTCACTGGTGTGATGTAAAAACTGAATTTAAAATGACCAGAACAGGATATATGTCCAATTATATTTCAAACCATTTCACCCAGAGAGTTGGACTTCATTGTCATCACATTAATATTTTTAGTACGAGTATCTTGACTGGCGCACGGATTCATCTGAGCCGGATGAACAGGATGTGAACAGATCCTCCCACATGTTGTTTTATTTTAATCTCTGCTGATTTGACTCTGAAGGTTCATATAAAGACAAATCAGTTCCAGGTTGATCCGATAGGACCGAGACAACCTCACCACTGGAATAAGAGTGCTCCCCGTCAGAACTGAATTCAATTCTATTTTATCTTGTTTGAGATTAAATCTTCTGTAATTAGATGATTTGTTGTTCATTTGCTGTGATTGCACTGAAATGGTTTGCTGTTGAACAGCAACCTCAGGCTGAGCTTGTTTGAGTTTCACAGCATGTCGTCGTGTCCAAAAGCGCCAAATATGGAGGATTTTCTGTTTTCATGACCCCTCAAACTAAAGATGAAGGTTCAAAAATCAGGAGCAGTGTCTTTAGCTTGACCCCTGTTCCTTTCCTTTTCAGTTCAGTTCTGTTGTGATTGTGGCATTACTCTGCATCTCTTCATATTGGTTATGTCTCATTTAGCATAATCTGGTCAGATTATGGATAACTGAGTGGGTGAAACGATAATACGGCTGATCATTTAGCAGTGAAAGACTCACTGCTCAGTGTTTCTGTTGATGGGAACACAGTGCTGCCATAGGCAAACGTTTCTCACTCAGAAAAGCACAGAATGAGTTTGATAAGGACAAAAAAAGGAATGAGATTTATTTATACAACAGCAGCTGGACACATGGAAATGAATGGTTCTGAAATAGAAGAAATACATTACAAGTGAAGCAATAGAGAGTCTTAAACGACTAAGATTAAGAAATACAATAAAACAAGGCAATTAAGGAGGTATGAAAACGGAGAATAAATAAAGTTAAAGCTTTATTAAGCTAAAGGTAATAAAATCAGTCTGTAAATAGCAGTGTTTAAACACCTGATTTTAAAGAAGTGAGTGTGTCGGCAGGAAGTTTCTGCAGGTGATGAGAGGAGGAACTAAAAGCTGCTTCACCTTCTTTTACTCCGGAAACTCCGAGTAAACCTCATCCTGAGGACCTCGGTCCTTTCGTACTGAGACGTATTTAGACCCTTCACCGCCGGACAGGACACGTTTGACAGGTGGGTGTGTGAACTTTACTGTCCTGCTACTTGTTTCACCGAAGCTGACTTTGTAGTCGTGACCTCCCAGATCCCACCCGACCCCCGGCTGAACCGCAAAAAAATAAAATGAAATAATAAAAAGTTGACCTGAAGTTGGCGCCAGTGGTCAGATCTTAATGACATTAGATGCTACATTATTATTGCTAATACCAATAACTGTGCTCAGAATGAGCGGCTATAACCAGACCCAGAGTCTCCTTGAAAAGAGGTGAACCGGGTCAAACCTCCTCCTTCAGGAAGCATTTGATAAAACCGGCGTTGACCTGTTGCTCCACTGTAGCTGGATTTTATCGCTGCAGCTGCTCCATACGAGCAACAGTCACTGTTCGGACTGCAGAAGAAAAAAAAATCACATGTGGATCTGTATGATTTCCATATTCCAGTTAAATAATTCACTCCTTATGTTTATCCTTCTCGCAGTGTGCAGAGGGTCAGAATGGATTAAACCGGTAATAACGGCCGTCCAGTTGAACGGCGGAACCGGGCGGGAGGGAGCCCCGGGGCCCAAAAGCTAAATTAATGAAGAAGTGCGGCGTGAAAACCTGCACTCCCGCGCCTGGCGTCGTTACATCCGTCAGGCCGGCGCGCCGTCATGACAGAGATGGAGAAAGAGGGAAATAGAGAGTAAAAGAGCAAATGCACTCCTGCCTACGCCTGTGTCAAATGATTTAAGTGCAGATGTAGCCCGCCGCTACCACCTGCAGCAGGGCCTCTGATACAGAGCAGCTTAAAACCATGAATAAATCATCTCCGCTGCACTTAATAGCACCCCTTTTGTCCTTCAAACCATTCAAACACTTGCTGTTATTGCTTTTTAATGTGAGAAAGCAGAAGGCAGAGAGACCCGGCAGAAAGGAGGCGTTTCTAGATGTGGTAGGTCCACGTTTTCCCCCCGTATTTGGTCCAATTTGAGCCTGAAATGACAGATAATTGATTCATTCTGAGTAACTGATCTGAGGTCTCGGGGTCACAGCTTTCTTTTTGGCTTCGTTTAGCAGCAGATGAGCTACTTGACGTAGTTTTATACCAATTACTGTCACTTTTCTCACATACATGCTGCAACTCAGAGCATAAACGTTAGAGAGACGCTGTCGTATATGCAGACACACTCTGGGACTTTCTGTCCCTCAGGAGACGGGTTGAGAGGCAGTTACAGGCGACAGAGTCCAGCCCGTGTCCCCTTGTAAGAGCCTGTCATTGTTTTAGCGCCGCCGTCCTGCAGGCGTCCCCCCCCCCCCCGCGATGAGACGGATTTCATTTCCATTTCCAGCTCTCTGCGGATGAGTCCTGGCCTGCGTCGCTAATAAGCAGATCTACGGCACTTTAAGGACTGGCTTAATTACTGATTCTTGGCTGACCTTGCCGTCTGAACTTTGCTTTAGAGCATCAATTGTGGCTCGTCAATTTCTATGTTAATGATCACTGGAGGCACGGGGAGGGGCGGCGATTGTTCTCCGACAAAGTAGATGTTCCAAAGAGGACTTATTGAAAGATTCTTAAGTAACCTTGTGTTAAAAGAGGAAAAATGACTGACTGGAGATTACAAGTGCCCTCTGCTGCTGCGCTTGCTGCCTCATCTCTCCCGGGTCACAGAGGAAGAGCCGCTTGTTAAGCTGCCAGCTTGGTGACCAAGTTACCGCTGTAACTACTCAACAACTACTGTATGCAGTCAGAGTCAGTGTTTTTCTCTGCAGCTGAACGATCGGATCATGTAATTTAGCTTCAAAATGAAGAGGCATGGTGAAATGAGCCGGCCTGGATTTTCCATCCTGACTCGAAAACGTGTGAACAGGGCCTCGTTCAGCTGGTGTTGGAGTTGTTTCTGTAGACCATGTGATCTTGTTTCTGAAATCTGTTCAAACTGATGTTTCACTTTATGACTAAGATAATTAGTGTGTTATTTTGTGCTTTTGTGGCAGAGTTTTCTGTCTGTCCAACAAATGGGGAAGTTTTCATGTTGAAAAGGTTAAACACAGATTGAACCCCTCTAAAATAACCCCTCACTCTTCACTTTTCATCTGTTTTATCCAGCACACACAGTATGTACAATATAAAGCTTTCTAAGGAGGACTTCAGTGAAATGACGCGTTTTACCACATGTACCAGTTTAATCGCACGCTACAGACCTGGACGTTTTCACACATAAAAAGGGCTGGATGAAGTACTGAGAAAACAAACATGGGACATTTTAGAGGACTCAGCACGACCTGAAGCACACCTTCCTCTATTTTTACTTTTAGATTATCACTGTGACCATTTTTCAAGGAGTATTTTCAACATGCTTTGCAGAATAAACTAAACCTTTCGGCAAGAATCAAAGCAAATTAGGTTCATTTACCCTCCAAATAAAACTGTTTAGATGATGATGGAATCTAAAGAACGTATTGTAAGTCTTTGGATTGATGGTGAAAACCAAACCGTCGGTTTTCCTCAGACGTGAGCAGGCTTCTGCTCCACAGTTAAAATTTCCTCTCCACCTTGAACTCACACAGTCATTGTGATGTTTCGCTGCTTCCTCTCGCTGGAGCCAGTGTGCAGTCCGCCGTTTCTGGGGTGTGTCGCTGCCTTTATTGCTGACTTCTATGTGTGTTCATGTTTTATCTTTGGGAGCCCCGTCTCATGAGATGAGCTCCCTGAAAGCTGCCGCCCGAGTCTCAAGTCACGAGCGGAAACCCTGCGATTCTGGCCGGTGCCGGAGTGCAGGCGACCACTGTGGAAGCTGCAAATGTATCTGCAGTGTGTCGCTGGCGAAGCTGGATGCTGGCAGCAGTTTGGATCTGTGTGTACGTGCCGCTCACAAAGCACTTCTGTTAATCAGGCCCCAAACTGTAATCATGATTGTTCTCCTCATAAAAGATCATTTGTGACAGCAAGAACAACTCACCAGTGACTCCTCCGTTTCCAGTACTGACTTCCTCATACACAACGCTACTGACAGCGAACAGCGCTTTTTATCCAGAGATTAAATACATTTAAACAAAAACTAGTTCTTCCATGTTCCACACGTCTCTCCACTGTATGTCCTGTAAACTAGTTTAAGTGTGTCTGGACATTGAGATAAGTGTAGCTTGTAAAGGATTTGTAGAATTTCTGACAGGGTTGCTTCACGTTTGTCGTATTAACCCCACAAACACCATGTTTGATGATTTGCATAGAGCACATTACACAGATCGAAGTTACAGTTAACAATTACAAGGTTAAACAATTCAGTTTTCAAGTTAAAAAAGATAAAAATGTGTTACCTGGCATGCAAATGTTCGTTTTGAGCGTGATCACACAACTTTTCTGAAACAAAATTGATGCATATTCACTTGAAATGTCAGGAAAACGGGGCCTCAGACTGAATCTTCAGGTGGACACGTGTTCGAATCCTGAGTGCAGCATCAAGAGCATCTGTCAAACGTCTGGAATGTTTTTAGTGAAGGTAATAGAATAAACTTACAGCAAATTAAGAGCTGTGAATTAGGTTATGATGAAGCTATTAGTGTAATTGGTTGTACAGTTGTCGGCAGTAAATGGGCATCAACCACTGCCTTCTGAGATAAAAGCTGAGAGCAAAGGTCAAGACGTTCCTCTGTGATTGGGTGAGACTTGGCAGCCGTGGCCAGTCTCGGTGTAAAAAAGCAGTTATGCTGCTGAGGAGTT
The DNA here is from genome assembly GCF_902148845.1 of Salarias fasciatus. Lineage (NCBI taxonomy): Eukaryota > Metazoa > Chordata > Actinopteri > Blenniiformes > Blenniidae > Salarias > Salarias fasciatus. The sequence goes on along the minus strand of NC_043760.1, from coordinate 30,105,078 downwards.
TGCTGGGTTTGTGGGATTGTCATTCCCAGCCTGTATTGAACCGCTGGTGGTTTTGAAACGGCTGCAGGAGCAGCTTGGCTGGGTGAACAGTCCGACACGAGCCGTCGAGCTCCACTTGATTTGTTGAGAGCTTCTCAATAATGAAGCCCCATCTTTCTCCGTGACTTGCACTTGAGGAATATGGATAATTATCAATAACAGTAATCATTTAGAGTGTTTGTGTCTGCTGGCACCTGCACCCAGCGACACTCACCGCAGTGTTACTACTGATTCGCTCTTTGCATAAAATAAACTCTATGACGCCACACCAGGTGAAAACATCATCCCAATGAACTGCAGGAGGGTTTCTGACCTTTTTATGCATCATTGCAGATCATTGGGGGGGGGGATCAGATGTAAAACTTCATGTAGCTGTACCTGTCAGATTCCCACGCTGCACTCGCCCCGTCCTCCTTTATTTCTCTGTTCTCTCACATCTCTCTGTCTTCCAGTCCTGCTCTACTTTTCCCCAAGTTCCCTTGGATGGAAAATGCTGATCCTGCTCCAGTCTTCTGATTAAAAGGAAAAACCTCAACAGGGAATCATCAGGAATGCTCCCATGATGGCTCCGGATGCAAGCTCTTGATTGGCTGCTTGATGTATAATTCAGATTAGATGGGCGATCTTAATGAGACTGACTAATGATGTTGACACGTGTCTCGGCAATGAGGAGAAAGAGTGATGTCTGCACAAAGACTGCAGCCCACAGATTGATTCTGGGAGAAAACATTTTCATATCCAATCTTCATCAAGGTCAAAATATTATGAAATAGCTAAGACGCTCACGTACCGCCTAAACCTTTCCACACTTGTCTTAAGAGTCTTACTTTTTGTACCTGTAATCCTTTTTTTGTCACCTGGGCTGTTACTGCTGTTGGACAGGGATTCTATGATTTGTTTGTTGTGTCACGTATGATCACCTGGTGCATTGTCTCTCTTTAGTCACCGGCTGCAGGCTAATTGCCCCCCTCGGGGATCAGGGGCTTTTCTTCTTGTATGATTTCCCCGTGCTTGCCATGTTTTCTCTGAGCACTGTGACTCCCCCTTTGGCCCAACAGGATGTGCTTGAGACTAACCAGAGCCTCTAAATTGCCTGTAGTTGTGAATATAAGTGTGCGTGGACGTCTGTGATGGACCTCTGCCTTCGCACCGGATCGGCCTCAGTCCTCCATGACCCTGGAGTGGATTGAGTCATATAGAAGATGGATGGATTTTTGTCACCCTGAGTTGGACGCTTTACTCACACCCGTCACCACACTGGCTGGAATTTTGAACACACGCACTCTATCACCGCTGCCGCTTGTCAGACAGCGTCACACCTGCATGTTCCCTACACTCACAGACACATTTTCACTCCAGATCATCAGTTCTGCTCGGACTTCGTTTGAAGGTTCGCTGTGTCTTCAGTTCCTGTTATAATTTCGTCAATAGTTTGCTGCTGAGCTGCACGGAGAGAAAATGCAGTTCTTCATTGAAATATTAAGCAGTGCTCAGAAGGCCATGTGCTGTAGGAGCTTTTCAAAAGTTCAGTAAGAAAGAGTAAGACTGTAGGAATGCTTTGAGCAAAGCAGTGACTATTTTCACAAGGCCATCCCATAACTGAAGTCCTGAAAAGAAACCTAAAGTGTCAGACTGACTGACGTCAAAAAGGAAATAGTCTTTATCAGGAATTAGTATGGACGATTAAAAATCTTATAGATTTGTTTAAGCATAGAAGACAGGAATACAGGCTGGTTTTCAAGGCCGAATGTCCATTAAAGTCCTCTTCAGTAACGCCACAGTGGCTGTTTGACGACGAGTGGCTTCAGACGGTGATCGTCCAGCAGTGGGTGGACTCAGACACCAGTTCCTGTGAATCAGCTCACTCTGGTCCAGGTGGTTCGGTCAGGTATGTCAGACAGACGATCACTGAGTGGAACAGGAAACAGAGGAAGAGGAGGAGGTTCGTGGATGCAGTGAGGGAGGAGGGAAACGGGCAAAAAACATACCAAAAGAAGACCAAGTGTTCTCTCAACCTGTCTTCACAGTGGGGTTTGATCACTGCTTCCACAGGATGACTGGCATAAATCACACAAACAGGACCAGACATGCATTACCTTTCCAAAGCTGCACGCCGGTTCAATACTCACCCATCATGTGATTTTGGCAGGAAGTCATGTGATCTGGATTTTATTCTGCCGCAGAGCAAAAACAACCAAAAGTGTCTGAGAACTACAGTCAGTGTCAGGAAGAACATGGAGTTCTTAGACGTGCTGGAGCCTCCGCAAAGCCCTGATCTTCACATAATCAGTTCTGTCAGGGTTTACATGAACAGATAGACGGATCTGAACCAGGGTAAATCCAGCTAGATCTGTGGATGTACCAAGTTCCCTCAACAACAGTGCGCCGTGACGGACTGATGCTGCTCTGAGCATTTAGAAAAAAAAACTCTTTGCAGTTTGAGGATTCTGCACAGTACTCTACATTTTTTTATCCCAAAAATTTAAATTAGCTACACTGGTAATGAAGTTCTGAGTCCTGGTTATCAGTTATTAATTCATCCTTGCATCTGTTGTGGCTCCTGATGGATCATAGGTCTTCCACTAGCTCTCGCCATATGACTCTGTTTTGTGCAGCAGCTTTTGCATCAGTTGGGCCTTTGTTCATTCTGACTGGTTGACCACAGGCACGGAGCGCCTAAAGGAAACCCAGGCAAGCAAAGAGACATACAGTTTGAAGGAAGGAAGGCCATATTCCAGATCCTTATTCCCGTCCAATTCATGAATGAGAACAGTGCAAACCATCACCCACTGTTCCGCCTATTGTCTGTCACTGACAGAGAAAATCAGTCCTGAAATAGGAGGATTTGGAACGCAGGTTATCGGTTTGTAAAGCGACTGTCTGAGGAGCCGACGACAATCGGCCGACTGTCATTCTGATGCATTGGTTTTATTTTAGCTGTGTGTTCCAGCTGTCAGTGCTTTTTTTTTTTTTTTTTTTTTTTTGCCGTTGTTGTTGTTTTGGCACAGATGTGTACGCCAGATGAGCCGGGGAAATGGCATCATCTCCACAATTACAGGAAGGTCGTGACCCGCTGTCACGGCAACCACTTGGCATCCGTTTGAAAACTGCTTGGCACTCGCAGCCCGCAGGTTTCATAAACCTGCAATTAGGCAATGGGCATGTATCAGTCTGCACACTGCGGGAAACAGCTGTGCTGTGTGTGTGTGTGTGTGTGTGTGTGTGTGTGTGTGTGTGTGTGTGTGTGTGTGTGGGTGTGTACGTGTGTTTCATTCGACACTTGTGGAGACCAAAATACTGACCCCCTGACAGGATTGGACACATTTCAGAGGGTTTGGGAGGCGCGGTGGCGGAGGTGAGGTGGGGGTCAGGGACGCTCTCAGGGTTCGAGGCTTCACTTAGTTATGGCTAAACTGAGGGAATTCATTATGTAAATGAGCGAGCCACACACAAAATGGAGCTGCAAGTCTGTGTGAAAGTGTCCATGTTGCTGTAGGAGAGTCTATTGGAAATGACACTGCGGCTCGGTGGGAACCGGCCAGAGAAGCAATTTAACAGACTATTAGATAAAACTGTCGCTAATGTCTGAAGTGACACAAAAATTAGCTTGGATTCAAAGGATTGCTTTTGAAAATACTGTCACTAATTTATCGTTTACTTTGCTTAAGATGGTTTTTCTTCCTTTAGATGTTTAAAATGTCCTTTTCCTCTGTCCTGTCAAAGGTTACTGTGAAATGGTGTTTTAGCCTCCGTCGGTTTCTCCAGCAGCCTCTTGACGCTGTCGGCAGCTGCTCCATCAGTATCATGCCAACATCTCAGGACACAGGGAGGGCCTCCGTTCTTCTAACTTCATATTTTTACTGTTTTGCACAGAAATGATAGGAACTTTGATCAGTTGGGACCAGGGTTGATCCGACATCGACGGAGACAGACGGTTTACTGGTAACTTTCAAGATGAAGGAGTGTTGAATCTAAAAGAGAAACAAAAATGAGGCCAAAAGCTGCAAATCGGTGTTAAGTTTGTTGATGAAGATGACAGTGAAAAATATTTGCCAATGAACCTTAGTCACGGACGACATGAAGACGGAGACAGTGAACAAATATAACTGACTCTTCAGTCAATGAATTAAAGGTGCTGTGGGCAGGATTCGGCATCTCCGCCATCTTACTTAGGTTTACCTAAGCAAGATGGCGATTTGACCCATCTAAGATTGTGATTTGAAACCCAGCACCGCCAATCCTGTCCTGTTTTCTCTGACATCACGCCCTTACGCAAGTTAAGCCCCTCCCACATGAACGTGCGACAAATGACCCAATCACGGTTAGAGCCTCATGGGCTCTTCTGATTGGTCAAAGATACCTGGAGCTGTCGAGATTCCTTTTCGGCTCAGAACAGAGACAGATGGAAACGCTGCGCCCTCGCGGTAGTGCAATTATGCTACACTCCTAAAGGATTATCAATGGATACTCTAACATTTAATCCAAAGAAAACACAGAAAAAATAGCATTGACTAGCAAAATCCTGCCTACAGCACCTTTAAAATGAAATGAAAAGGTTACAGCAGGATTCTCTTTTCCATTCGTCCAGCACATCCTGTCCTAACGTTTCCATCTTGTTTTAAATCCTTGACTTAAATGGCAATTGTTTTTTTGTCATAATCTGATTTTTATTTAGAATTCATGTCCGTGAAAAAGGTTCAATCATAAATATTTTTCATTGTCGTCTTCATCGATGAAATTTACAGTGATTAGTGGTTTGTCCCTGTTGAGGCGTGAAAGTGCAGCGGTTGGTGTGTGTCTGTCTTCACGTCTGGACACTGATTCTCACATTCTTGTTTTCCGGCTGTGGGTTGAATAAAAAGTTGTGGAAGAATTTTAAACTAAATGAATATTTGACCTACTGAAGATCCAAACAGGACTGAAAACTTTGTCCGAAAACTTTAACGTCAATAACATTTTGTGGCTTGGAGTATGTGAAGAAGCATCTTTTTTTTTTTTTTTTTTTTTTCTGAGAAGGGACATGAACTTTTCAGCGCCAGGCTGCAGGCTCTGCAGATGCAGCTCCCGCTGAAGTTGTTTTCGGTGGCATGGAAACAGGCTCCGAGGAGGATGTTCCTGCATATTCTTCAGAGATGTATGTTATTCAAGCTCAGTGTCGATGCGGTTTGTAAAAGCGCTCGTTGTAGTACCTCGGGATGAAGAGGGGAGGACGAGACCAGCTGAGCTTCCAGGTGATGGAAAGAAAAAAGAAGCTTATTATAACTGATGAGTTGATGTCGCCCTCAGGATTTGCTGGAAATCAAAACAGACCAAGAGAGAGAGAGTGAATATTGGACTCTATGTTTGTTAACATTTCCACTCTGCCAGCTTCATAAAGCAACGATAAGTCAGTGTTTTATTTCAGCAAAACATCCATTATGGTTTCATGCCTGAGCGGAGATAGAAACACTTGCTTCATACAAATATGAGTCTGCATTTAATTCAGTGACAGATTTGAAAGTATTAACTCTCATCTGTTCCGGGTTTCAAAATCAATCTTTATCCCATTAAAACTTGTTCAAGTAGCGTTGGACACAACAGGAACAGATTGTAGACTTTTGTGCTGCGATCAATCTGTCTGTGTGAGATCTAACATCATGAGTCTCACATATTCCAAGAATCCATGGCCACACTGGCTGCTGTGGAGCCTGAATCTCATTAAGGTCCACATTATTTTTCAATTTGAACCACGGAATTAATTGTTTCTGTATCTGATTGCATTCAAATGCACAGTCTATTTCTGTCTGTGGAAGGAATTGGGGCACGATGCTAATTTAAGATACTGCATTTTAAAGCGCGCCCGACGCTGTTTTGAAGTTGCTGAAGGGTTTTACATGGAGCTGTTTCCCCTCCTGTCAGAGCAGTGGCTGTGCGCTGCCGCTGAGCAGAAGCACACTGGACAATGCAGCAGCAGGAGGAAAAAAAAAAGAAAAAAAAAAAGGGAAAAGTGTGGGAGTAAGATGTGATGGAGTCCTGTGATCTCGCAGCAGTTTCTATGGCATCACTCATGCACCATTTATCTGCTGAATATTGAGGAGGCAGCAATATGTGAGTGAGTGACTGAGTGAGTGCGCATGTGTTTAAGGAGAATGAAGAGGAGGGTTTATGTCATATCAGTCAGCCTCTATATTTTCTGCAGGCGGAATAATGGTCAGGTACCTACTCACACTCTGAAAAGAAAACTGTGGAGGCTGCTGCGTCTGTGACGAGTTTCCTGAGCTGCGGGCAAGTACAGTTACACAAGACAGGCCTCTCTTTCCCCGGTGAGCGTACAGATGCCACGGATCCCAGCGGGTCATCAGACGGCTGTGTGTGTTCAGACAGCGGCCGCGACGCGAGAAGCACCTGCTGAACTTCCAGTTGACTCAAGTATCTCATCAGCAAACAGCCTGGCTGCAGCGTGGAGACTCTTCTAGACCTCAAACTGCTCAAACCGTGAATCAGAAGGAGGAGAAAAGACATTATTATTGTTGCTGCTGGAGCCAGACGAGCTGGGATTTGAACATCTGTGGGGTAACAGAGAATGTCTGGATAAGAAACAGTGCGCGGTGTGCAGTTGCTCTCTGGGTGATGCTGCCTTGTTGATGCCAGAGGACAAAGTTTGTCTCGTTTGGCGAGTTTTGAGGAGAAAGAACTCTCATTGAAATACCTGAACTCGTGGTGAGAACTTCTTTTAACATGCAAGCAAACTGGGCTTCAGCCGCAGACCACACAGAGAGAGATCAGGACAGAGCAGGAGCCTGAAGCGTGAGAACAATATGGTGTTTAGACTGAATCACAGAGAGGAGGGAGCAGCTTCTGGCACCTGAACAGACCGTCAGCAGTCAAGGATGCTGGTGGTGAAACTGTGCAGAGTTAAATGAGACTGGAATATTCCAGAGTAAATCATTTAACACCCCAGAATCCAGGACAGATATTCTCTGCCTATATATCCACCAACAGTTGGCTTCGCTGGAATTGTGGAAATTCGTGCGTCGGCGCCGAAGATGAGGAGTCAGCGCTTCTCAACATCAGCATCCCAGGTTTATTTAGGGAGGACACAAACACGAGTCAATCGAGACGACGATGAGCAGCGGCATAGAAATCATGTGTTCACTCTACATTCAGGAGGGAATAGAAAACCCAATTTATTCCCAGTAATGCTAATTTAAAACAGACATTTGGTATTGTACTGGAAAATAATCCATACAATCCAAAATAGCAAAACAATAAATTATAGAATATATTTAGAGAGAAGACAGATCCTGAAAAGTGGAGCCGGTGTGTGTGTGTGTGTGTGTGTGTGTGTGTGTGTGTGTGTGTGCCGGGCCGTGTGGGTGGAACTACGAGCAGTTTTCAATGAGTTATGACTTTGAGCAGCTGTTGCGGATGAGCTTATTCAGATGTTGGATGTAGGCGAGCGGGATGATAGTGCTGTCATGACAGAGGATCGCACTCTCAGTGTAAGGAAGAAAAAAAAAAAAGAAACCGCTTCCACTCAGAGCCGTTTGAAAGCTGCCACAGGTGAAGGGTTTTTTTTGTTTGTTTGTCAAAAATCTAACAGGAAATGTTTTTCTCTTCAGACATCATTGTTCCTGTAGATAATCCCGAGAACACACTGTGGACAGTTTTCATTACTGTCCTCCAGAGAAACATAAAGCTGTTGTTGGGTGTTGTATAGAGCTTTATTTGTGTACTTCTTCCCGTGACGGATTGATGATTCTGTTGTGGGAAAGTGAAGAAAATAAAGGTTAAAGGAAGGGAAGGTGACTTGACTATATTGAAGACAGCAGTTTTTGTTCCACACAGAAAAGAAGTGAAAGCATTTTGAAGTGAGACGACTGTTGGATTGTCTCGCTCTGACAACTGTCTGTTTGCGAAACCTGACGAAAAATCAGCTCTGCTCGAGAAAGGTTTGATGATTTTAGTCTTATGCATTTTGGCAAAAACACCTTCAAGTTTTGATTGGTACATTTGTAGGTTTGGGTAAAAAAACAAACAAAAAAAAAAAAAACACCTTTTTCTCCATAAAGCGGTTCCCCTTTGTTGGTTTTTAAGCTTTTTCTTTAATCCACATAAAAACATTAACCAGCCTGAAATAACAGGAGCACACACAAAATATTGAGTGGGAGACAGAGGGGACTGTTCAGTAGTACAAAAACAACTGAAAGTGTCACTTGAGCATTCATCATGCGTGTATGTGTGTGTGTGTGCGTGTGTGTGTGTGTGTGTGTGTGTCTGTGTGTGGCCATTTGTGATTTGAGCTGAGCGGAGACTTTCTCTCCTCCCCAGCAGCAATCACATGAATTGGAGCGACGCGTCTCGTCGCCGCTGATGGCGCCCGTCCAGAAGCCGGCAGAACTGAATCATTCACTATTGATCCTGTACCTGTACACCCACCCGGGTGTTTGTGTTTATTCTGGCTGAGTGGACCTCTGCTCGGGGCGAAGGTGGGCAGACCAGCGCGCTGCAAACTGTGTGATGTAACTGCAGTTCATGCACCGATATTCAAAAAGGTTTCTTTTTTTTTTTTCTCTCTCTCTCTCTCTCCTCCATCCTAAGAGGCAGAAAATAATAACTGGAATGAGTCAGAGCGGTGTCAATCAACAGGCTCAGACCCGAGAGGAACTCCAATCAAACCCACCTGAAGAGCTCTTAAAAGTCATGGGCAGACTTCCTGAAGTGTAAACAGGCTGAGTCAGTAACATTTGCAGGTGTGTTGACATGTTGGCTGAAGTGCGGTGGTGTTTTCAGGAGTCTGCTCTGCTGTTTTGCCTGGATGTTAATGAGGAAACTATAACTTCATGCCAACGTTTTATTGGCTTGCTGTCCTTCTGTTCAGTCCTGTCCTCTGAATGTTTTCGGGATGCAGATGTCGTCTCCTGCAGCTGCAGAACAAACATACCGACGGAAACAAAAGCCAAAGTCACTTTGAGTGTTCAACCTTGAACTTTGGGTTCGTAAATCAGTTCCTCATTCAGCGTTGTCGCGTAAACAGACCCCAAAACACAACAAAGACTTTATCGTTTTCATCTGAAAAAGAAAATATGGAGGAAAATATCCCAAAGGAGGAAGAAAGGAAATTGTCAGGAGTCCAAAATGTATCAGAACATTTTCACAAAAATGTCAAATTAAATTTGAACAATTTCACCAGCGGTATTTAAAGTGGCAGCCTGGAACGCAGGGTCGGATTTTCTTCCAGTTTATTCCTTTGTTTGCGAGGACTTGACGATTAACACAGGCTGCCATAAAACAACTGACTGAATATGTACATATTACTTTATACTTTTCTAATTATTCAGAATTTTGAAGAAAAACACTCATTTTTTTCACTGCTTTATAAGAAGTTCTGAGTGTTTCATGGTTGAGAAAGATGTGATCACGCAGAAAATCATTATTTTATCTTTTTCTTGGCTAAGTCTCATTGACTGCATTACAGCTTCTTTCTTTTACAATTGTTAGTTGATGTAATGCTCATGTTTGAGCAGTGAAGCTCCAGTTAGAAGTTCCCAACCTGAGCATCAAGCCCACCACAGAACCTGAGGAGAGAAGCGGAGTTGAAATGACACATGAAGCATTCTGAACAGTTATCACAGCAGAACTGAGCGAGAAGAGATTAAAACACCAAATTACCCAAGAACGATTATATCAACTAAAACATTTACAAGCCGATGCCTCCTGGACATAATCTTTTAAATTGTCTTTTTAAACATTTAACTCATCCACTTCTGTATCTTCCAGTGGATGATTTCGGTCTGATAGAGCAGAAAACAAATCATTTCATCGTAGAAAATATGGAGAGATTTAATATTGAATCCTCAGAACACAGACAAAATCCAGCCTGTGGATTTTCTAACTTTGTAAACGGTGATGAGAAGAGCAGAACCACAGTTGACTTATAGAAATAAGAGTAAATTAGTGGCAGATTCCAGCTCTAGTGAGGACCTCCATCCACCTGGAGAGAGCTCCACGGTGTGTTATCAGATGTAAAACCCAACGATCAACAGAGTCCAAGAAATACAACCACAATACATACAAATTAGATTATCACTTAAACATAGACACGATTAGTTATGAGTTACCCGCAAATGCAAAATACTGTTAATCAATCAGAAAACATGACTTTTTGGCTTCATGCATGATTAACATATTTATATTCAGACAAGAAAGTTTGCTTTTTTAATGACTTGTTCCAGATGTAAACGAAGCATCCATTCACACCAATGATCAACTAGTCATCAAATACAGGATTATGGAATGTATGAGGAAATCATAATACTCTATTCATGCACAGGGAGAACATGCAACACAGAACAGCCTAGAGCATGGACTCGAACCAGGAACATTCTGACAGTGAGGCAGGAATACCTATCATGACATTTCTAGGAACATTCCTCTGAATCACCTGGATTCGACAGCAAACCAGCTGACCTTGTTAAATGTTGTTACTCCAGAGAGCAGATCGTGTTTCGGGATGATGATTCCACGTGTGTGACTATGAGGCTTGTCTAAGCAGCCTGTGTGTCTTTACGAGCGCTGCAGAGGTCGTGACAGGGGTCAGCAGGTCATCCGACAGTTTCCTGTGACCGCAGGGCGCTCTTCCTCACAAACAGCCGACTCCGCTGAACTGAACAAAAACAGAACTAAATCCTCAGTGTTCTTCTGGTTTATCAGGCATCCTCATCTGCTAATGATCTTTTAGGATCATTAACAGATCAAACAAAGATCCATCTTGAAAATTCTTGAAATGTTCTTGATTTGCAGTGATGCTCAATCATCTATTTTTCTTCTTAAGACCTAATTTCAAAAGTTAACATATCTTGACTTTGTTTTTTAATGTAAGTACATGTATGGCTGCATGCGCTCTTTGTCAGTCCAGTTAATTATGATAATATACAGTGTTTTATTTTTTTAAAAAAGTAGTTGTATTGGATAGTGTATTAAAAAATCATATTTAGTTTCAACTCTGTTTCTTCACTGCAGTCACCTCACATCTATTTAAAAAAGAACATTTTATGGATTTATTTGAAGCCCTCCTGTAAATTATGTCTTTGCATTTAAGCAGTCTTATTCATAATTAACCTTCCTCACTCTGAGACTGCCAAGGCGCACAGTGCTGGAGGTAAAGAGCCTCGTTCAGGAACCAACAGATTTATGCTCATTTCATTAAAACATCAGGTATAGTTTCATGTGAATTAGGTCCTTCATGTCAGATTGTGTATTAAATATATCTATGGTATAAACAGAACCACTATAAAGGTCAAACAAACATTTGATGAACATTATTTATACTTTAAAACAGGGAAATGGGAAGATATTGTGAGAGGTGAAAGGAATAAGACAGTAAATTCAAACTTCCTCTCAAGCAACATATGAGGCTGAGGCAGTATGTGGGACTGTTGGTTTCAATTATTAAGCTCCATCCCTCTTCCCTTTTTTCATATTGCTCCCGCTCCCCTGTTTCTCTCCCCCTCCATCTGCCTCCTCTCGCTCGCTCTCTCTCTCTCTCTCTCTCTCTCTCTCTCTCTCTCTCTCTCTCTCTCTCTCTCTCTCAGCCCTTTCTCCTTCTCCCAACAACTGAGCGCCCTTTTCTCCACATCCTGCTCTGCTCGTCGCTGGAGCTTTGACTTGAGTTATAGATGTCTGCTGGAATTTCTCTCCCCCTCATCCATTTCACTGTTTAATCGATGGAGATGACGGAGTGCAGGTGCAGCCGCGGCGCGCGCTCGAGCCAGCGGGGACGGCGCGTGGTGCACTAGGACCGCGGAGAGGCGCTTCTCGTCGTGTGCATTGCAAGTACAGCGCGGAGCCGTGGAGGAAACCCCCCCCCCCCCCCCCCCCCCCCACAATCGGATCTGGCCATTATATCCATACATTTCTTCCCCCCCATCTCCACCGCGGCGCGGCGGCTGAGCGGGGATCGCAGCGCACGGTGCGCCCGGGATGCTCGCGCTCCTCGGAGGGACTGGGAGCCTTAATAACCACGATCTGCGTAAAAAAAAGTCATCTCTTTTGAAGGGGCTGTTGGTTTGGCGTGTTTCCCCCCACCTGAACTCGTGTTTGATTTTATGTTTTATTGCCTGTAGTTGAGTGTGTGTGAGTGGATGCGTGCGTGTGTGTTTTCTGCCCGTCATCGGTTTTTATTTCAAGCGCGCAAAGTCACATCTGCGTAGGAGAGCGCTTGGCGCACTTCTTCCCCAAAGGACAGAGACAGAAATCTCCATTCTCCTGTTTGGATTTAAGCCGGACGACCAGCTGAATGGGTGACCCCGCTGAGACGCAGACGACCACCACACCGCGCTCTCTGTACGGAAACGTGTTTTCTCCATTGACCCGGAGTTGTGATGTCCAGAGCCTTCCCCACTGACTGACAGACGGAGCCGTACCATTTTGGAAATCCACTTGAAGGTAGGCCAGTTTTCCTCCTCTCTCTCTCTCTCTCTCTCTCTCTCTCTCTCTTTCCTCCTGACCATCAGGTAAAGTTGATATAACCCGTTCTTCGATTATTGCAGCAGAACCCTGGTCTGTGTGAGTCTGGGTTTGTGTCGGACAGTTGCAGCAGTTGTCTTATTTAAAAAAAAAAAAAGGAAGGTGGTAAAATAAACCAATTTAAATGGTCTCCGAGACAAACGCTTCAAGGATGAGAAGTTCAGAACCTAATGCTGTTGCAGCAGCGAGATCAGTTCCGATCCGGGTTTTAATGGGATGCAAACATCCAGGGAAGCAGTTCATGTGAATATCTCAACCGTGTCGCAGTGCGAGGGGAAATCTCCGCGCGCGCCTCCTTCTTCTTTCGCTCCTTGTTTTTGTGTGTTTGGCGGCTGATTTGTTTGCTCGTGAGCTCAGTGGTGGAGATGCCGGAGGAGCGCTGCGCACTGCGGTCTCACACGCCGGGCCGCCGGGCTCACTGGAGCTCACCGAGGAGAGGATTTAGATAAAGGTGTAAAGGAAGCGGCGGCTTCCCCTGAAGGCGGTAAGCCTTATTATAAGCTCCATCCTGTCTTTATATGGAGGATCCAGACCGCCGCGCGCGCCGAGGCGACGACTTAACAGGGAAATAGACCCACGAAAATACACACAAAAAAACTTATCCCCCCCCCTCCACCCACCCACCCACATCCCCACTCTCGTGCGTCTGTGTCACGTGCGCGCCCACACACTCTCAGCAATATAGTTTGAAATGATTGCGTGCGCGCGCGTGTGAGAGAGGAGAGAGTGCGTCACTGTAGTTGCAGCGTTCAAATTGGAGGCAGAAACTCGATTGTGTGTTTGGTTTTCTTTGGCTTATCCGTGCGGCTGGGAGGAGGATGAAGCGCGCCGGCCTCTCTGAGCCGTTTCCACGCACTGTGCGCGTTCCCCGGGGGGCAAACAGCGCGCCCCGTCGGGCGGAAACGTGCGAATACCGACGCATGACGCAGGAATCCTGAGTGATGATGGATGATGATGGTCCTATTTCTGGAGGTACTACGCCTGGATCAGACATGTCCAACCACTTTGAGCTTTACTGGCTACCTTGAAGACACGGCAGCGTTATTTATTGTTAGGTTTTATTTATTTATTTATTTTTCATGTCAGACCAAGAGGCTTCAGAGCCGTTCTGAGATGAGATTGCTGCAGTCCGTCCATCAGAGGCCGAACCTGTAGTGGAAGAAGGTTTGTGTCTGGGTTGATCCTCATATAAACACCTTTTGGGTTTTGTGAAAATCATTTAAACTGAACTGTCACATAGTAGCACCCTTGCTTCACAACCGGAAGGTTGTGGTTTTGAGTCCGGGCCCGGCCTTTCAGTGGAGGTGGCATGCTCTCACATACTGGTGACTCTAAAACCGATGTGAATATGAACGTGTGTGTTTGTCCTGCGATGGACTGGTGGCCTGTCTGGGGTGTGTGCTGTTTGACACATCGTTACGGGCTCCTCCAACCTGCGACCCACGGCTACAGTGGCGTTGATGGGTGTTGGTGGCTCACTGGCCTGCCGTTTGAGACAGCGACAGTCCTCGGCAGACTTTTTTTTTCCTCTTGTGAAGTTTCTCAGATGACCTATATCTGTTTGTGCTGGCAGAGAGGACGCGCCACAGGCCATCTGGAGGTGAGCCCCGTCTTCAACTCTCCTCTTTAATATTGAACGAAGCAAAAGAAAATGTCTCCGTGTCACTCTGGATTTTGGGTGAAATATTTCATGAGCGCCGGGGCCTTGCATTAATGAATTCGTAAAGTTGCTGGTGTCTGATGTTACAAAGTGCGGCAGATGAAACTGGCAGGCCGACGCTGCTGCCAGCAGCGCCTCGTCATAGGAAAGATGACAGGAACTGTCCGTGGTGCTGAAACAGACAGCTCCTTTGTTCAACTCTTGGCCTGATTTTGTACGCTGAAATGCTCTGTGACTGCTGAAACTCTGTTTGGCCTCTCTTATATTTCACGTTTGAATGTTTGAGAGTGTTGTGAGTCGCATGCATGTAGCTGTTCATGTAAGAATGATTCCTCGCAATCACAAGAAGACAAAATGTATTAATATGTAGCTAATATTGGCACCCATTCAGCCTCTTGTGAATTATGCTAATACGTTTCATCCATATTTCATTTTTCTAATTGACACATCTCGTCCCGCTGCTGCGCCGCTCGTGGTGTAATGACACATATATCCTGTGCCCTGCATTTTTCTTGGTTTTGGCCCCGGATCAGAGTGTTCCTTTTAAAAGGGCATCATCATGTCTGCTGAGTGGTGTTAAAATCCATTAGCCGATTATCAAGAAGTGGAGCTGGGCTTTGCCATGGGAAAACCATGAGCATTGTAAAGGCAATTCCATCACAATCAAGGATGGCCGCTCCATCCCATTATCAGGCTGGAGGGCAATAAAACAAAAGCCCCAACGAGTGGGGCTTCAGCCGGTCGACGCATCGCTCTGTTTATATTACTGCTCAGAGCTTAACATCGTGTTGTTTTCTTAAATAATAACCATGTGCAGTCCAGGAAAACACTCTCATCTATATCAATTCACACTTGTAGCGTTTGAAGTCCGTTTTACCACTATTGCAAATATTGAATATGGTCTTAAAATGAATGATGATTGTGCTCGAAAAAATACATTTCTAGGTCGTTATTTTCCTTTTTAGCTTTTCACAGGCCGAGACCCTTAATGCCTGTTACATTGCTCTGTGTACACTATGCCTGCTGTAAACTCAGCTGGGCATCCGATATACAGCCCGAGAGGAAATCAAATTAACCCCGGGGGAGCTGTGACATCTTCCGTGCGGCTCATAATTGACTGTATTGCTCCTCGGTGATTACTGTTGCTCAGTATCTGTGGATCTGCATGATCCACCGTGTGCATCAGAATGACTTCGTGTGATATCAGCGTCTGATAATCCCTAGCAGGGCCTCTGAGGGCTTGCCGCTCAATGCACAGTGGGACCTCAACAAGGCAATTTGCTTCCTCGCTAATGGTCATCTAGCGCGCAGGCCTGGCTGGTGGGGTCCTCTTGAACTGGTCTTGCGCTGGTGATGAATGAATTGTGTGTTTTCCCCGAACGTTGATTGAATTAAGCCGCCCCGCAGACCCGTCGCTCCTTCCAAGGAGCGAAGGCGATCCTGCGGTGAAGTTTATCAATAAACGGGTGGATAGAGTGTAAGTGGTAGTGTTGCCGGGGGCAGACAGCCGGCGATGAGGAGGGGGAACTCTCTCAGGGAGAGCCCCACTGAACACACAGCAGATTGGGAGCCCTCGGTGCTAGCGTCTGTCAGTGCCTGCCGTAGGGGGAGAGCGGTGGAGCCACACTGAGCTGACCCAGAACCGCACACCGGGCCAGCTTCAGGTCAGCCTTCTTATTAGAGCCAGCTCGGTGTACCTGTCCCCTTGCGTTCACTGGCTGCCCACCCCGAGTCCCTCTTCTTATCCACTCATCTCATCCTTTTCGCTGCATCTGTGACGAGGTGACGAACATGACTAATTCACAACAAAGCATCCAGAAAGCACAGCGTTTTGATGGCTTTGTTTTGAAGGCTGGCTGCTTTGACGTGGACCCCCATGAGGCCACTGGCAGCTGAGCTCCCACTGTGGCAGATTGATATTTGTAATTTAAGGGAAGCTGTCACACAGCATCCTCCAGATGGAGAGAGCTGCAGAGGCACGCAGTCGATTAAACACGGTTTGTTTAGAAATAATCATTTTGATGCGGGAGCTGAGGATTCATTTGAGGCATATTGGCTCTTAGGTTCAAAATGTTCAATTACACACTGACGCATACCATCATATGATAATCAGACATAGGCGTAGGATTCGGAGCGTGGCCGGGAAAAGAAGGTTTTAGCGTAGCTGTTAGCCGATGGAGTCGCTCAGATCACCAGATCACACTGAAAGGACAGGGCAGTGATTTGTGTCTCGGTTTGCTGAAAAGGTTGAGGATAGGTAGAGAACTAATTCATTAATTCACCCTGTGGCATCACACACACACACACACACACACACACACACACACACACACACACACACACACACACACACACACACACACACACACACACACACACACTGTTTTCATTGGAATTGATATTTGGAGGAGGGTCGTGTTTTAAAGGGCCATCTC
This sequence comes from Salarias fasciatus, assembly GCF_902148845.1. Lineage (NCBI taxonomy): Eukaryota > Metazoa > Chordata > Actinopteri > Blenniiformes > Blenniidae > Salarias > Salarias fasciatus. The sequence continues at coordinate 30,088,437 of NC_043760.1, read as the reverse complement.
CCTCTTGTCACATTGATTGACAATAAAGGAACAATAAACAGCACGGAGAATACTGCTTGATTAAATGTCCCTCAGAAAAACCACACATGTGCAATAAATCAGATTTCCATCTCGCAAATTAACCCGATGGCATTTAGATGTTGATTTGATGACCTCCAAACTTGAACTCATGAGATAGTTGCGTGCGTAAGGTCAAAATGATTGCTTGTGAAAGATTAAATACAGGATTACAATTTGTGTAATTACCTCTTGTTATTTTTCTCTATGGATACAAATGCAAATGAAAAATACAGTCTTTTAAAATTTTGAAAACTTTATGAGGTCTGATGGTTTTTTTGAAGAATAGAGGCCAGTATTATTACAATTGAAATATGTTTTTAATTTTATAGAGACTTTGCGGTTATTCTGAGTATTCTGAGAATTTCTATTATCCATTTTATCTGAGCTGACACTGAGAATTCACAGAAAAAACTAAAATGTGATTATATCACATATTATATTTACACTTTTGTCTCAAACAAGTCTGGACCGGGGAGTTTTTCATGGCGTCTGCAGGGGTTTCCTCCAGCATCCCGTCACAATCCGAACCCGAGTGTGTGGGTTAAATGAAGGTGTTAGTGTGTGCAGGTGAGAGACTGTGTGTGTTTCACGTTGTGTATGCAGCTGTCTGCCACTCATATCAGTAGCATATGAAGGAATATGTGGACGGCTGAATGACGCTGCCCTATCTGCTCTTTGAATGCATTATTTTACATAATTTGTAGAGAAATTGCAACGTGCCTGTACTGTCGCCTCGTCTTTTTAAAGCACTGTGAATAGCCGTGCGTCTGAATGGTGCAGTATAAATACATTTAGCCTGCGTTGCTTACATACAGTAGTAGCTATTGTGACGTCTCAGCGTCAGATTTGGTGTTTCCTCACAAATCGCGCCTGTTCGGTCGTATCTTCAGCGATACATTTACTGTGGTGTTTCACTTGCTCACTTCATGCTCTCGTTGCCTTTGGAAATGAAAACGTTCAGACACGAGAGCAGAGTGACGCCCGGTCGTCTCAGGACTCGGCCAACCTTTCATCTGATGTGGATTACGGTTTTTACCTCCCGCGGTTCCATCCATTGCTTTCACATCAAATATCACGGGAATAATTACCAAGAAATCACTAATGATTGAGTTTGGTTTGAAAATGTATGACCTTGTGTAAGAAGCTGCAGAGAAGAATGAGGCGGGAGTAGATTTAACCAAACCCATACAATGAATCCCTGACTGTCCTTCCCGATTCGACAGGCCTGTCTGAATGCACTCCTGTGCAGAAAGGATTCTCTGCTTTTCCTATTTCCCTGCCGCCTGACAGTAAATGTAGATCTGTGCTCGTTCCTGACCTTCTCATTGGAAATCACTGTCGTTAAACAGCGGTACGATCTGAACAAACTCGGGTCGGACATTTAAAAAGCGTTTTAGATTTGATAATGAGAAGTGTAGAGCATGTAAAAGATGGATCACAAAGATCCAATCCCAAATGTGGTTAAGGCTGAAATGAGCTTCTTTCAGATGTTTTTACAGGTGTGACTGCGGCAGATTATTGGAAAAACATGACGCAGAATTATATATATATATATGTATATATATCTTCAAATTTTACATTATGTTAGACGTTGGGGAAGTTTAACAATCAGGTCAGAGAGTCTAAACTTTAAAGGGGTGAAGGCGTGAATGTAACCGACCGACCACAGGGTGCTTGACCTCGGCTCCAGCAACATCAGCCGTCCGATAACCTTTCAAGCATTATCGCTTTGGCCACACTGAGCAGAGATCCCGGCCCGCTGATACGCTCCCTCTTCCTGTTCCTGTCCGAACTTCCTGCCCGGAGCACTGTTCTCAGAAAGCCTCATCTCTCAGCTCCGCTGTAATTTGACAGGCGTCGACGTGGTAAACACCGTTAAGTCCCGTCACTGTGAATTTTGGGAGCCTCGCCTCTTTTGTTCAGTAACGTGAGAGACGTAACCTGTCAGCTGTTCCGGTGTTTACACTGACGTTTTGTTGATTCACGACTGACACGCCTTCATGTGTTGACATCTGTGTAAAAATGCTTCATGTAAAGCGGCTGGCGCTCTGAGATCAGTGAAGAACGCAGAAGGACAGAAGCAAAGGAGGAGACGATAGGTTACCCAGAGGTGAAAAAGCAGCACTAAAAGCAGGCTGGAAGTGTGGCGCCTGTTTATTGAGAAGTGGATTTGTGGGTAAAAAGAAAGCACTCAAGCTTGTTTCCCTTCACTCTGGAGCTGTGTTTCAGACCGCGGCTCTGAAAGCTGTGTGACAGTGTGCACCGGGATGTTCAGACTGCTTTTTATGAATGCTGTTTTTAATGACGCCATTGTACCCAAATGAGGTTGTCACAGGAGAATCATTACGACCCTGCTCCGTCTGGACGTCTGCAGAGAGGAGACATAGAGTGAAACACACAAGGCGGCTCTTTGTTTTACCTTTGATGCACTGAAAACATAGCCCAGTAACTTTTACTGTGATTATGACAATCGAAATAAAGCTTTTGATTTTGTCTTTAAAATTCAGTTGACAGCATCAGTTTGCAGCTGTGCCGGTGAAATAAATCCTGCTTTGTAGGAGATTCAAGACTGCTGCCCTGTTTCTAACCGAGGGGGCTGCAAGTTTTAGGACCAAAAGATTAACTTAAAAAAAACAAAACATTGCATATTTTCATTAAATTTCAGAACTACAGATGAGATGTTTTCCACTTTTAGCTGTTTTAACCATTTTAGCATTTTCAACATTCTCGAAGTCTTTCAGTTCAGCTGAGTTTCCGCTGTAATACTCGGGTGATACATCTAAACTCTTAAACTCTCTTTGGATTCCATGTGTCACCTCAAACTGCTAAAACAAGAAAACTTTTAAAAGATTTTTGCCGTGCAATGAATTAAGAAAAAAAACAGATCATACTGTATATCTGCCCAGTTCTGTTCAGGCTTTATGGGTCCACATCCATCTCCAGGGCCTGAGGATACAGACCCCAGTCCTGACCTGTAGCGCGACACACCCCGATCACAATTTTGAGTTTAGTAAATCAGAAATAGTGCCTCTTCACAGCATCTATCCATCTTCTTTACTGCTAATCTAAGTGAGGGTCATCGGCCTGCAGCCGGTCCCAGCTGACCATAACCTGAGCGCCAGTCCATCACAGAGACACACAATAACACACAGTCACCCCGGCGGGAAATATTACACTACCCAGTTAACAGTAAACATATCTTTTTAGACTGCTGGGAGAAAACTGCTCAGGGAGAACATGCTAACTCTGCAGATGGTCTGATTTTGCAGCGAGAGCTTGACCCACTGCTGCCCTGTGTCTGGAATGTGACCGAATTCGGAGAAGCAATCCGAAAAGGAAGTGAAGTTCACAGAAACATGAGGAGTTAACGCTGCACAAAATCCACCTGCAAATGGAGAAAGACTCGAAACACCAGAAGAGCAGCGGACATGGCGAGTCGCACTGCAGAGGTATTAGACAGAACAACAACGCAAGGCACGGAGCGAAGAATCGATGTTTCCCTCCCAGTAAACATGATTTCCAGTCTAATGAAGACAACAAAAAGCAGTCTGGACAGTGTTGATTATTTCTCGCATAATTATGTCTGGCATGGCGACGAGCTTGAATAGATCTCATATCTGACCTCAATTTTTATTAGGTTTCCCTCTTAACTGTGTGTGTGCCGAGGTTGGCGTCGACAAAAAAACACAACACTGATCAAATCATCTCCTCAGCTGACACTTTTTTATTCGCCAATCCCACAAATAGTTCATTAATAATTTATAATATGAAGCAGTTCAGCTGAAGTACTGGTACTGAACATGGAGTACTGAGCATAGAGTACTGGACAGAGAGTACTGAGCATAGAGTACTGGACAGAGAGTACTGAACATAGAGTACTGGACATAGAGTACTGAACATGGAGTACTGAACTACAGTACCAAACATAGAGTACTGAACATAGAGTACTGAACATAGAGTACTGAACTACAGTACCAAACATAGAGTACTGAACAGAGAGTACTGAACATAGAGTACTGAACTACAGTACCAAACATAGAGTACTGAACAGAGAGTACTGAACATGGAGTACTGAACATAGAGTACTGAACTACAGTACCAAACATAGAGTACTGAACATAGAGTACTGAACAGAGAGTACTGTACATGGAGTACTGAACATAGAGTACTGAACATAGAGTACTGAACATAGAGTACTGAACTACAGTACCAAACATAGAGTACTGAACAGAGAGTACTGAACATGGAGTACTGAACATAGAGTACTGAACTACAGTACCAAACATAGAGTACTGAACAGAGAGTACTGAACATAGAGTACTGAACATGGAGTACTGAACATAGAGTACTGAACATAGAGTACTGAACATAGAGTACTGAACATGGAGTACTGGACATAGTAAGCTGAACATATAGGACCGAACATCGAGTACTCGCAAGGGGAGACACTGCAGCATCATGGATCAGAGGATCTGCTCTGCCTTCCCTGTGACACATACACTTACACACAGGATTAGCGTTGGCAAATTGCCTGGTCTTACAGGATGAAATTGTATTTAAAGGTGTAATTTAATCATTTCGGTTGTGTAGAGTCGCAGCTGAAAGTGAATCACAGTTGAAGGATTCTCCGGAGACGTCGATGTTGAGAAATCTTCGCGCTGCCAGTTTACTTGTGAGGGAGTTCTTAGAATTTCAAGCCCACATTCACTCGCGACGGCGAAATCTTAAGCCTTGATCTCTCAGCGGACGGGACCAAATAAATAAATAAAGAAACAAATAAAAGTCAGGGGGAAAGACGAGGGGAGAAGGGAACAACTTTATCTCAATTTTCTGTTGCTTGGCTTGTCAGCTTGTCTCTGAAATCCAGTCAGATGGCCTGAGCTCTGAGCTATAAAGAAGGGAAGACAAAAACAGAGACAAGGTCATGCAAGAATTGGCGAGGGAGAGAGAGAGAGGGCGGCGCAGGACGAGGGAGAGGGAGCGAGAGGTGTTTCTACAGTTTCCTAAAGCTAAAACACTCTGCCCTGCTATTTTGTCAGCTGCAGTGGTGTGTGTTATGTGCAACGAGTCCCCGGGGAGAGGGGACCGCCATAAATATTGCACTGTTTTGAGCAGCCGTCTCTGATGTTGGCTCACTTTGTGTGCAGGATGCTGGCTATTAGTGCCGTTGGTCAGTAATGAGTGGGTACCATGTCCAAGCCAACTGTTTAGGGTCTTTAAACACTCTTCCAATCTAGTTCACACAGAAGCGCGCACATGGCGACGGCATGAGTCAGCGGACAGCCTCCTGGTTAGAGGGCGAGCTCGTATTTATCGGCGCAAAATGAAGAGAGCTCATACCAAATCAACACAAACACGATAAACGAGGCGTAACCGAGTGTAATGGGCCATCAGAACAAGAGGACCAGTCGAGTCCTGTAGTCTGGTAATTAGTAATTGATTGCAGTTACTAGTAACTTCAAATCAATGGAATGAAGTCACACATTGCTGAAATAAACCACAAACATGTAAACATGTATTGTAAATGACACTGATAATGTCACACTATTCGACATAAAACACTGATTTAAATCATTTAATTGAGTTGAAGGATGAAAATACACAATATGAACAAAATGAAAAATGAATGATGTCGTGACGCAGGTGTGGTTTATGAGCTGGTGTTCGGGGGGGGGGGAATTGGTGCTGAGGTGTGGGGAGCGGTGCGGTACTCACATGCAGCGTCGGAGCACTGAGTGTCGGGTCGGGGCGCCCCTTGTACGGCCACGGCGCCCTCCGCTCTCCACTGCGCCCGAGGCGGCCGCCTAGTTCGCCTATTCCCATTCAAAGCGCGGCGCACAAACGACGCCATGACTGCATTTGCACTTCCTGCCACTAGGTGTGCTGTTTGCATGTTCAACCTTATTTTACACAGACACCACAGAGGAAGAAGGGCGCCGCAGCCGCTGCAGGCTCTCTCTGCATGTTGTTAGAAAAAGAGTGTGAGGCGGCAAGACGTGGTAAAATGTTCGTTGATGCGATGCACCGTTTTTTCAATAAAAGAGAAGAACTGAACGATCGTTTCCGCACATTTTCTTTACGTCGTATCAATTAAACTGGATCACAAGTAGTTTGTGTACTCAAAAGACCAAGATTCCTTGCGGATAGAACATGCACAGAACAGTATTTCATGTCCCTTTCGACCAGGTTTTTAAATATGAATATGAGCATATTCAGGGTTTTGCACGTGTTTATATGGCTGTGTGCCATGTAATGTATTATTCCGTCAATATTCCAGTTAATAAAGAGTTTTTGCCTGCATATAAACATACTCAATCTCGCGGCATTCGATCTCGCAGCACTTCGATCTCGCGAGATCTCGTGACACGAGATCTCGTCCCATCCCTACTTATTTATAAAATGGGAAATTTGTCCGTGCGGCTGCAAGTATTTTTTTATGCATCGCAAACTGTACGCTTACTTCGTCCTGTGCCCTCTTTCTCTCTGACTTTAACCACATTTACGGTGTATTTTTACTTGGTGACATCCCGCTCCTCCCTGCAGAGTCGTATTCGTTACCCTCAGCGTTCCCTCTGGTCAGACGTACGGGAGATTTAACGTCGCAAAGACCAGCAGTCGACAAAAGTGGGGAGCAATGAGACCTTGTAGTCTCCACTAACTGGCGCTGCATCACCAAATTATTTTAAAGTAATCGGTCCCCGTACTGCCAGGAAGCAGCGGCATCACAGTCCAGTGTGCCTTTATGATTCTGAGCACCGGTCCGAGCTGTGACATTGCAGTGTGTTTGTGGAAGGTCAGTGACATCTATGTGGCTGTTCATCTTGCATATGCTTGTGTGGGTGTGGGTGTGTGTGTGTGTGTGTGTGGGTGTGTGTGTGCACTCTGATTTAACACACAGGCCCAGTCAGTCCTGTTCTTGGCTCCAGCAGTGATCTGGCACGTCTCCTAGTCCTGCAGCCCCTGCCATGCCTCCCTCTCCCTCTCCCTCTCTCTCTCTCTCTCCCTCTCTCTCTCCTCCTCCTCCTCCTGTCCTTCTCTCCCTCCGTCCACACACCAGTGCAGATCGGCCTGTCCAGGCTTGCAGGGTGTCAGAAAAAAAAAAAAAAAGAAAAAAGAAGAGCGAGTGAGAGCTAACTGGACTTCCAGCCTGGCTCTCCCGGTATGTCTCATCATTTCTGGCCCTCTTTGTCGTGTTTTGCTATCGCATGACAGTAATGTGGCAGGATTTTGAACCCGAACATAATGTGACACACAAAAGACACCCAGCACATGATGCTGTGGCTGCTTCCAGGCCAGAGCTGTGCTCGACACAGGCCCTTTCACAAATCCACTGACAAAACCTCGAGTAACCTCACAGTATGGACACACACACACACACACACACACACACACACACACACACACACACACACACACACACACCGTATCATACAGTTCTGTTTCTGTTCACATAAATCCTGTAATAAGATTTCATCTGAGATAACTGGACTGCTCCCTGCAGGGCCTTCCCCCTCACTGAGACCTACAGCAGCTGCATTATGGGATGGATTTCGCTGTGGCTGGAGAACAATCAATGACACAGACCATGTGTGGAAGAGAGTGTGTGTGTGTGTGTGTGTGTGTGTGTGGAGGACTCTGAAGCACCAGACAAAGTGGATGGAAGACGTTATCCAGGCTCTATGAACGGATTTCCACCTGTGCTGAATATTTTACTGAGAGCCAGGTTCATTTCAGTCAGTTGGTTTGATTCTTCATTAAAAAATAAGGCGCTCAAGTCACCTCAGTAGACACATTCTGTGCTGTTTTACCATCAAGATTTAAGTAAAATCCACAAAACATGTGAACAGGTATCACAGCAAAGAGCAGTGTGATTAACAAAACAAAAGAAACTGTATGAATACATAAGAACATTCAGGAATTTACTGATGTAGATGACTTTTTCTAGCTGTTTATTTAGTGGATGATGTGGTGAAGACCTCAACACAATCATTCATTGATCTTCTGCACAGTTCAGGAACACTGGAGTCGATTCATATCAATGAGTGAAGACAGAGGAGACAACGGTTCATCAGTCCGTCAAACGGAGAGACACACAACTGTCTGAGCTGTCCAAGAAAACACACACACACACACACACACACACAAACCCAAACATAAAGAACAGTGGCATCGTCTCATGTCGTGGTCTAAACTTGCGTCCTACGATCAGACAGATTTGTGGGTGAATTTCGTGACGATTGTGCGACAGAGAGCCTGAAATCAAGTTCAGACACTTTACAGAATAACTGCTGCCACAAGCTGCTAATGACGAATCCAAGTGCAGCATGACGATCAAATCAACTGCACCCAAACAATCGATGGTCTTCTCCCTCAGAGGTAAAGTACTGAACCAAGTTCTTGTTCACTGAGCTTTGACCTTTCAGATAAACGCTACTAGAAGCCAGGCTCCAGCTCCTGTGTTCTGGTTCAGGCACATAGAGTGTTGGGAGACAGAGAAAACTAGTACCATGCTGCTAATGCCATCAGTCGGATAACATGCTCTAAAATACTGTACGTCCCTAAAATCAGTGTATTTCTATTTTTAATCTATTTAACCTTTATTTAACCAGGTCAGGCATTAAGAATAAATTCTTTTTTTAATGAATGAATAAAAACAGAGCACAAAGTTTATATTGTTATCCATGAACAGGTACAGATATAAAATAACAGTAAAATCAGGCAGTGTTTGTTATGGAGGCCCTGAGTTCTGACTTCAAGATGAAATGGTCCCAGTGAATGGATTTTGTAGATTATTGCAGTTTTTGGGAGCGGTGGGTTGGAATGAATTGACGAGCCACTCAGTGTGTTTTGGGAGTTTTCATCCGAGCACGGCGAGCCGAGCGGGTGTTGTAAGGCAGCAGATCTCATTTGTAACAAGCTACACAGGTAAAGAGGTGGCAGACTGGGGACGCTTCTCGAGATGAGTGTGAGCCAGTGAATTTCACAGCGGGCGGGTAAAGATGGCCAATTTACAGAGGAATCCAGTGTGCAGCGGCGTGTCCTGATAGCAGACTGATAAATAACATGGAGCCGGTGGAGAGCTGTCTTACAGGCTGATGTATGGACTGTGTCACCATCGACAAACACGGGAAGGATTGTGATGGCGGTGGAAGAGGAGCACATTCTGCACTGAAAATTTAGATTTACCTCACACAGTATGCTGTGTTTGGAAAGCCAAATGCCCACATATTAATGTTCAGAAACCTGCTCATGTGCTCTTCCACGTGTGGCGAGAGTCCGTTTGCATAAAGAGTGAATTGTTATGATTGCAAAGATGAAGAATTTCAAGCAGATTCCATTATATCAGCACACACTGAATATAATTTGGGACCCAGAATAGGGCCTTGATGCACGCCCTGCATCGTGACTCTTGAGCATGTTTTGTGCAAAAGACGAACAAATATGCAAGCGTGCACCGTCCATATATTGGATTAGACATCCCCTTGTGCCACACGGTGAAATGTATTCTATACTTTGGTCGAGGCAAACAGGTAAGCTTGTTGAAGATTGGGGTAAGACACGTGGGAGCGCTGAAGGTCACGGGGATGTTATTATTGGGTGTAATTCACTGAGGAGCGCTGCAGTCGGAACGGGCGGGCGGGGAGTGTAAATAAGAGCAACAGATAACATGTGAGCACATGTTCAATTAAACATCGTCCTCCTACCATCCATCCATCCATCTCCCGCGAGGCCGTAACACCCTCCACTCACACCTGCACACACGTCTCCTGCCGTTGGCTGCTGCTGTTGTTCTGCTGCACCTCCAGGACGCCCTCATTGGCCGAACCGCCGATGAAGCTCGTATATCTTCCTCAGTCAAAAGTGACAGAACGTTAGACTGTTTTCCTCCTCGATCCACGGCTGCGATTTTCTGTCAGCGCTGTCGACTTGCTCATACTTTGGTGAGTTTCTTCGATGTGCTCCTGATGTGTGAGTTAGCCTCTTTTAGACGTTTACTCAATACTGTGAATGAGGTTATAGATTATTTTAAAGTAGTTTGGCATTATGCAGATGATATAGTGGTTAGCGGTGGCCGGTGTCGGGCGGATCCTGGCTTCACACCCCGCGGCCTTGAATTGAATAAAGCGCTGAAAAATGTTATCTGCTCACTACGTGACTTCAGATACGTTTGCAATTGGTTTTATGAAAGTCCTGTGCTCAGTTCCTCCGCTGAAAACATTTTTGTAAAACTTTTATTGAGTTTGCACAAGTAATCCATCACTGGGAGTCGAACGTTGCCGGGTTTTTCATCAGAATGATCTTAAGGTTTTGGTACATAAAGTTCCTATCACTGTTTCATATTGATGTGCATGCACGGAAATGTTGCATGAGCTGCGGTGAGAAATGAGCCAATATCCAATGTCTGCCCTCTGATTCACTGATTTTATTGTCTCTTCTGCAAAATAAAACTTTTGATGAATCGTTAGTATTCCGCGGTTAGTGCGGGGCGTGCCATCTGTCAGTCGTTTCACAGGCCAGACAAGAGTAACATACAAATCAAAACAAGATTCTTCAGCTGGAGAAGCAACGGCACTAACTGGCAACAGGAGACATAAAGAGAGGAGGACACTGCTTGGTTTATTGGCCATGTATACAAAAACATATTCAACTCCAGTTGCATCTTTTAACATGGAGCCTCAGAAATGATAGAAAAAGGTGATAAGTACATTAAAACATCAGTGGGTTTTTCATTTTGCATTCTCACCTTTAGTAGGTGATGGATAAATTCGTGCCTCAAAAAATTTAAATACAGCTGTAAAGCTCATTTTTACCTTAAACCATGAAAAAACTCTAAATGTTGGACATAAACTGAAATGTTTCAAGCCTGTTTTTGAGTGTCTCAGTGTATAAGACATGAAAATATTTCATAAGCTCAGTTTTCCTTTTGTAACGAACACCTTTTTCTACATTTTTAATGGTAACAACATTTCCGTGTTAGTCTTATTTATTTAAAAACACCTGCTAAAAGTACCATGCAGCAGGAAGCAGCCAAATACGCAAGAGGAAGAATTTCCTGTGTCGTCAGTGGGACATCTTTATTATAAATTGCATCATAATAATTGGACGTGACTTTTCATTGATTGGGTCTTTCTTGTCGTTTTACCGTTTCTTGGCCGCCAGTCCTTCTTCCCCCTACTTTCCTCTCCATTTCTTCCAGTTCTCTCTATTCCCAGCCTGTCCCTAGTCAAGCAGAGAATCGATTTTTAAACAGGCAAGACTCTGGGGACCGAGCACAGAACCATTATTGGCCTCATTTAGGCTCCATTGCCACTACGATGGCTTCTCCAGACAATAGGATAGAGTCTGTCATGGATACCAAAGCGCAAATGCGCACTCCAGCTGAAAACCGCTCAGGCCAGCATTTCCTGTCTTCGGGGAGCTTTGTTTAAAAAAAGAAAAAGAAAAAAAGAAGAAGAAACCTGTCCGTTTGAGAGGATAGGCCGCAGAGTCTCTCCACACACTGATAACATGGACGCTTCCAGCACATTTCACAGCCGCAGGCCGGATCGGAGCGCTATACGGCGAATGCACGCGCTTCTTTCTCAATGTGATTTACTGGAGCCACCGATCACTTTCTCATCACCGCCTTGGTTTCTGTGCCGTCTGCAGCATATGGCGGCGTGTTTCTACTGTAAACAGCGGCTGTTGGTTCCTCATCAGGGGATGGAGCTCCTGTATAGCAGCTGTATGTCTGTCAGCCTGCTGGAGCGTGCAGAGCCAATCACGGCCCTCATTTTCTTTCCAGGATTGAAAGCTCTCTGGGAAGTTTTTATTTTCCCAGCTGCAGCTTATCCCTGACAGGGACACAATCAGGGACTTTCCACATCGAGAGGAAACACTGCCAACTTGTAACAGGAATCATCAGTTTTCCTGATGCAGTTTAGTTTGCTCTAAAGCATGTAAAAGTAAAAGCATGTCGAATTGAACATAATTCGACACACACGTGAGAATTTCTCTCCCTGTCAGCTTCCAGTGTGTGACATTGCAGCGTCCGTCATCTCCAGCATTGCGTTGTGGCACGATGAGACTCCCATTTAGACATTTAGCGTGTTGACATTGCATTGAATACTTGGATGCCCCCTAACAGCAGATGTCAATATCCCACTGCAGTTTGGCAAATGAAGGATATTACGTTCTACGCCTGATAAAATAAGAATCCTATTAGATAAATCAATATCCATTTGGTGGTATTTTTATTTACTTAAGTTGATGAGAGGACACCAATTTGCAATTCTACATGGATGCTCTGTTGACTCTCTGTTGCTTGGCTACATGTTTCACCGCAGCCAGCGCTGCTTTTATTGAGGCTGACCTCAGTCCACCCACATCCACTTATGCAGCAGAAGTGTGTTTCCAGGTAAAGAACGGAATCGCATGTGGAGAGAGAAAGGTGTAACTTGCATTATGTGTGTTGTTGTTTTGAGTAGAGATGGCGGCTGAAGATAATAGCGGGGTATTTATAGTGATTAATGGGATTCTAACAATAAACATCAGCACAAAACCCTCCGTGTAATGATTATTTTATGGTTTTCTTATGTTAATTAGTGTGTAAAAGCACGTCTTAGCAGTTTGACTGTGTTCCACTTTCAACATGTGCATTTCTTTTAATCCTAATCAGCCTTTCAGATGATCATTGCTGAAACAGTAATGTAAAATAGCTGTACAGTGTTGTTTGCTCAGACACAGAAAAGTTCTAAATGTAAAGCAGTGGAGAACGACATTCTTTTCTTTTTTTATTCAGATGTGACAGTAGAACAGTGAAGTAAAATATAATGGCATTAATGAGAAGGATCTCAGTTGATGAAGCGGCTTGTCTTCCAGTCTGAATGTGAGCAGTTCGATGTTTGACCATGTGCCCGAAGGCTCTTCATCAAGACACTGAACCCCGATTTTTAATGTGGAGACTGGACACTGATATAAGACGTTTAAAAGTAGCAGTAATAAATGGATAACGTACATGGCCTGCTCGTTTGTGTGTGCGCTCACATTTATCGTTGGTGTGGTGGTGTTTGTATTTGACACAGTTTGCAGCCTGTGTGTGTGTGTGTGTGTGAGTAGTGGTCCAGCTATCCCCAGCGGGGTGTGTACACTAAATGGGTGAGAGGAGAGTTGGCCCCTGCTCTCCCTCAAAGGCGGCATTGACTGGAAGCATGAGAGCGTCTCTGCAGCCAGTCATCCTTGGACAGCTGACAATGGCCCGGGCGCCGGGGACCGAGCTGAAAGCAATCAGCGACGACTGGGGGGGGGGCGCTCCTCTGCTGGAGCCGGGGCGAGCGGAGGCCTCGTCAGCCCTCCACTCCGCTCCTGACCGGTCCGGGGCAAATGGCTTCGCTTTGCCTCGGAGCTCGTCTAATTAATTATGTACACAGCATTGCTGTTTTGGTGGTCAGATGTGCTCTTTACATGCGCGCGCTCCCTCTGTGAGTCAGTGCACGGCGTTGGGAGAGCGGCAGGGGGTGCAGATTGGCTTGTGTGGTAATTAATCTCACTCAGTGAAGAGGTGCATGTTGGGACCGAGGCAGTGCATAGCTCACAGTACCTTGCTCATTAACTCTAACCACCTATGGCCAGCCTCTGGAGATTAACAAGGGCTTGCCTTGGTCAAAAGCGGTCAAATGCATTTTAACAAAAGCTCAGTCAACCCTCCTCTGAGCTCTCTTCCTTTTTCATTATTCCGAGGGAGTGACTGGCTCTGCTGCGGCGGCGGAATACTCGTGGGGCCTGACTCACGCTGTGACACATCTGGCAAACAGCGAGGCAAAAACCCACAAACACATGGAAGTCACATTGTGCACACATAGGAACAGGTAGACGCACTGCATCGCTGCAGCGTGCTCTGGCATTTACTAGCAACCCCAGCCTGAGTCGCTTTTTGACACAGTGACACACAGAAACACCTATGAGTCACGCGTTTGTGTGTGTGTGTGTGTGTCTGTGTCTGTGTGTGTGTGTGTGTGTGTGTGTGTGCGTTTGAATCTCTGGCCGCTCTGCTTGTTGGAGTCACATTTGATTAGCACGGCTGCAGAGAAATAACAAATGACAGCGAGACAGCGGCAACTACAGGAAAACTTCTTTTCGCCGTTGTATAATTTCGAATTGTCTCTAATTGTGGCGTTTAATTACTGTTGAACCTGTTTGATGTTGTCTAAGCGAGCGTAGCTTCAAAGGTTATTCTCCTCAGTCGGCGACTGCTCAAGCACATAAATAATACAGCATCCGCACAGAGTGGCTGAGGACGGTTGTGGATGCGAGTCCCTCTCATATGTATTTCCATCTCACGACACAAGGACTATGATATGAACAGAGTTGAGGAAATTTTTTTTCCACTTGACAAATTCTCATTTATTATTCTTGCATGCAATATTGATCAAGTCACACTACTGGTTTGTGTGTGTGTGTGTGTGTGTGTGTGTGTGTTAATGCTTTGTGTGGAGTGTGTAAACACAGCAGAGCTCGTCTCATCATCTGCTTGCGAGCGTCACGTTGCCCTCGCTGCTCTCAGCACAGATCGCTGAAGAAGTCGAGACTCTTTCTTTCTGCTCTTTCTTCAATCGCTTGACTTAATGAATTTTACACTTTGATGAACAAATAGCCCGGCCTTAAGGATAATACAATTCGACATCCCATAAATACTAGATGTGCTTCAGCCCATTCATTTCTCATATTGAAAAACACTCGATGGCATAATGTGGTTATGATTTTAAGAGGAGCGGAACGAGGTTTCTGACAATACTTTTCAGAATAATGTTTTGAGCGTCTCTCTTTCTGGTCCTGCCGGGGCGCAGAACCATGTCGGACTTGGATGATGTGCTTTACCTCAGACTATAGTGCAGGCTGCCTCGAAATTGGATTAACTCTCCAAATCACATGATCTATCACCCACACTGCTTGCTATGCCAAGATGGCGGAGCTTTCCTCCTCTGCATTAAAATGGCATAACTGCATACTCCATCAGCAGAGTGAGAGAGCTGAGGAGCCGGCGTACCGACCCCGTTCCCCTGCGAAGTCCTGAGAGATTAAAAACATGGGAT
The DNA here is from genome assembly GCF_902148845.1 of Salarias fasciatus. Lineage (NCBI taxonomy): Eukaryota > Metazoa > Chordata > Actinopteri > Blenniiformes > Blenniidae > Salarias > Salarias fasciatus. Next base: position 30,073,306 of record NC_043760.1, on the reverse strand, counting down.
TTTGAGAGTCCATTACGTAATGCAGAGGAATTGTGTTAGCAACAAACAGCGTGGAGGTGATAATTGAATTTGGGAGGAGGTATAGCCGTCCTGGAAGATACAGTCCCGCAACAATGGCGGCAGACAGTAAATTCCTCCGCTCCCTTTGTCAGGGCGAGTCGGCAGGCGCTGCCGGGCCGTGCCCCTCATTTTCTGGTAAAAAGCAGCAGGCGAACGGCATGTGTGCTGCAGTGTGCGATGATGTGTGCATGCTTCGTGCATCGCTGAAGCGTGGATATCACGCCATGCCTCTGTGTGCCTCCACAAACACACCTGCTCCCGACGCCTTAGAGGGAAGAGCCTGGCCGCGGTTCACTGTGCAGAACGTCATGCTAAGATCACACGACATGTATGTACTGCTTTCTAATACAGGCCATGACTTTTTCCAAGTCATTACCCTTTTTCTTTTCTTTCTTTTTTTTTTTCTTTTTTCTTGTTTTACTGTTTATTTGTTAGAATTTGCCTTTGAAGGGTCAGAAAATGTGTTTTCAGCTGGTCGGCCTCGCTGGGTTCATGGGAGAGCTGCACAGGATGTTATAGATCGATCATTATTACATTTCAGTTCACTGTTGAACCCTGCATGTCGACATATTTCAGCATTCTGATGGAGCCAGGCAGGTATTTTACCACACACAATGCTGCTCGGGATTTTTTCACTGATATACTGTAAAAAAGCTGAAATGCAAATGGGTCTGAGCACATTTGCTCTAACACCATCAGTGACATAATGTGCAAACCGCAGTAATTAGATGAAGCTTTTGCATGTATTAGGCTGTTCACCTGCTAGAAACGTGTGTGTTCACTGAATGAATGGAGGACTGAGCTCCACCCAGAGCAACATGAAATGGAGAGCAAACTTCTTTCAGATCGATGAAATCACATTCAAACTTCTCCCTGTATTTTTTAATGTGGATCACCTCAGTTTCATATTCATGAAGTTCATCTTATTTTGTTAATCTGGATGTGCATCATCAAGGTTTTCACCCACTTTAGCGCATGCAGACCTTTAGTGTATCAGCCCATTGTGTTAAAACTTAACATCAAGTGATCCAAAAGAACGGAAAGCTTTCTGCTGGTGGGACCTGCAGGACAGACGGCGGTGGGAGATCAGGGACAAGAGAAGGAGTGTTGAAATTCTCAGAGCACAGAGACATCGCCAGTGTTTATCTTATCATTATCGCAATACTCAACAGCATCATCGTAGTTTTCCCTTCGCAGCATTTGCAGCTTCTGAGGATAAATAAAGAAATGAGAGAACCTTTTACATTTGAAGGATGTAAGAAATGAGAAGAGCTTGTCTCTGTTTACTCGCTGTTAGAAACTGTATTTATTACGGCGGCAAACGGAAGCGGCTCTAATGGTATGCTTTAGTGACTCCGCAGACTCATTTTAAATGTGCGCTAATGCTTCCCCCCCAAAAGCATCAACAAGGAGTCCATCAAGGAGTCCATTCTGGACAAAACCAGCAGAAGTCAGCCTGACCTGTGAACCGCTCCGGTCTTAAACATTAGGAGCAGCTTTTGAGCTCTTTTGTGTTTCCTTTTGTGCGGCGAACGCTGCAGATGGAGGGGAGCGGCGGGGGAGAGGAGGTGTGTTTGGTGTTTGCAGGGCTCATGGGCGACACACAAAGGCTCCCAGTGTGTGGCGACTGCAGGCTGATGATGTCAAGGCTGGCGAGACCCCAAAGCCCGCCGCGCTTGTGAAGGCGTGACATGATTAGGGTCCAGACGAGGGTCGCTGACATTGTTCTGCTGAATTAGGCTGTGACGGGGGGCATCGCTCCATCTCGCAGTCACAAACTCTCTGACTGCCAATCACCGAGTAGCTCCACCAGACCGAGACTCACACTCACTTCTTCTCAGACGTTTTTTTTTGGGTTTTTTTGGCCATTTTTGAACAGGTTACAGCTGAAATATTCACAGGATTTATGAGGACTCTGGTTTGGGTAAAGTGCCCGACCTGAGCTTCGGTTCAAATGTCGGTCACTGTGGGATGACAGGCAGGAGTTTAGTCAACTTACTGCTAAGTAAGAACAGAAGGCTGAAATGAGTGTGTCGTGGTTGACATGTTTGCCCCAGGAGTGCCAGGCCGCTGGTTGCATCTAAAATCAAAATTTGGCACCCAAAAATACTTTTAAAAAGTTGTTGGTTTGGCATCCAAATATTTGATTTCAAACTCCTATTCTGACTCCAATAGTGTCAAAACTCCTCGTGCTTAAACACCACAATCATACAGTTAGCTCTCTTTCTACATGCGGTGTCTCTGACCTTTCATTTTGTTTTATTTTATTTGTACACTCTACATCTGACACACAAACTGATAAATGATAAATTATTGCACATTTAATGCGTACAGACACATAAAGTAGAATTTATATTTTTGGGAAATTGAAGGATTTATAATGGCTCCTAAAATTGTGTCAAATTAGCCATGTTGGTAGCTCCCCCTCCAAGTCTTGATTGCGTGATGCAGCGTGTGTGAATACCAGACATCTTGTCCGTGTGGAACGTCGCAGAGCTGCTCCAGGTGGAGTCTGGAGCGAACGTGAAGCACTCTGAGTGCCGTCACTCCCGACGTGGCTGAAGACTCAGTCACAACTTGTGCTTTGTCCAGATTTTCGTCGCCCGTCTGTTCTACCGTCTCGACGCTCTCAAAGCTCTCCATGTGACTTCAGACGCTCATATCTACCAAGTGGGCGGGATCTAGAGTGACGTGTGTGTCTGGAGAGGTGTGTGTGTGTGTGTATTTCTATATAGATTTATGTTTTGTTGATATATTTTGCGGGAATATAGATTTATTTATTAATAAGAATTAAATAAAATGGATGGATGGATGAAAGGATGGAGGGAGGGAGGGAGGGATAGGTGCGTGGATGGATGATGGAGGGATGATGGGTGGATAGATGGAGGATGGATCGAGGAATTCGTGGATGGATGAAGGGATGACTGGATGAATGATGAATGGATGGAGGATGGATGGATGGATGGATGTATGGAGGGATGGAGGATGGATATAGGAATTCATGGATGGATAGAGGGATAGATGGATGGATGGATGGATGGATGGATAGAGGGATAATGGATGGATGATGCATGGATGGATGGATGTATAGTCAGTCGTGCCTGTAAAGAACCAGTCCTGTGTTTTTCAGCGGTGGTGATTTCTCCGACTCTGTTCCGTCTCCATTCCTCGCTGCCGACATGTGTTCAACAAATCTCTCGTGTTTCCTCACGTTTACGTTTTCCACTGCTCTCATTGTGTATTTCGGAGCTGCGTGTCCTTGATACGCACGTCTCGGTGTTTTCCGGGCGATGGGGGTTACTGCAGTATCTGTAGGATGTGATCGCCTGCATTCAGCAGCTCATGCTGTGAGGATCCAAACATTCGCTCTGACCTCAGGAGGTTCCTGGCCTTCGCCACCGACGCATTCCTGTGTGTGTTACTTGTGTGTACAGTTATAAACCTGGCCGTGAAGTTACAGCTGCAGCTTCGAACTCCTCGCATTAAAGCTCACAAAGTTTTCTTTTTAAGGCTTTTTAGCTGTACAAAGAGGAGCAAATCCTTCAGCCGTGGCATTTGCCAGAATGTTATTGGCAGAGCTCTGTTTATAAACCGAAAGTTGTTTCCTGGTAGAATGCGATGGAGCAGGAGAGAAAGGCTTCCTTTTAAAGCAGTGTGTGTTTACACGGCGCTCGCAACTCCTGAGAGAGGCTCCTTTCATTAGCTATGCTAATCTGGAGGACACGTGACTGGCTGCAGACTCCAGGATCCCTCCTGGCTCCGGCAAAGGCCACGGCCCCGTCGCTTCCTCTCAGGTTCCTTCACTGCGTTTCCTCTGCCCTCTTTTTGATTTGCTTTTTAAATGAAAGAAGTGGTTTTACATCTAACTAACAGTGACAAGACAAACACACACACACACACACACACACACACACACACACACACACTCACACACACACACACGCACACACAATAAATCAATAAATACATATGCAAATAAATACACTTTTAATGTAAACTTTTTGCAAGTGCCTCTATCGTTTCTAGAAACTACAACTGTTGGCGAGTTGCATAAGAATCATGTATAATAAGGTCAGTTACTGACTTGCCTGGAGTTAAACATGAAAAAATACACCCTCTCCATATTTCTGTGGTGAAAGTGAAGCTGCTGCCAGTTAGCTAACTTAACTAAACACGGCTGAAAAGTGAAAAGATAAAGGTTGCTTGGTGTTTTGCCTACAGCTCCCAAAACACTCCTGAAGTTCACGGAGTAACGTCTCCTTCCTTTAATTCATGCAACAATGTGTGCAAACATAATAAATGAGGAGAAGCTACAAAAAGGGTTATTGCATAAGCAGTGGAAGTGATCTTCGGAGTCTGAGTTCGCTTCAAAGTCAATTTTCAGCAGCAGTTTTCCCCTTTTTCTCATCATGCAGCTAAATAAAACAGCTTGCAGTCATTTTATATCTCCTATTGTTGGTCTGATCTCATTTCTAGAAACATTATTTGTGCGCAGCTTCTCTCGTCTTACATTTTAAGCCTCTGCATGTTCACCTTCGATCTAATGTTTCTCCTGTCCCGGGTTGTACCTATTAATCTTTCACTACAATTAGATGATGGCTGACTTTGAAGGGTATCGCCACCGGCTAGCGCTCTAAGCTAATAAACACTTCATTTGATGAGTGTATTCGTTTTTCATTTAACATCAAATTTACACAGTAGCGCCGGCACTTTCTCAGGAGTCGGCTATTAGATGGTAATTACTACATGTTAGATTATGTCATTTACCCAGAGAAGATGAGAAGTTGAGAATGAGTCACCTCCATCAATTAATATGAGTCGATAAGGGGTACGGGTGGGATACTCGCCACATCTTCATGAATCACAAGGTGATAATTTGAAACTCCCTCAAGGTCTCCTCCTTTTTTAATGAAAATGGCGATTAAAAGTGGTGTTTCTTACACATGTAATTATTTCTTTATTGATTCGTCAGCATCTTAGGGAATGGTTTTCATGAAATATATCCCTGTGATGATAACTTGTCTCAATTGCAATCATGAAAGGAAATCATTAAAGGAAAGGCCCCGCCCACCCCCACCTCCTCCTCCTCTCAGGGGAATGTGCAAAAATGGTGTGTTGAGCGTAGAGAGAGTGTGTGCGAGTGTGTGTGTGTGTGTGTGTGCGTGCGTGTGTTGCTGTCGTGTTTGCAGAACATCCCTTCACACTGACACTCCGTCCTGTCGAGTAGCAACAAGCAGGTACTTGATCTGGTGTCCAGGCGTTGACTGATGGCTCCTCTTCTCTTTCCCCCCCTCCTGCCATCCCTCTTCTCCTCCCGCTGCTCCACTGCTCCCTCCGCAGGCTGAGAGGACGGGGGGAAGATGAGACCTCCCAGCCCTCTGCTCGTCCTGCTGTACATCACCCTATCCAAGAGTGTGAAGGTGGTCTCCAAGAGAGGCTCAGGTATTTCCTCCTCTTCCTCGCTCCCGTCATTTTGTGCATGCGGACTGTTTATGTTTGTCTGTGCGAGCCGGCTCAGTGCCTCCACTTGTATTTACGGCTGCTTCTAACCAGAAGTAACCGATTCTGTTGAGACTGCTGTTTTTCACTGATGCAATTCCCTCACTTCCTATTCCGCCCGTTTAAATGATTTTACCTGCGTGATCTTATGTTGACTGAAAGCACAGTCTTTCGGCCTGTCGGCTCGCATCAGCCTCGCCCCGTGTTTCCCCGAGTGCTCAAGATGGATGCATGGGCAGATCTTACGCTGCAGTTCTTTTCTTGTGTTTAGTTGTTATTTATTATTGACTGCCACTGTAAAGAATTCCACCCCTTAATTCTGCAGACTCCAGGCAGGACTAGAAAACAGAGCTGTTTGGGTCAGGGTTCAAGCTTGAAAAAAAAAAACAAAAAAAAAAAAAACAATCTTCGGAAAGATGATGGGTAGGTAATTGCGAAGGATGCTGCCCTCGCCACAGTGGGAGTACAGCCGAGCAATTTAGCTATAAGTGCATGTTTTTTTCTGCTTGTGTCTCAGATGAAGAGAGAAGATATATATATATATATATATATATATATATATATATATATATATATATATATATATATATATATATATATAATTGTAGGTCTCGAAATTAGCCAGACATTCCTCCATCTGACACCTCCCAGATGATCCGTATTGCTCAGTGGCTGGGTCACCGGGGGTTAATGGCGAAACTCGTTTCGACTCTAAATGCCAGCAAATTGAACATCAGTGGCGAACAAATGCAAAGGTCAAAAAAAGAAAAAGAAAGTGGCGATCAGAAAGACTGAAAGTAGAAACTTTTCATGACATGAACGCTGCGGAGTTAAGGAGGTAATTATAACTCCAGGAAGACGGACTGCCACTCAAATGAAACAATAAACCTGCAGCCGGTGAGTGTAGCTACATCTGGGAATCTGATGGGGAAAGGTAACGTGTGTGTGTGTGTGTGTGTGTGTGTGTGTGTGTGTGTGTGTGTGTGTGTATGTGTGTGTGTGTGTGTGTGTGTGTGTTCATCTCTGACATGCTGGGCTCTGCTTGCATGTTCTGCAGTGGACATGTCTGAACATTTAAGGACTGACCTTCAGCAAAAAGGTTTAATACTTAGAGGAAAACACTCCAAACACACACAGACTGAAGAAAAAGGCAAAAGGCCAAGTTTCCACCGCTGTGCTGCTAACGCTCACAACAACGATCTGTGGCACCGAGAACAGACACACTAACCCACACACTGATTGGAATAATGAGGAAATATCCAGGAAACAAGATCCGGAGAGCGGACGCTTCGAGGCTGGTGGGTTCGAATCCCACTGCTGGCATGAGGGTCAATGAGCAAGAGCCTGGACGCCCAGCAGTTTCCCCCTGGCTGCACGGCGGCTCCGCTCCCGCTGTGTGTCGTTAAGGTTAAATGTTAACAGGAGCTGTTAAACGCAGAGAAATAATTTTGCCGCAGGGATGAATAAATGATGCTTTCCTTCTTTACAATATTGTCCTCATCACACGGCTGATCGGCCGCCATTTCCCTCTTAACAATGGACACCTGCTGTTGTTAATATACACATTACTTGCTCTGTTTTGTTTTGATTTCATTTTTTAAAGCCGTGCGTGAAAGATGCTTACAGAGAGGAACATCAACTGGTTCTTGTTTGTTTGGAATAAAGTCTCTGAATCCTGAGAACCAGGCGGCACGATTGTACGACTGAGGCCAAAGCAGCAGATTATTATCAAGACTAAAGGAAATTACAGGCTTCCAGTCCAGTGGTAAAACAGTTATTTATTAAGTTAGAGATGACTTATGTATTTTTCATCTTTTGCTGCAAAATCCCGGATACAATGAAAAATACAAAGAAAAGGAATAAGAAAGACATTGAAATGTAAGAGTTGGAGACTTTCACCTAAATGTAAGTGAGTTGGAAAATTAAAGAGACAGAGTGAGTGTCAAACAGACACAAAGTTAGCTGGTTGTCAGATCGAGATTGCATGATATTTCTACTAAAAGCAATTATCTCTGCAGTTAACTTTTGGAGCCCTCTCTGGAATCAGTGGCTGCGTTTCGGTCCATACGATAATCTGCCAGATAAATCATGCCATGTGGAGAACGAGCCAGAGTAAATCAAAGTAAGCAGGGGTCAAGGGAAAACACCTCCGTTTAATCTGCCGGTAATTGTTGTTTGCATCAAGCAGTGGTGATTTTATACTATTTTATATATGAAGCCATACATCTTATAAATCAATTCACATTATTTGGATCAGATCTGTGCTTCGAAAACATCAGTGTGATCGATGATCATATCTTTTTGTCAGTTTGTAACTCGATAGTTCTCTTTTTCAGCACACCTGTGTGTGTGTGTGTGTGTGTGTGTGTGTGTGTGTGTGTGATGACAGTTGAACTGACATCCATCCAAATGTATGTGTTTGTTCCAGTGCATTTGTTGGGCTGCATGCACCTTTTGTGTTCACACCAAAGGTTCGGCACCTTTGTTGCAGGATATATACATAGATCAGAGTCATGGAAACACATTGGATCAATCAGCTGGGTCCTCCGGGTCCTTCAGTCCAGTATCGATAGGAGAAAAGTCAATATTACTTCCCCAGTGTGGGGTCAGAGGTGGTGGACTGTCACGGTGCAGTTCGGTCTTCTAATGTCGCTTTAAAAGGCTCCTGTTTCTGCCTGAATCAGTCGGTCGGACTGGAGAAGAGGAAATTGAAACAGACTCACTTAAAACCTGCAGTTTGAAGCGTTTCTGCTCGTTGCTTTTCCTCGCTGTGTCACACATGCACAAGAACGCCAACACATAAGTGAAGACTTGCCCTTGCATACAGGAAAACGGCGTTCCTGGTCCATGATGGGTTTGCTTGTTTCAAAAGAAAAGCAAGATTTATCTTGCACACATGCACATGTGGAAGCTGGTCTGCTAACAGGACCTACTGAGGAAATAAATGTAGAATGTTTAAGAGCTGCTAATCAGCTCTGTTTTTAGCAGAGTTTCTGTTGTTGCTGTGGTGAAAGACATTTTCTCTACTGGCATCCCTTGACTTTTATTTACTGACTTCAGGATAAGATTGTTGAAATTTCTTTGTTTTCCCCCATAAACAAATCAACTCCAAGTCCAGACAATAATGTACACAAAGCCCTCATTTGAAATTTGCACAATTTTTGGACCCAGAAACACACCCAGGATGCAATTCAACACACTTCACACAGGACCGTTGTGAAACATGCCTGAAGACTCTTGCACGCACGGAGACGCCAGTGTTTGCACCTGTGGGGGAAGAAAAGAAAAAAAACTTCCACACAAACTCATCAAGCATCTGAATATTTATATTATTCATTAGAAACCTAAAACCCCCAAATGATGCTTCTTGACATTTTTTAATTTGAATGAAAAATTCTGCATCTTCCATCCGCCCTCCTCCATCATCGCCGGTGACAGACTGAACAGTGCCGAGGTTAGTCTTTTGGATTAAGGATGAAATGTAGTGGTGAAAGAGATTAATTGGCTGATAAAGCCCCTGGTGTGTGATTGTTTTCCGGTTCAAAGGTTTGAGACATTTGTCTTCATGTGCTGGAGCTGAAAGAGATGGAGCAGGTGGATTCTCCTGACTGCCATTAAATCTGCTTCAAAGGACTGCCTCTGCTTTTCCACACAATCTAGGGTCAATGTCGGTTAAAGGAACTTATTATTATTATTATTATTATTATTATTATTATTATTATTATTATTATTATTATCATTGCATTTTCATACCACTGAGAGAGAGGGTAAGCCTGTTTCAGGACAAAGAGACAAAGACTTTTTCGGCTCATGGTCCTAATGAATTGTTTGTCTGCGCACTGTGTTGTTTCAGGAGGGAATTCTCCATTGTTTTGGTGGGATTGCAGAACGAGTTGGGGATTTGATTGCACAACCTTGAATAGTTATGGGTAAGGGATCAGCTATGAGGGCTTGATTAGCCCTCGAGAGAGACTGGATGAAGCAACTATTCCATTGATTTTTCCTTCCAGTGTCCGGATGGCATTCCCGGTGTTGTAGCTCTCCACAATCCTATAATTATTCAATGAGGAATCTACTCGGGCCTGTATTACATGGATTAATGAGTTTCCCAGAGGTGTGGACGCTGCATGCATCGCCTCCTCCCTCCTTCCCGGTGCCACGCTTGGTGCAGGCCGTGCTTTTAATGACCGGTGGAGCTCTGCAGAATCGGATATCAGACGGCGTGTGTGCTGCCGTTGTCGGTCTGTGATTGCCGTTGTGTGTGCACATGGGTCTCTGGGTCCATGTATGAGCTGTGCATACACACATCATTGTGACCCAGATCTTTGGAGTGGGCATACAGCTGCTGCTGCTGCTGCTGCAAATGAGGGTTTTTACTCCAGGCGCTCTGCTCACCTCGGTGCGATTGTGCAGTGGACTGACCAAGGCAATGCTGACACCGCCAGACATTCACTCCCAGCGACCGCGAGCAGCTCTCTGACAGAAACAACCTGTCAGGGTCCATCTATCAGACTCCAGTTGTCTCTGTAGTGATCTGACCCAGCCTGGTCCGACCTGAACAAGTCTGCTGTTTTATCCCTGCTGGAGAACAAGCCCACACCGATCCCAACGTTAATCAGACAGGAAAAAAGGCATCCTTAACTGAGTTTGCCTGCAAACCCAATTCTGTGTTTGCAGGAGGCTGTAATCTCCACTGTATGACACTGATTATGGGTCTGAACTGTCAGAAAAAAGGACTGAACCCACTGGCTTTCACACTGCACCAAAACACTCTGAAAACATTCAGAAGAAACCACAAAGGTCTGAATAAATGTAAATAAAAAGGGGGCTTCAATGAACTGAATATTGAGGTAGTGGTTACTTCTTTCACATCTTACTCAGAATGTCCCTGGTTTCATTCAGTTATATAAGGAGTTTGTATCTTTACCCTGGATCCCTCTCACAGCCCAGAAACATGCATTTGAATTTAATCGATGGCTCTAAATTGCCTGTTGGTGTGTGTGTGTGTGTGTGGTGTGTGTGTGACTGTGTGTCTCTCTGTGTTTGCCTGGTGAAGGACAGACGACCTGTCCGGCGTGTCTCATGCCTCCACCTTTAGTCAGCTGTGACCAGCTCCCGCTCCCCGTGAACTAAATCAGTGTGGAAGATGGATGGAGAGCTTAAATCAGGAGAGGAATAAATTCCTGCCATTTGCATTAAATCAAAGTTTTCCCCCATAAAACTGTCAGCCATCTTTGAGATGAACTTCTTTCCCTAATTGGATTTACTTAGTCCTCTGAATGATCTTTCCTATACCAGCTGTCAGGGAAAACAGAAGGCGTGAAGAATACATTTTTATTTAAAACAAGCGGCTCTTGAATCATTTTACATATTGTGCTTGTATGACAGATGGTAAAAACAACACTATCTGACCACATGGCATCTGCATGCAGTGTGAAGTGTGGCTCTTTCTCCCCCATAAGGCATCAAGGTTGAAGCGCAGTCTGCATTATCCGGAGGTTACTGACGCACAGCCTCTGCTTTTGTGGAGACATCAAGTCTTTCTAAAAACATCAACTTTGAGAAAAGACAACACGAGTCTGATGAAACCGTTCGCAGCTCTGACACTGGAAACACGACAGGAGCGTATCCCTTGGGGTTGGCGTTCACATCAAGACACAAGTCGTGGGTGGACGAACAAAGAAAACAAAGGTTTTAAACATCATATGCCGCCCGTGTGTTTTGTCATTCATGTCTTCATCAGCCTATAGCGGTGTTTGCTGTGAGACATCCTCATCACGCGCTATCTTTAGAAGGTTCCAGCTCTTTGAAAGCAGAGTAAAGATTTCAGATGTGACTGTTGAAAGTCAGATACGAACTGTAGCAGCCTGTTAATGACATCTGGTTAATATCGTCTGTTACTTGTCTTCATCAGTCTTTGTATGAATCAACACGTCCTCCCTCAGAGTGCCAGACAGTCCATTTTGATATGTTGCGTCTTTTGTAAACACTGCCTTTCAACATTCGTCGCAAGTTTGCAGGAATTCACGCTAAGAAGCTGCCATGGAGGCATTTTCTGAATCCTTTCAGGCACCTGTTGACTCTAATCTCCGCAGCGCACCTCAGCTCTCTGCACCTCAATTTAAAAAGTGACCGCAGTGAGAAGCTTGAAGTTGACCAGTGAACCAAAGAAAACTTTGAAGAGCAGAGAACGGTCTTCACAGTCCAGTCAAACACTCTTACTTTGATCCAAAATGTCCAACTTTCATTTACGCTCCTTTTAGGCTTGAATTATGAGTCAGAAAAAGCAGAAACGACACAACATGCAGATGACTGGTAGCTACAAGTAATTAAGTAATTAAAGTTCTGTTTCTACATATTCCTGCAGAATGAATACAAATCCATTTTTTTGTGTATATTCCTTCATTCGAACAAGATAAAATACTAAAATAAAATAAATAACGGTGTGGATCCTCTCAGCATCCACACAATACAATTCAAATAAAGTCCTGCTGCTCTTCAGCCTGATTTCACCTGTTTTTAATTAAATTACTGTGTTTGCAACTGTAATCCCTTACTTTACTCGTTACTTGAAAAAAGTCATCCGACTGCAGTACCGCATTCCTTCTGAGGCGTTCCTGCCCATCAGCGGCCGTGTGAGATGAGAAGAAAACACTCCAATTAGAAGGGTTATTTCCCACTATTACGTGATCGATTTCATTACATGAGCATTAGCTGATTGATTCAGATGGTTGTCAAAACAAGGCGTCACAATAGGACACCCGATCCATTATCCCGGAATACACAGACAACCATGAAATCCCATTTGACTGTAATGTGTCATAGCAACTGAGCCTTACCTGACTCCGCCGAGCTACTATTCCAGTAATAGCCTTTAATTCTGCCGTGATGGGTTTGTACTAAGCCAGTCGATGTGGCTTTGTGCCCACAGCCATACCGAATATTGTTATCATCATGAAATGAGCGTTACCGCAGGTCTTAATTGAGGATGTATCAAGAAAAATTGCCTTGTTAAAGTATATGTTTGCTTCCAGAGTTGTGTTTGTGAACGTACTGCTGACTCCCAGCACAAAACATGAACATCAATTTTCTCTCATATGTCATTGTTTTCATGCGGGCCGCGTCAAACAGGTGTAATGATCGGTGCTCTCGCCTCACGGTGAAAAAAAAACCGCTGGTCCACGTCCAGTTTGTGAGCTTCCTGCATGAAGTTTCCATGATTTTTCCTCTCCCTCCTTTATTTGCTCTTGTTTTTGGCACCTGTGATATTTTCACCGAGCGCTGGACGCCACATGCCCGTCAATTTGTGTCCTGTGGTCAAAATAGTATAAACATAAAAATTGCACAAGGCGCAGTGTGTTGTCTTTTACGCCCGACTTGCCGCATGACATAAGCTGACAATAGCCTTGATTATGAATCGCTCACAGCTGCAACTCCACGCCAACACAACCTCTGATGTCCCACGCCGAAGTGAAAAATAAAGCACCGTACGAACAATTTGTCCATTTATGCACTCCAAATGTCATAAGAGAGCCAGACAATGCACATCACTAAACACATCCAAGGCCTGCTGACTGGTCTGTTAGCTGGAATAATGGCTTTTAAGCACAGCCTGCAGGGATGAGTGAACATGCTGCAGTGGAAAACAACGCTTTGCACTCAGCTCAGATGCAAGAATGGGAGCCTCACTGTGTCTCGTTCTTCAGCCAGCAGAGGCACTCGCCTGCATTGAATGCAGTATGTGGCTTAATCAAATGTTTGTTCACTGCGCTGTGGCCTCTCATGAGGCGCTGATGGTTTATCTGCGCCTCCACAAACGGAAAACACACCTGAATCTGCTCGCTTCTTTAATTATTTGTTTTATTCAACGAAGACTCACTCATTGGAGTCACTTCTGCTTGTACAAGCAACTCAATTCTAAAAGATGATAATCTAATTTAAAATGTCAATGATCTACAGATAACAGAAGCAGGAGTGTTGCTGTTGTTGTTTCATCATGATTAAGATTAAATATTTTGCAAAACTACTCTCTGCTTTCATTACATAGCACCCTTTAATACATTAAAAGTGATTTTAAGTCACAGTAAAAAATGTTATAACACACGTGTGTTGTGAAGTGTGAAGAAAAAGAGTGTGTGTCTGTGTATGTGTGTGTGTCTGTGAGCCTAAATGTACCATTACTACCAGATAGAGGTACATGCATGAAATTCATTAATAGTAAGATAATTAGATAAGTTATTACCAGTAATGTCTGAAATAAAGGACATTAGATGTTAGGGAAGCAAGAAAGGTCACTTGCTTAAGGAAGGACATTTGGGGAACCCACACACACACACACACACACACACACACACACAGACTCTCAAGATGTCCTCCCTGTGAGGTGGCAGGGCTAACCACTGACCACTGCGGAGACATTCACATCTACTTAATTCTACTGTTCTTTTCTTTACTAAGATATGTTAAAAAAGTCACCTAAATATGAGTCATTGCACACAATGAGTGAATGTTTAGCATTAGCATGTTAGCATGTATTCTCAGACGCTAAGAAAAATGGTCACCTGCCGAACAAAGGACTAAAAAAAAAAAAAAAACAACTTAAACACAGCCTGTTTTGTTGTTATGCAGCAGTAATCAATAGCAAACTCTGCAACAGTGTGTGAAAATGAGCCTTTAATCACACACATCGAAGAAAGTGATTAGCGGTTTTGTGCGGCGCGTATTGTTGTTTACCTGGCGGTTCCAAACTGACTGTGAAAACAAATAAGACTCAAATCCGCAGAGTGCTGCTCGCTCCGACAGCAAAAACACTGCAGTCAGCTCGCCGTCTGCACACTCCGCTATGACAGGGCTTTGCTACCCAATGATCCCAGCAGGGGATGTCAGGAATGTGTGTGTTTGCGCGTGTGTGTGTGTGTGTGTGCGTGCGTGCGCGCTCTGTATTTATATGACTTGTCATACCCCAACCTTGGCCTCTTGCTGTTTCAATGAGAGGGTGGATAAGAAAAAAAAGAAGAAGGAAAAAAAAAAAAAAACCCGATAGAGCCAATATTCTAGATGACTCTGCAAAGTCCTGCTCCAAATCCTTGATAAGAGCCCGTCATGGAGAACTGTAAATCTGACATGGCCCCAAGGCAGCGTGGGGAATGGAGTCTATGCAGCCGATGCCTGAATAACCACTCGATAAGTGAGAGGACGGGAATGCAGAAACTCAGCCAGTCGGCCACTCACTTCATTTATTTGTCAAGGTGGCTGCCTTTCATTTCACAAATCATGCGGCTGCAGTTTCCGTGACACTTGAAAAGTGAAATGTGTCTGTCTATACGTTTCCTCTGTCGAGCTGATGAGCTAAATGACAAACACAAATAAGGAGCAGGCCTTGTCGGGGCTCGTCACGCCCGTCTCCTCACCAGAGGCTGCATCGAACATTCATTCCCTTCATTTCTAGCTCAGCAAAGGCGCTTAATAGTTTGTTATTGACATATCTGCTGTCTCTCTATATACATTAGTGTCTATATATTATCTATTCAAGCACAGTGTCAGCCCCCCCCCCCCCCCCCCCTGCATCGCTGTGCTAAACCAATTGCATTTGATGCTCATTAACAATGCTGTGCTTGTACTTGGTGCACTTTCTTGGCGTGAGCCGCTACGTGTCAAAGCAAGGATGCGCTGAGGATAAGTGGAGAGTGCGGCCACCTGTACTGACTCACGTCGGCGTGGAAACAGGCGGACGCATCGGAGGATGTGCGAAGACGCCGTTTTCATCCCTCTGATACGTGGAAACACGCACAAGTACATGTAACAGGAAAACGGCACGCTGCAAATCCGTGTTTAATGCTTTCGTTTTGGTTTGGCACACGTGCATGCATGCACATGCCCATGCACACACACTCAGATACACTACGGATGCTGTCCTGGCCCGGTCAATACCCCTCTCTCTAAATGATGAGGAATGGCCCGCGCTGCAGTAACACAGTGCCGGGAGATTGATCACATGCAGACTACTGGAGATTAAATGGCTTTCTTGTGGAAAGCCAGACTGGATGGTGCATTGTGCAGATAGGAAGGCGGTTTTTGTTCAGTAAAGCTCCGCTGCCTGTATCGGACAGCATATAGAGGTGGCGCAGCCACAAGGTTATGCTTTTCTTTAGAGGAGGTATCGCATTTGACTGCACACTTGCTGTTTTTGTACTAAATGTAAATGAAAAATAAGTTTTTGGTTTCCAACTGAATCGAAATTAAAGTTAGATTTTCTGCATTTTGAGTGCCTTCCTATTCTGCTGAGTGTTTAGATCCGCGGCTGTTGAAGTATCCTTCAGAGCTCTGCTCGAGAATGTTTTCAATAACCAACACAAAGAGGGCAGCCTTGTGTAATGGGCCAGGTATAGTGTTACACATGAGAAAACTGCATGACAGTGAGCAGTCCTTCTACCACAGGTCTGGGCTTTAAATCCCCTTTAACGGTTTCCATTTAAAGACCATCACAGCCAGGGAATTATTCCCTCCAGTGAATGTATGCTCAGGAAAATTCTGCTTGTGTGTGTGTGTGTGTGTGTGTATTGTTGGTGTATGCAGACTGCAGGCTGTATACTCCAAAGTGAACACGTGACCATATAGAGTCTTGGGGTGTAATATGTGCGCGCTGCTCTCCGCTGATAATGAAGCAATAATGCCGGGGTATCATTCACGTTAGTGTAATATTCAGCATATGCACTGCTGTAACACTGTGTGTGCATGTTTTAAATGAGTGGGTTTATATCTACTACAGAAATAATCTGCCAGGTAATTAAATGTTGGTAAATGAGAAGTGCCACTAGACGCTTCCATCAACATCAAGGCAATTTAGCCTGCATTAAATGGCGAGGATAGAGCGGCAGCGTGTGCAGCCGGGGAGGAAGAGGTTGTTTTCCCAGAAACAAAAGGCCTCGGCTGCTCCAATTGGGCACAAATTTGATGTTGAGTGCACACACACACACACATACACACACACACACACACACACACACACACACACACACACACACACACACACACGGAAGCTGATCCACGAACGGTTTGTATCTCAGAATAACACACACGATCAGTTTAGAATGTTTGAATATGCTCATGATTATGCACGGCCACTGGGCGTGTTTACCAAAATATTCAAACCCTGGGAGGAGTTTCTGTCAGTGGGTTCGGGATGTCATTTCACTCATGCTGTTAATTCTTGGTTAATCATTAGAAAATTGTTGAAATAGCACTTTTTCTTGAATTTCTGAAGAGTAGCGAACACAACACAACAGTGAGCGCTGAGCTGAGTACTGCTGATGCCTCGGTAACAGCTAGCTGCCTGGTTGCTACCAAAGTAGCCTCAGAGCCATGCTTTGAGAAGGACTTTGGAAAACATGCATCATGCAACAGCTAGGAATGCTTTTGGGACATTTCACTGTATTTTGCACCAGAAGGTTTCATTAAAATTTTCAATCAGCTGAGATTGTCGTGGTTTCTCTGAGGAATTGATTGTTTTTGTGAACATACAGACATTTTTCATCACGTATACTTTACACCACAACAAAGAAAATGATTTAATTTTAAATTTAAAGAGTATTATGGCAACATTTTACCAGTCTGGCACACTCAAGATGAATCTGGGCTGCATGAGGCCCTGAACTGAAACGTCTCTGACACCCCTGGTCTACACTGAGTGCAGTTTTCACCAAAGGTCACAGCAGTTCTTAACCGGACGCAGGGCGGAAACGCTACACCGAGACCCCGAACTGAGCGGCAAAGGCCATAATGCTGCCGGCATCGGTTTGACAATCGGCCGCAATTGGAATCAGGCAGTAATTGAACCTGAACGAGTTTGACACTCATTCTCTGAGAATTGTCACCATCACATGAAGCAAGTGAGAACATGAAGTCACACAGTGAGCTCCGTCCCGCCGCTGGACCCAACACCACGCAGATACCTGCGGGCGGGACTGAGAGACGCCGTTCATCGGCGCTTCCCATATGGAGGCGCGTTTGATTGCTGCTTGACAGTCGTTACTTCATATGCCGTTACAAAAAACCCAGAGGTGGCACCGCAGGCTGTGGAACTACAAAGACCAGCGCTGCAGAAACTCCTTCAGGCCGTCTAAACTACAATTACCCAAAGTCCTCTGTCATCTCCTTCTGTCACGCTGCTTCGCTTTCACATGACGTGTATTAGACCTTTATTAAAGACGAGACTTATGGTGGATACACCTGCAAATCAACACTGGCCGATGTTTGCGTCTGTCGGTCTTCCAGCCCTCATTAGGCAAAAGAACGAACAAAAACCCTGAACTCCACGCCGGGAATTCTGAGGAAGAACGTGAGGTATCTCCTCAAGCAAGCCGGAAAGAAGAAAAAAGCTTTGTGGCTGCTTATCTTGGAATGCCAGTGTGTGTTTTTGTGCGCACATGTTGGTGTGTTGTGAGTTTTTCTGTTTTTGGTAAAGGTAGAGCGATTTCTGAAAACAGTTATTTTTACATATCATTAGAAACCCAGTGCAGCCCCATCGCCCTGACAACTACATCGTTTCGCTGCTTTGCTGCTTATCACCATAACAACTAATCTACCGTAAATAGTGCAGTCTCCCCGTCTGCCTCTCTCTCTTTCTTTCTCTCTCTCTCTCGTCCTGTTGAAACATCGCCTCCCTCGTCCGTCGCCGTTGCCGTTTCCTCTGCTTCTGTCTGGTTGCTGCGCCCGGAGTTCATTTTTCTGTGCCGCTGCAGATGTGGGTGGTTCTGGTGACTGCACAGTAACCTTTCCACCGCTTCACGTTGTCAAGTGACTGAGTTCAGATGGCGATCGATAAAAAAAGGCAGCTATAACAAGTTACCCGGAGAAGACCCAAATATCGATCTCCTGCTTCTTCTTTTTTTTTTTTTTCAACAACACGAGTTTTCCAATGCGTAATTCTTCGCCGCTGTGTTTGCGCATGCACTGTTTGGTATAGGAACAGGTTTTGGTTTGATGGAGGTATGTCTTTGGAAAACCAGGCTTTCTGAACGCCTTTGTGTTTGACCTAAATGTGTTATTGACGGCGAGTCTGGCCTGACAACTTGATTGGCCGACCACGCTCCGGGATTAACTTGCCAGCCTGGCAGGCTTTTACAATCAAAGATCAGGCCAATGGTCTGTTTGGCTGAGTAGCTCTGGGATTGACTTAACAGCCTGATGTGCTAATGCAGAGTTATCCCAAGGTTGGGCAGGAGAGCAAGGACACTCATGCTGCTTCGTGGCCTATGTAGATCCAGGATCTATACGAGGCGCGGGGCGTTCAGAGAGGTGACGGCGAGCCGCGGAGCGCCGCGTGCTGATGCTGCTCGTGAAACAAAAGAAAACTCTCTGTTTTCGCTCGGAATTATTCTGCAACTTGCACTCTTTTCTCCCCTCCTATTGTTCCCTTCAGCTTGGCTCCCTCATGTTTAATCACTGCTTGAAATCACTAATTATTCTGGTTTACTTGGTCCCCCCCCGCCGCGCCCCCCTTCCCCCTCTGATCTCCAGCGTTTCATCGGCATCACATGCGAGGTCACCTTTGTGCACCTATGCCCCATTTCCTCTCGTTCCCTCTGTTCGTACGCTGCGTTCATCTCCTCTGCTCTTCCCTCTCGCTCTTGATCCAAAGCTCCAGGGAAGCCCTCCTGGATCGCTTCTTATGTAACGGCCTCCCCCTCACTCTCCTGGAGAGAGGCGCATGTGTAAAACGCAACGTGAGCTGGCGAGGCGGGGGGAATATTGATATCATCAATTCTCACCAAATGTTTTTTTACACTTATCTCTCTAATAGACAGCTGTATCCGAGCGAGGCAAAGCCCCGGCCTGATCAGCGTCTCCTCGGATCGCGGGCGGGGATTGCTCCCCGGAGACCGACCCGCAACCAGAGGAGAGCCGATGGGAAGCAAACAGGAGGAGAGGGGATGAATGCTGCACCAGTTGAAACGCGGAAAGGGATAATCTTCGGCGCTTTGTTTAAAGGCAGCTCTTACCGCACATCTCAAACAGCCATAATGCCCCTTTTCCTGTTGGTTCCCAAACGCATGCTTCACTGGACTGCTGTGTGTGATGCTGCAGCCTGTGACGTTGCCACTCCTTTGTAGCTACATATGCCCCTCTCTCTCTCTCTCTCTCTCTCTCTCTCTCTCTCTCTCTCTCTCTCTCTCTCTCTCTCTCTGCCTTCATTAAGAGGTTGTCTTAAGCTACCCGGCTTAACGCTATTTACATTTTCATTATTCTGCCGTTACCAGGAAGAAATGGCATGAAATCCAGCAGTGTTCAGGACATTAGACAAGCTTCATTCTCACAGCAAATGGATTTACATAAATAAGGATGCTGATACATGGAGGCAGAGAGAACGATGAGACAACAAAGGACGGGAAAATAAAGTATGAAAAGGAGGGAGAGCCTTTGAAAAGGACAAATTCTGATGCCGCAGAGGCAGGGAAGATAGATGTAAAGTAGTAAATGAGAGGGGATTGTGTCGGGTGCGCCGGCTGTATAAAGTGGGCTCCGAGGGACTGACAGAGGTCCTGTGATCCACTGCATGTGATCAATACAGCTCTGCCGCCCCTCATTACTGCAGCACGTCTCGTTGTGTTTACCATACAATGGACTGGTGGAATCAACCTCTGCTCTCGCGTGACTCCTGCCGGTTTGTGGAGCCAAAGTTCTCTTCAAGCTGTCCCTTTGTTCTCACTTCTTCATCAAACTTCACTTTTATCCATCATTTTTTGCAGCTGTGTAGTTATTTTATGAGTTCTAATTCAACCAAAGGAGGTACGCAGCACCGAGTTAGAGCTTGACGACTGTGTCTGAGGGGAATTTTCAGATATCTGTACTTTTTAAATACATTTCTCTAAAGATTCTTTAACTTTTACTTTCCAGATTTGAACTAAAATACTTTGAGATTGCCAAATTCTCAAAGCTGCCTTGACGTTTATGAGGAGGATTCAGAGTAAATGTGAAAGGATCAAAGCTGCTGAATGAGCGAACGAATGAATGAATGAATGAATGAATGAATGAATGTTTTCAACCTGAAATTTGAACAAATGTTATGATAAAGTAGAAGCTGCATTCTAAACTTCTCACCTCTTTTTCAATTTGCACAGAATCAGACGTGTGTTCACTCCTAACATATGGCCATTATTGTGGTTTTGTGCCTCCCAACTCTTATAATTATATCAGTTATTAGATTATTCATAATCTGATTATTCACCTCGTGGTTCTGAATATATTAAAGTTTCATTATAATAGCTTTTCTTGTCCTCAGTGTCTGTCAGGGGTTTGTTTTTTTCGTTCGGACATTCGATTAGCAAAGCTCACTCACCAGGATTTACACACAGGGTTTTTTTTTGAAGTTTTCCTGTCAAATGTCACACATCATTTTATGCGCTACCAGGAAATTAATGATCTTGCTTGGAATGTAATTAATGCCTTGTCTTAAATTTGACCAGATCCTCTATTTTAATCTTACGTGAGTTACATTAATTATGACTGAATAATAAGACTTCCTGTTTCCCAGCTGTACTTATCTTACAGCACCATGACTGATACTCCAGAATTATGGCTTCATTATCAGTGGAGAGCGGCTCATGCGGCGCATATCACACCCCATGCCTCTTCAGTCATGTGTTCACCTTGGGACACAACAGCCGATGATTCGTGTAAAAGTGAGGGGGGTTTTTTTTAGGCTTATTTTACTTATAAAAAACTGAAAAGTACTGTACACACAACACCACCCAGACCACCTCTGCAATCATGCAAGAAGCGTCCATAAAGCTCAACATGACAACTTCAACATTGCATTTGTTTAATTAGGCTGAAATAGCAAAACATACTTGGAATTAGTAATAATGACCACCATTGGGTGTTGCAGTTGCAGGTTCCTGGAGGTTTCCGGAGCATTCTGCAGGACGCTCTTTGTTCCTGCTTTGTGCAGGATGTATAGGCAGAGCAATGGAGTGTTGCTGTTCATTCCCAGCAGTTCTTTTTGAATGCTAATGCTAGATTAGCCTCAGAGTCTTCCTTGAGCCTCGCTGATTGTCCAATGGGAATCTCATGCCAATCACGGACGCGGACGTCTCCCTTTCAGTCCCCTCGGTGCACATTCCCAACCATGCGACCCCCGGACCCCCTCTTCAGACCGCGAATAAAGACGGGACAATGACAGGAAAGAACTCTATTTTCCCTTTTTCACCCTCGCGCTCTTTTCATCTAAGTTTTCTCAGGAATTTCCCATTTAAAATCTCTCTCTCACACTTTTTGTGGAGAGGATGAATTCGCCACCTGCGAGCGCAGGGCCCTCATCGCAGTCTGGAGCGAACCGTAGAGGAAAATACTCAAAAGAAGAAGAAGAAGAAGACGGAAAAAGGGCTCAGTGAGCACATCAAGAACAGGTCATTTCCTCCAACGGCGTTGGTTTTAACCAGCTGCTTCATCGCGCGATCCTCTCCGCTCATGTGATGGATCATTTTATTGTTGTGCTGAATGTAGAGTTTATATCGTAACACATCACCGATTCATACTGGGGATTTCTGCGTTACAGCCAGAATAATTGGGAGATAACTAAGTACATTTGCACTAATATTGTCCCTTTATGTTCAGGTAGAATAAATACCTTAAAGGCAGTGAAGTTCTGAAAGCTCTCATGGTTTCCTGAGGTTTTCTCTGTGTTTCACTTTTTTAAAAGTGTATGGTATTGGGGTTTTCATTCAGTGTATACACACCTGTTTCTTTTTTTTGTTTGTTTATTTCCCTTCTGTCTATTTTTGTCATGTCCATCATCAGATTAAACTATTTTTCATACTTTATTAGATCTGTGAATTATCCACAGCCATCAAGCTACAGTTGTCCTCGTATGCTTCTTTCCAGCTGCTTCATTGTGAAGTGATTTATGATTGCAAAGCAGCTTTCTCAACACTCAAAATCAGATTTTTAAAGTCTCACCAAGCCGCTGAATGACAGACTACAACACATTTTACCCATTAAGTGGCATGTTGCCAGAAATGAATAAAAAAATGATGGGAACGTCTTCCTCTTTCACTCTTAAATCATCTGTCTTTTTGACTAAATTGGGAGTGACGCGGCGTCTATTAAGTTCTGTTACACATATAGTGTTTTGGAATCCGGGGAGTCGGGAGTAAATTATGATGGAGCGTGCGCTCGGCCATAACTCAGAGGCTCTGGCTGTAATAAACACATCACCTAGTCAAATGAAATGTAAACAGCGCGAACACACAGACAGAAGGCGGACCGCTGTGTGCACAAGAGCTGAGCACATAGGCTCAAGCGCCGCTCTCCAAACTCAGCTGGAGCTTTGGGGTCAAAGGTCGCCTTCCTCACACACCGCCAGACCCAGATGAGAGTTTGCGTTTGTGCACGAGCCGCTATCTGCCTCTCATCTCGCAGGCAAATTTCCCAATTGATGCACAAGTCCCTGTTTCCTTATTGTTTGACTAATGACATCTAATATTTCTGTTTCAGTCTCCGAATCGAATTAGTCTGTCCCTGTTTTAGGTTTGATTTTTGCCCCAGAAACTCACCAATCAAATTAACGGAGTAGTCTCCGTCTGTATCAGTGGCTCAATGTGATTCTGAGTTGATTTTGATGTACTATACTCATCTATTAACGGGACATTTGCCTGCTGTTGCCATCCATCACTCAGATGAAGCACCGGCGATACACACACACACACACACACTCACACACACACACACACACACGCACGCACAGATATGCGTGCACAGGCACACAGTTGTTAGTAGGAGAGAAAACTCTTTTATCTGCTCCATCTACAGCTCATCGTTATTGTCAGTGTGTGTGTATGTGTGTGTGTGTGTGTGTGTGTGTGTGTGTTGTGTGTGTGAAAGCGACGTGCGGTGCTGTTGATGAAAGGGTGAAGGACACCACCTCTCCTTGTGTGCACGTCACCCCTCCCTGAAGAGCCCTCCTGTCCCTGATCATGCATTCCGTCCACTCGGCGCGCCACTCCATCCTCTCCTCTCGCAGCGTTCGTTCATCAATAATTGAACCCGGGGGTCTCCGCCAAATTAGCTGAATTATTTTGAAGTAGCCGAACGCCTGCTTTTGGCTAATGGGACGGCGCTTTCGGGCAGATGTTTTATTGAAAAGAAGGAGGTTTTAATTCACTTTAAATTTTTGATAAGTAGTGTTATACTTAGATTATAGGCAGAGCGATTCTGCCCTCTCTAATGGATGGCAGAGCTGTTGGAACAACTTCACAACAAACGCCGAACGCTCCGGAGCTGGAACGCGTTCCCCGCTTCCCATTGAATGTGAAATTTCTTGTTCTGAAGGATTGTAAGCGACAGTAATGACCATAATTGCCTGCCAAGACTCATTCACATCCACAGCTCAATAAGCGACTTGTTGTATCTGTGCTTCTCTGGTGAATCCTGACTTTCATTCACATCCTCTCGGTTTTTCTTTCTTCATCATGAAATTTCACCGTTCCGCCTCAGCCTTTATCTCCTTCTACAACTTGAGCTCTCCACAGATGATCTTTTGCCGTGCTCATACGCTTTAGTGCATTTCTCCAAATGCCTCCTTGTCCCTGCAGTGGTCACTTTAACTTCCAGTCTTCCAGACACCAGCCCGGCTGCTGGGTGTGTGTGTGTGCGTGTGTGTGTGTGTGATCCCCGATGCAGCGCTGGCATGACTGAGCGGGGCACAGCTGTTGCAGAGCCGGGCCGAGCCAGCGTGGGCACGGCTCCAGGCCGGCTAGCAGCTGGATTAGCAGTGCAGCCATTAGCATCTGAACTCCTGTAATGTGACAATATGACAAGGATTATGCCATCTGAGGGCGAGAGGCAGGAGCAGGCGGGAGGCGAGGGGGGCGCCGCGGAAAATGCAAAACTGGGAGTCAGACAGGTGAGGGTAGGTGTGGGTAACGCAGGATTATTGGATGCTGAATAGAGAGAAAGGGCGAAAGGAGCGAACCGCCTGAAGATGCAGAGTGGACAGAAAGTGAGAGATTGGGTGGGAGACGAAACAGGATTATGCATACGCGGAAGAATCCTGAATTAATGAAAGAAAACAAGCGAATTTGTGCAAACGTAAGAAGAAAAGGTACTGCTGGGTAATAGAGTCTTGCAGATTTTAATTTAAAATGCCTCCTTGTTGAGAGATGTTTCTTATAAAACAAGGAAAAATGAAAGAGGTTTGACTGCATATTAACAAGTCAACTCAATTCTACATTATGGATGTATGCATTTTAATACATCTGCAACAGCTTGTACTTATCTCTATAATAGAAAAAAAAAGCCATTTCTCTCTGTTTCAGCTCTCAGAGGTATAAAATATTAAAGCACAATGAAAACGTCAATCACTTTTCCAGAATACCAAATGGTTGTCATCAAAGTGCTTCCCTGCGGTGCAGAGCTCAAAGATAGCCAATTTACTGCTGTGTTTAGCACATGAAAACACATCAGAACCGGACCGTTCCGTGAGCCCGTCTCTTAGTTGGATGTGACGTTTCTGCTAAAACGACCAATTGGGAATTTTTCTGTCAATCACGTTCTGCTTCATACCGAACAGAAACGAATGCAGTTCTGCTTGGTATCGACCCTTTTTCCCCAAACTTTCTCGCACTGTTTTTTTTTTTTTTTTTAATTATTGTGAGGCCCACATCTAATCAGTCCTGTGTTTTTTCATGGTATAATTATTGTTTTTCTTGTGTAATTTTTGAATGTGTTTTTCTTTTAATGCGCTCCGTGCAGTTTTTTTTTGGAGGAATATGTTTGTGTGGTTTCAACAAATGAGAACTTTTTCTGTAATTATCTTAGTGGGAAAGTGAAGGTTCGCAATACCGGTTTTTCTTTTTTGTGAAACAAATGAAGTGAGACACGCTCTCTCTCTCTCTCTCTCTCTCTCTCTCTCTCTCTCTCTCTCTCTCGCTCTCTCTCTCTCTCTCTCTCTCCCGGTGCTGCCGTGTCAAAACAGCGACTGTAAATGTCGACGCCTTGCTTTAACCACAGGAGAATGTTTTTCTTGGAGGGCCTGTCAGTTTGGCCCGCTACATCTGTCACTGCTGCCACTGGTTTGCAGAACTCTTGTTTATCTGTCGGGATCTAAAACTTCAGTGTGATCTTCAGCCTGTCGTTCTCAAACTCCGCCGCCCTGCGCGGCGCTGGCGCCTGAACCTGCAGTCTGTGACTGAGTGTGACAACATGCCTCCATGCATTTTTTTTTGTTTGTTTGACTTCTGTGCCATCATATCAGCTCAGCAAACTACTGAATGTGTCCTTGTTCTTTTCTTTTGCAAAACCAGTTCAAGACTCTACACATTATTTTACGTAAAAAAACATATTTCCAGTTATTCACAGAGAAATGTAGGTTGGGACAGTAAATTGATTAAATAGTGTATAATTCTATTTACCAAGATATGGAAACGATCTGCCAGCTGGTGATAGTTTCATGGGAAGCATGCAAACATTTTTAGAGACTACACCAACGTCTCTGGTTCACTTCCTGATCTTTCTGTGTTGACTTTGCGTTTTCTCCAGGTTCACCACTTTCCTTCCACAGTCCGAAAGATGCTCTTGTGGGTAATTGGTGCCTCCGAACTGCCCGTAGTTGTGGATGTGAGTGTGTTTTGCCCTCAGTGTGACTGGTGACCTGTGCAGAGCAGCCAACCTTTTGCCATCGTCAGCCGGGACCGGCTCCAGCGCCCTGTGACCCCACACTGGATGGAGTGGTAAAACGGAGACGGGCAGACATACTAATCAGGGTTGTTCTGAAGATCCTGCTCAGTGGACAAAATAAATCATGGTGGTCTTTTCACGCGCTCCAACAGTAAACAGAGTCTGTAACAGAAGAAGGAAGTGAAGCATTTGAAGGACTCTCCTCTAAATCATCTTGCTTAAAGGTCGCTGATCGCCACTGACCCCTCTGGAAGAGGCCACATCTGGTTGCCGTGGAAACCCAGTCGTCATCCTGGTGTTTAGCTAAGTGGCTCCAGTAGCAGCTTGAACATTAGACAGTTCACAAGGAGACATAAATCCAGCTCTGCTGCCGACAAATGGGCACTGGATGAGAATTTAAGTTTGCAGAAGTTGGCTCCTAAACTCTGAAGCTTCCAAGAGTAAAAAGATTTAAACTAATTTTGCATCATTTATGTACAGTATAATTTCACAAACTAAAGATGTTAGGTATACCCTATCATAACATATCATCTCAAACCAAAACAATCTTCTCTTAAATGTGATTCGTGGCCTTTAGAGCCTCTTTTCCCTCCAGTGCTGTCAAAGTGAAGAAATTCACAACATGTTGAATCTCCTGTCAAACTCGTAACACAACATGACAGCATAATGCAACAATTAGGTAATGTGACTTAATCTTACAAATAATTAACTAACATAGCATAATGAAACAAAAACATAAATTAATAACACATAAAAAGTAACATATCACAATGTAACAATTATGTAACTTATAACATCACATACCACCACATGACATGATGTAACAATAACATAACATAACATAATGTGACATTAACATAACGTAACAATAATGCAGCCTAAGATAACATCACATGCTATAACATGACCTAACAATGCGTAACAGTATCATAATGTAACAATAACATAACATGACGTAACAAAACAGAATGGAATAGTTACATACCATAACAATAACATGACATGTGGCTTTTAAATGTCCTTGTAAACTCGGCCCTTTGGTCATTTGACAAAACAAGCACTGACTGGAAACAGTAGAATAATGAATGAAGACACCACTATTAATTCAATGATCTTCAATCATTTTCCATCATGCTTATAAAATCATCACTTTGAAAAAGCTTTTGACTGAGAGTCACTTGTCAGGATTGGTGTTTCAGTCCTCCTCGTCCTGTCTATTCATGGAACCGTCCGCTAGCGGGACATCAAACCTCACTTCTCTCAAGAAGTGAATTCACCTCACCTTTTCTTCCGGAGAGTTTCAGTACTGATGGAAACTGGCAGCCCAGTTCTAATCAAGACGATTATCATTATTTCAAACTATACTTTATACACAATGAACAGGAATAGAACTAAATGTGAATATATTTGATATTAAACTGATGATACGGTTTCAGTAAGCAAGCAAGTCTCAGTTTACTTTCTCAACTGAGATTTCACACATTCTAAAACCCTCGTATTTGATAAAGCAAATGCGACGTATTTCTTGAAATTCCTCTGGATGGTACTCTGGAGGGAGAAATTCTTTCTGTGTCAGGCCGAGTCCGAGCCCGAGATAACCACCTGCCCAATCATTCATCCATCTCCACAGTGACTGGGCCCCCAGAGCGCGCCCAGTAGGAGCTCAGAGCCGCTGGCCTGCTTCCCCGGTTCCCTCCAGGCTGGAGTGCTTGTCACAGGCAGGGCTGCATTTAGATACAATGCTCCATTACATCAATAATAGATAGGAGGATGAAGGAGGTAGGCCAAATAGGATAGGACAGCTCACTCAACAGGAGATGACAAGTCACAATGATGGGGGGAAAGTGTGTGTGTGTGTGTGTGTGTGTGTGTGTGTGTGTGTGTGTGTGTGTGTGTGTGTGTGTGTGTGTGTGTGTGTGTGTGTGTACATGCGACATGAACTGGAGGTGCATGTGAGAGATAAGATGACAAGCAAGTGAGGGTCTGCTGGATACAGAGGGATATTGACTTAGTGGGTTTCTGCTACGATGGCACCATTTAGGATCAGACTGACCCAGTTTCCTGGGAGCCCATACATTTTAGATAATCCCCGAGGAAACGGCGTTCGCGCAGCCTGCCTCCCCGGCGCGGTTCTACACTGTAGCGTACCGCAGCGAGAGCCAGGGACACAAAATGAAGCACTTAAACGTACATGCTGAATCATGCACGGTTGTGTTAAAGAGGGGATATTCATTTCCCAACCTCTGTTAAACCCTCTTCCTTTTGCTCCTTCCTCCTCCTCCTCCTCCTCCTCCTCCTCCTCCCTCTCTCCTCTCTCTCCCTCCTTCTCCCTTTTGCACCAGTTGAAGTGGTTATGTGGCTTTATGCGGCAGCCATTTAAATCATTACCTTTCCCACATTGATCCAGCCAGAAGGTAATTGGCTCAATCAAGAGAATTAAAAGCCCGGGTAAGATTGAATAATTCAGCTCACAGATCAAAAGAGGAGGGGAAGAAGGGAGAAACGGGGATGGGGGGAGGGGAAGAAGAGGAATGCCGATATTAACACACTGGCTGAGAAAGAGAACACTGCAAGTAAAGGGGAGGGCAAAAGGAATTAAAATAAGATCATTAGCATATCAATGAGACAGAAGTGAAGGCAGAGTGAAAACAGAAAAATAGCGCAGCATTACGTTACATAAAATGGAAGGCAGTGAGAACCGGAGAGAGAAAACAACCCAACTCAGCCAGCGTCGGGCTCATTTTCATCTCTGGAGGATCACAAAGCTCGTCTGATCCAACTTGCTCTCAGTGCTTCTTCCTGATTAGGTGTGGATGCTCTCAGATTATATGTTTTCCCTTCCAAAGTTGCAGTTCTTCCCTACTTCTGACATAATGACTGGCATCTCTGCCGTCTCACTCATCAGCAGCATCTGTTTTCCCCGTCTCTCTTCACGGCGACGTCAGCTGCCCTTCGCTTGGTCGATCGTTCAGAGAGAGACGCGCCGGCAGTGATTATAGTGTTTCACGGCTTTTATTTTTCTGAATTGCCTGCAAAGAGGCATTACTTTGTAAAAAGCTGCTTTATGTTTACTGCGTTTCCTTCTTAAGCAGACGTATCTTATTTTGTGAAAGCCGATGTTGATTTCAGGTGTGTTTAAAGCGTTGGTTATGCCGGTTTCCAGAGGGGGATTCGCAGGAGTCTCACATGAGAACACTTGACACTGGCTTTGCCCCGAGGCTGAGGCGAATGAGCGATGAAGGCATGTAAAGAAATAAAGAACGGGAGATGGGAGGGGCTGGAGGTTATTGAGATCGCTCCTTGACAATTAATAATGTCAACTCCTGCAGTGACATTTTGAAGAAAAGGTAGCCGGAGGAAGGTTATGAGAAAATGATGAGAAAGGGCTCGTACGTATAGGCCTATATGAGGCTGAGGTAAAGCGGCTTCACTCCGCAGATATGAAGGGATGCAGAAAATTAAATCAATTATCCATACTCGGGAAAGTTTTAACATTCATCGTTGGTTCTTTTATTAATGTGGCCTGTAAGGAGGATCAAGACCTGCTGTTCAAGCGGCTGGACTTGTTTTAATTACACCTGGAAGGTTAGAAGGACAATTTCTGCTATTTCCTGCCTGAAGGCATTTATTCTTTCGGTCACTGTCTTATCGGCGGACGCTCGGCGGCGCAGCAGATTGCAGTTTTTGATTTCTGGTCACTGCGGTCCGCCCGGCTGTAGTGGAGTCAGAAACACATTTTGGAATCCGTTTTGATGGGGCAGCTGCTTCCCTATAAGTCAGCCGGAGCGCTTTAGAGTGCCGCGGCCTCGCAGGAGTCTTCCTGTCGTCTTAACTGCAGCCTGGGCTGGGAATACCAGCCCGTCAGTGTTCTGCCTCCCTCTCAGCAGCCGTAGAGTCACATGAGCCCCGTTCCCCCGCTGCCTCGTCTCTGGCTGCTGTTCACTCTGCTGCTCAAAAAAAAAAAAAACATCCCAGAGAACGCTGTCCGTGCCTTGAAAGCAGCATCCAGCCAGGCGGGCAGAGGCAACACAATAGCTACGAGAATATATCGCTCCAAATAAAGGCTGCTAATCCGCACGGGCTCCACCAGCTATGATAAGTGAAGAGCTGGGTTGCATATATTCAGCTTATTTGATGTTAAATTTGGCATAACCAGGCTTTTTTTCCCCCTTATAATTGGTTTTTAATTGGGATCTTATACAATCAGAATGAAATATGAAAATACGCTATAATAATATATGTGCAGTCACTATGCAATGCTGCTCTGTCAACAGAGAACAGACATTCTTCAGAATGTTTCCATCTTCTCTGTTTTATAGTCAAACCGGATTTGAACTGTTTGTAAGAATGTCTAATCACAATATTCATGATGCATACATGATCAAGACAACATGCTGAAGCTAAAACGAGCAACAGAACGATAAAGTGAAAGTTTTAGGGCGACTTGAGGCCGAGTGTGTTTATTGAGTGCCAGACTGAGTGCTCCAGACCAGCTGGGATTTCCCCGCATCTCTGAGGTCAACCGAGAGCAGATCTGAAAGGAAGCAGCGTCTTCTGAGCAGCGGTTCTCCGGGCGAAGGAGCCTCGTTGATGCTGGAGGTCAATGAAGGCCTCAATGGTTTCTAAAAATAAATACATGTAATCATAGCGTAAATCAGCACCTGCTGTAAATAAGATCTCCGAAACACCAAATGTGCATTCAGGCATGTTGAAAGGGGACACTGAGGAAAGGTCAGAGTTCACAGGATCACCTGCTGGCTGGAAGAGCGTCTTCACTCCTGCTGCATTGACGGTCGGATCTGAACTTGGTGCCGTTGTGGCTGCAGGTGTGGGGACGGAAGGAGGGATTGTTTTCGCCACACTTCATGGCCCTCGGCACATTGTTTAAATGACCCCGGCTTCCTTCCAGAGTAACGTCGCTCTATTTATTCTGCAGGACAGCGCGGAATGTCATTCCGTTGACTTTACTCAGACGACCCTGGAGCCCCAGACGTCGCTCCGTTTGGGATTAGCTGGATTGACAGATTCAAATTATGACTGTGCAGCAGCTGTTCAAAGCTGTTATGTCAATTCACTAAAATCATAGCCGATGTAATCTACATCTCATTCTGACGATAAAACAGACGTTTGACTCAGAAACGTTCCTGTTGCTTCGTCTTTGTCTTCACTGTGACGTGATCGGACGCAATCAGGTCACCTTTTACAGAAGTACATGAGAACATTTACACACATGCTAAAGGAATATGAATTACAGACACAGATCCTCCCACACCTTCACATTCGCTTTGTCTCTGAGCACAATTAGTGAAACTTGACCTCTAACCAAGGGCATGATGGGTGGCAGAAGGACGGGATGTGGAAGATGCGGATCCAAAGTATGAGTCAATTTCCTGCGGGGCTTATCGCAGCTGTTTGACTGGCATGTGAGCAGCGAGTGGCCGTCAGTTGTCAGGATTTAAACTTAGGGTGGAAATGAGACGCTGGGGTGTGCTCTGAATATCCGGCAATGATAGGATACAAACGAGAGAGAGAGAGAGAGAGAGCAGCTACTTTCTGGCACTATAGAAAGCAGTGCATGCTTCAGTGGTATGGTTAGCGTTTACAAACCTTCTAAATAGAAGTGGAGCACTAATCTGTGGTTCTTCCCAGCTGGAGCTGCGATGGAGCTTTCCCCAGTGTGTTTTGAATAGATTCAGTACTTTACTGGCTGTGGTGGCTGCATCCGACCGTCTGCATGACAGACACATCTTACTCCCTTCATTAATCTCCATTTAGTTCTGCGCTGGAGGGAGGGAGAGAAGAGGAAGGAGCGGGGCCTGCGAGCGAGCGTCAGACAGGCAAAAGGGAAGAAGAGCAAGATTAAAGATAGGGCCTGCCATGAAATAGAAAAGGAGATGGAGGACGGATGCTGAGGGAGGAAAGACGGAGAGAGAAAGGATGACGAGACCTCAAAATTAATATTAAAAATGAAGGTATAGATGCCTGGAAGATTAGTGGTGAGAGCGGGGAATGAGCAGGGCTGTGGGAGTGTAGATGAGCTAAGGAATATAGGTATAAATTGGAGAAAAATGGAAGCAGGAGAGAATGGCAGGAGGAGAGGAAAGGAAGCCTGCTGTTTGATCTTTAACAGGATTATTTTTCCCTGCTGTCCTTTTATTTATTTGATTTCGGCTCATATTTATTCATATGTAAACGCTGGACGCGTGCCAGCGGAGAGCCATATCGCGGCTCGGCGCTGCTCGGAGTCGGCTCCGGCTGCACACGGCCGTACTGAGCAGCGCCGAAGGATCTCTGAGGACTTCTGCAGCCGCGTTTAGCAGCTTCACTGTTGACTGCGCTCGTCAGTGTTTTGAATTGTTTCAACAGTTCGACCTTTAGAAAATGATGTTTGACTATGTGGCCATCTGTTTGTTTGCTCTGTGTGTGCGTGCGTGTGTGTGTGTGTGTGTGTGAGGCGCTGGTCCTGCGTCCAGTCTGAACACTCTCCAGCAGCACTTATTGAAAGGCAAAAACAAATGGGGAGGGAGGGAGTCTGTGCCCTGGTGATTATTCCGAGTCTCTTATTAAAATCGAGGCCACAGGATGCATCTGGTCGCCGTCCTCTGGGGCTGATGGGGTTTTTTCCAGGCTGCTGTTTGAGTGGGTTAAAGCCCCATGTGAGTGCTCGGTGCTGGATATTGATCGGGTCTTTCTCTCAGATTATACACTCTGGCGCTGTTGGTCGTCAGTCGGGCCGCCGGGACGTAATCTGCGTGGCCCGCCGCCCGAACAGGATCAAGTTATCTTCATGTTTGTCTGTTTGTTCCAGTTCTCGAAACTAAACGGCAGATGTCTGTAGCTACCCACTGAACTGACCCATGTAAAAGATCTGATGTAAAGTTTGTCGCAGAATATATTTGCATGCGTGCGTGTGATGTGCATGTGCTTAACCTCAAAAGCTTCTCATGTGGGATGTGGCGAGCCTTTTCCGGTCAATAAGCAGGAGCAGAAAGGGCACACTCAGTCCTCCGTGACACCACTGCATGCTTCACAGATCCTGCCAGATATTCAGTAAATTCCGCCTGCTTTGAATGTATAAACAGAAGCCAGACATACATATAAACATACAGAGTTCCACAACCTGCCGCCCCGGAGAGGCTGCTGGTCTTCACATGCTAAATACAGATGGGGATAGTCTCAAAAATGCTGAGTCTGATTGGGGTTTGTGAGGCTGTGTGCACGTGCGTGTGCATGATATGGAGTGTGTGTGTGTGTTTCCCCGGCATACAGTGAGGACCGTGACCATTAGAGCAGCATTGCAGATTGTCTTGTGGGGCGCTCAGGGCCACAAAATGCAATTAGATTCCGATATAAAATATTTATTTCCACAACACCTGCTGTGCACCAGAGGAGCCTTTACCCACTGTGAGCTTAAATATGAAAATAGTGCATAAAGTGCACGCCTGAGAGAGCCGCAGATACAATCTCTCAGTGTGAGTTCATTTGTTTGGTGTGTGTGTGTGTGTGTGTGTGTGTGTGTGTTTGAGGGCAGAGATGAGTGCAGACACACAGATGTGAACGCAGGAGACGCTGACAGATGACTTCTGGTTATATTGCTTCTTCATTTATTTAAAATGAATGCGTTCTGATATATTTTCAGATAAAATCTGAGTTAATGCTGTTTTTTTTGTAAAATGTTCTTCATTTAGCGAAGCAGCTTTCTCTATTCTATATGTCTGACTGATTTATATGTTTTGATTATTCCCTTTCGTTTGCTGACATTCATCTGACTGCAGGAATGATTTGCAATGATTACTTTTAACAAAATAATTCCATTATTTTCTTGCTACGGAGGTTCATGATAACTAATTAAACTGTCTGCAGTGTAAAAATTGTCCGAATTAAATTGCCTGATCTCTTCTGTTTCATCATACTTAACTACAGTTTCATTACCTGTCACTTTTAATTGCTTATCTTTAAGTTACTGCCAAAAAAAAAAGGATTTCTCTGGTGTGATGGTGTTGTATTAATTTCATTTTTTTAAGTTCTATCTTTGCAAATGAGTATTTCATCCTAAAAACCACAATCTCCACAAATGTGCTTCTTTCTAATGAGAGTCTCTAATGACAGATTCAGAACTGTTTGTGTTTCAGCTCATGCTTTTTGAGCTTTTTAGAAATATATGTTGGAGAACTTGTGCAGTTTAGAGAGATTGTAGTTTTAGTTTTATGCCTCTGTGAGACTGAATAAATACGCAGTCGCCTCTTTTCTTCTCGCCAGTTCAGGCTGAAGTGCTTAATAAGCTCGCCTGATTAAGCTTTTTCAGTGATCTTTCGGCTCAGAGAAGTTCAGAAACGCGTGCTGGGCTTCAAATCTGTAAAGTGAAGAGACAGGTGAACCCTGACCACGAGCGGAGCTCTGCGAGAAAATACACTCAGCGGGCTTTATGATAGTTTTACACTCCGCCTGTATCTTCCCGGCCATGTGTCTGCGTGCCTGTGTGGGCTGCAGAGTGGGCGGAGGCCAAATGTTAAGGAAGAAGCAGTATGGACAAGAAACCAAAGTCTGAGTAACAAAGTTATTCTAATAATATTCACAGAGACCACAAGAGGATAACTTGCATACATTCCGATGAGTTTGTAAGACATTAAAAATCACAAGTTCTTTAATTCTTACAGCTGTGTGTGCTGAGATTCGCCTGCTTGGGGTTTTTTTTTTCTCTCTCTCTCTCTCTTAAAGGAATAATCATGCATACATGCACGGTGTTTATTTTTGTGTATGTTTGCAATATTTATGTGTGTGTGTGCATGTGTGTGTGTGTGTTTCTAGTCTGCACTGGGAGGATTATTGTAGATTTACAAGGCCTGGTAACAATGAGCCGACCCACCCCAGAGACCCATACTCAATAACTATCACAATGAAACGCCGCTAATTCCTGTTTAAAGCTGCCACATCGGCCCTGCCCTCCCTACACCCTGCGCCCCCGGCCGGGGGGAGAGGCGCGGCGTGCAGGAGTCCCCGTCTTCGCTGCTGAGATCCTGGTAGAGCCTCTCCCCCCTCTCATTCGTTACGTCTTCATGCATCATCTTTTCTCCAGTCCCCGTCTGGATGATTACGACGTGACTCCAGGAGATGAGTCTATCTCCCGCTGGAGAGCGGTGTGTGTGCCGGCATCTGTGCCGTTTGTCTCAGAGGCGGCCACCAAAAAGCGCCGTCCTCCCGAGCGTCGGCCCTCATTGGCGAGCCGCTGAATAATTCAGAGCTTCCGGACGTAAATGGGATTGCTTTAATTCTGGTCTAGCAGGTTAATGTTTGTAGTCTGTTGTGCTAAATGCGCGCAGTAATTTATATTGTCAGGGCAATCAGTGAGAGCCGCAAACACGGGCATGAATTTGTGTTATTGTATTGCGCTGGTGAGCAGAAGTGCCACGTCCGTGCATTTAGCCTCGCTGCACTGTATTGCTGCTGCTGATGCCTCTCCTCCCACCTCTTGCACAAGCACTCATTTAGAGAAATGCTTGGGTTGGACTCCGAATCAGGGACAGAAATCTCCAGCCGCATGAATATTTTAGAGGACGGCGTTGGACAGCTCTGCCCGTCTTACAGTCCTCTGCATTTTCGTCTCATTCTGTTGCTTGTTGCGGTGACTTGCTCACAGGTGAATCTGCACAAACTGCTCCTTTAAACATGTAATGCATTCCTCCTTTAGCCATTAGGAGGAATGAATTATTGCCGGTAAATCACTTAAGAAATCCATTTTACTTACACACCAGACATATGCTGCCGTGCGAACGCTGGCAAGCAAACACACACATGCACGTATACAGTGTCTTTAAACTGGGACGCTATCGTAATTGGGGTAATGATTTTTGCATTATTAATGAAGCGAGCTTCATACTCATCTTAATTGAAAATGTCCTTTTATCTTCAGCACATGCTCATTTATCCTCTGCCTTCGTACAAGTGGCTGAAATCACAAACTGCAGATAGCACACGCTGTATACGCTCAGTGTGTCTTTATTCTTCTGTTTTTCAGCCTCCAATGCAGCCTTTTTATCTCTCAAGGCTTGTTGCCGGCTCTGTACGATGACTCAGTTTTTTTTTTTTTTCGCTGTGCTCCTTCAGTTTCCAACACCACTTTATTTGATAAGAAATGAATATTGGTTGAGGATATATGGATGAGAACAACTGTAGTGGAGTTAAATAATTATTTCTCGTGACGTTGCGAATGTGTAGGAACAAATTGGGCAGCGGGCAGCCTGCGAGGGGTTTGCCGTCGGAGCAGCCGCAGTGTGAGTTATGTCAATAAAGCGTTACTGATCTGCCCCATCTCTGTGCTAACAGTCGATAACCAGCCTCAGCCGCTGCTGGAAGATGACGGATGGGCCTCGCTGTCAGGATGAAGTAGTCCGTTGTGACACTTGTCTGTCTTCGGGGGGGGGGCTCTCTGTTGAAACCTGCAAGTTTAAATTAAAATAAGTTCAGCTCCTTGTTTGGTTGTGTTTATCATGGGAACGGCGCCTGAGTCCAGGCTCGGGGCAGTGTGTCATTAACTCCTCTGGCCCTGAGTGCCAGCTCTCGCTGGAAATATCTGTTTAATGAGCGGACGGATGGATGGGTCATTGCTTCCATCTCTCCC
This sequence comes from Salarias fasciatus, assembly GCF_902148845.1. Taxonomy (NCBI): domain Eukaryota; kingdom Metazoa; phylum Chordata; class Actinopteri; order Blenniiformes; family Blenniidae; genus Salarias; species Salarias fasciatus. The sequence continues at coordinate 30,036,456 of NC_043760.1, read as the reverse complement.
CCACCCCCTACCAACCTCAATTCCTCTGCTATCACCTTGATTTACAGTCACATTTCTTATTCAACCATGGCCAACATTTTTGTTTTGTTTTGTTCTTTTAGAAGCACAGGTCTCCTTTGCACAAATAGCCTTCGATTCAGAATTGCAGAAGCACCACCAAGCTGCAAACACACACATTTTTCGACCTGATGGATGCCAGAGACAGAGGAAAAATGCATAAGTTATAAGGAAGACAGACATATATGTACTATCACTTAGATGTTTAATGTTTTGAATGAATAAATCATCCCAATGTTTAATGAATCACTGTAAATATTTAAAGACATACACACATATGACCAATATGAAACTTTATCCCTAATCAAGCTGACAGCGCAGGCAGACCAGCGCAGCAGCCATGAATATTGCACTTGGTGGTCCGCCTCACAAAGCCTCGTGCGTTCAGCACCACGGACAGCTCCGCGGACACAGTCACAACAGAGCGCAGATCTGAATTGACGGGCTTATCTCCGGCGATCGGCACAGTTAGCCGGGCTCCTCCATTACTGGCTGCGGCTCCTCCAGACCCCATTTTCAATGCATGTCCCTGTCTGCAGTTACACTGCGTATTTCGGAGCCGGCCCGCAGGCTGCCGGTCGAGCGCCCGGTAATAGAGGTCATGAGAAATGCTCATTCACTCACCCCGAGGACGCGAAATCCAATGACCTGTGAGACTTCAGAAGAGATAACTCTGTTTCTGAAAGTTTTTTTCTTTCCCAATGAGGACTGTGGCTTTGTCTGCGTTTGTTAATCTGAAATTTGATTTCAGTGACAGATTTTATGAGACGTTGCCACTGGTTATGCGATAACAGTGAGCGATCACAATCACCCTGTATGCAGTCGCAAATAAAACGAGATAAGTGTTGTAATTCCTCTAAAACAGCATTTACATTACAGTAATTCATACTTTTAGTCCTGAATTGTTTCTGTGCTGTATCTGAACACCAACTGCTGTTTGAAGGTGTCAAATCACAAGACGCCAAATCGGCCTCAGGCATCGACAAAACAAAATACTTTGTGCTTTACTCATTTCCATGAGGAGGTTTGTTTTTTTGGTGCAGCATTTCCATTGTGTTTCAGTCCTTGTCACCATCAGCCCTGCTGTGAGCCGAGTCTGTGCTTTCACATCGCCACCAGCTGCTGCTTTTCACCAGAGGAGCCAGGAAACTTCTCCATCAGGGCTTTCTCTCTCGTTCTTGCATTTTTAAAACATAAGCGTGCCGTAGGGAATGAGTTTTTTTTTTTTTTTCCAAAAACAGATGTGTCGTTTACAGAGACATCTGATGTAGAATAGGCTGTGTAAATGATTGAAAATACAAATAATCCTGAGGTTTTTGGATTACCTGAATATTGAAAGCGCAGTTGTGTGTCTCTGAGTGGAATTTAATGCCCCTGTTTTGTCTCCGTCATTCTTCCTCCTCCCCCTCTTTATTTTTGTGTCTCGGGCCGTGAGAGGGAAGAGAGAGAGGAGCACGGGTGATAATGACTTGTCAAATTAGAAGCGATGGAACCTGCAGCGAGTGTAAACACAATTCTGAATGTTCAGATGACATTTTCCAAGCTGTATTTCTACTGGGGGAGATTAGCGGAGTGACAGCTCAGCCTGAATCTCATGGATCACAGCTGCACAATGGAGAGCGCCGGCATCCGCGTGCACGGAGCGGGCCGGCGTGAGAAGGCATTTTAATATCACAATGCAGCCTGACACCTGCGTAACCAAACAAAGATTTCTGCACGGAAAAAAATGAAATGAAATTACTGAAAATGTGCACACTCTCACACACACACACACACGTATTTTCCTTTCAGAGCTCCAGAAATGGGATCTGCTTCTCCTTCCAGGCCTCTCCACCCAGTCATGGTCCAGGGCCCGTGGCTCAGCCAGTCAGCCTGTGCATGGATTCCTGTCGGTGTAGCCTGCCCACACCCTGTCAGCATGATGGATGGTGTTCACGCACAGCCTTGACTTTATAACTTATAGGGAGTTTATTTGCATGTGTTCTCGTTGCCAGTGAAACTACACATGATGCAGGGGAGCGGCGGACTTTCCACTTGTTAAGATATTAAGGGTTCCTGTTTCTTAGTGTTCCATTTTACGCATGGCCGTCTCCCCCCCGTACAGCAGGCGCCATGAACGGTCCTGCTCATTTCCCAACTTCGCCTATGAAATAAAGAGCCATTTACGAGGGACAATGTCGCAGCCGCCACATCTCCCTCCATCCTGCCCCCACTATTGGAGAGATACTATTGAGAGTCCTGGGCACATCAATTTGGGCCTCAAATGACTTTCTCCAGCTGGCCAAATCCTGACAAGCTTTCTGTTCTCCTTAAAAAGAGCCCCTTTATCATCAAGAGAAAGGAAGAAAGGATGAGCGAGGGAAGGAGATAGAGTCAGAGAGAGAGAGAGAGAGGGAGAGGGAGGCAGAGCAAAGTCAAAAAGCTAATGTCTCAGTGACACCCTTTCTCACACAACAGGGGAAATTTCTGTTCTAAAACGGGTTCTGGTTAATTTGAAGTCAATTGGAGAGTTATTAAAAGGATCTGCGCGAGCTATGCTGAACTTGGTCAAGGGCAGCAAAGCCCATCCTGGTTTCCATATGAAACAATAGACACAGGACTGTCACCTTGAGGCACACTTGAAAGTTTGTACCATTTGTTCGTAAAACACTTTATTGTCGCACTCGCTGCTGCCCGGTTCTCCATTTGTACTCCTCCTTCTGCTTCGGATGCTTTCAGAACACCTGCAAAGATTCTCCCAGGTAAATCTAATTTTGGGGGATTTGCCTCAGTTTAGGTATTATTTTTGGGTTTATCTCTCCAAGCTCAGTGTTGCCTTTGAAATTACTCTGCCAATATGTATGCAAATATCAGCATGTACTGCCAGAAATTAGATTTACTTCATTTCCCTATTGTTCCTATATCCTCTCCCCGGTCCTCAGGTGCAGGTTCAGTAGTTTAATGTTAGGCTGTTGTGCATTACGGTGCAATTTACAGTGCGCAAAACACAAACAACACCAGAAAAAAAGGAAAAGCAATTTAATTCATGAAGAGCAGCATATGATGAGTGCTTTCTACTTACACATGGGGAGCGCCAGAGTATTGTATTCTACTGTAATCTAATAAGGACAATGGCCTCAGATCATAAGGAATATATAGGAAGTGATCGGCGATTTGTCTTTCGTGTTATTTCTGTAATAATTTGTACTTTGTTTTCTGTGCGTTTCGGATGCAGCAGGCGCAGCAGCGAGAGTCTAAACCAGCCGGAGAAAAACAGCCTAAATCAATATAAAGCAATGGGAGGAGAGGGAGATAATGAAATACAACCGTTAGAGCATTACAGACAAACCAGCAGGCATCGCGCAGGTTTGTCTTGCCATTTTGCTGTATTTCGTCGCAGCTCTGTTGAACTGCAGCACCGCAGTTCACAAAAGTCCAACTCAGTTTTTCTAAATTGTAAAGTGACAAATGACACATAAATTTTTTTTTTCAAGCACCTTTGTCCAAAATGAGACAATTTCCCCTTTATTTGATTAAAAAAAAAAGAAAAAAAAAAGATAGTTCTGAGCCTGACTTCTGAAAATCTGATTTTAAAAAGTGTTTGAATTTGATATTCATACATTCAGATTGACTGGTCGGCTTTCAGTTTGTGTGTGTTTCACAGGTGATCAACGAAGAACATGAGGAGCATTTAAATGAGGATTTATTCCACAGATGGTTTTGACGTTAATTTGTTTAAAAATAACCCTGGAGTTGAATGTATGCGCAGAGAAAGATGAGAATCTGAACATTACAGTCGATTGAATTCAAACAGGCTGTGAAAAGATCAAGATAAATGCATGATAGAAAAGAATATGTCAGAACAGGAAAACAGAAATGGAAAATATCTTAGAGTCAAAGCAAACAGCCACATTCAAACCAGTGTATCGCTGCTTATGAGGACAAACAACAGTTATTTATGAAATGTCACAGGCCTCAAGCAGGGAGACGACCTTAAATATCTTAAAATAAAGTCTGCAAATAGAAGTTAGAGGGAGCCAGCTGAGGAAAAGCCCCTCACCACACAGCCGCAGCGTCTCTGCTGAAGCCTGAGCCGTCTCTTATCAGATCTTCTGTTTTCATGAACGCAGATGTTTGTTACTGTGTGTCCTGTTCGAAGATCAGCTTCAACGTTCAACATCGAGCTGGCACCCGTTTCTATAGACGCAAACCTTGAGTCGATTGTTTACTGAACATCATTTTTTTCTTCGTCTGAATCCATTGAAAAGATGTTTGTGGCGGTTTGTGGTGATTGTGAACCGACGCGGTCAGATGTGAGACGAGCTCCTCCGTCATCTTATTAGCCTTCAAGGTAAGGCTAATAGATTTTCATTCTCCTCTCTGGAATGACAAAACCTCATTTCTGGTGGTTTGCGGTCATTCAAACATGAATACACTTATTTCTATTAGCTGAACCTTGATTCTCTCCCTCATTTCTAACCTTCTGCCTGCACACGTTTTGACAGGAACAATGTACAAACACACACACACACACACACACACACACACACACTGTTAGAAGTACGGACAGCGGGACAGACCACAGGACTAAATATAATGATCCAACTTCCTTCCTAAAATAAAAATGAAAAAGTACAAGCTCTGAAATGTGTACTTAAAATATTAAAGTAAAGCCAAGGCCTCTGAAGGACATCTCCACTGGTTGTTTCTGCTCTTTGAGTCGGCAGCTTCAAACATTTCCTTTAAATAAGGCGGCGGTCGGAGGACGTGTTGCTGCTCCCAGTCTGCTTTTCTGCATTTTATCTGCTTCACTTTCAGACGCGCTGCAGCTCGTTCTGCCCGTCACAGACGTCACATCTTTTTAGCTGCTGCCGTTACAAATGTTACGATATCTTTCACTTAGTTTGTCAGGGGAGAAAATGCAAACTAAAATCTCATCTCAAGCATTAGACTGTAAATCTCCAGCATCTTTAACGCTCCTGTTTGCAGCTTTTCATCTTGTAAAATCAGCAAAGTCAGTAGTTTTTTAGTGCACCTTGACTTGATTTGCTTATTCAAATTCCCGGGGCCGCACGGCGATGCTGTGGTTCCTGCTTTGCTTTACAGCGACAAAGCTTACCAGTAAAACGATGCAGAGTCTGCATATTGTGTTTGTGGGTGTGGGTGTGTGTGTGTGTGTGTGTTTCATCCCAAAGTCCATAAACAAGTGTGTGAGTGTGTTTGTCAGCTTGTCTCTCTGTCTGAGCTCTCAGATGCCACAGTGGGATAGAAGACAGAAGGACGTATTAGTTTTCCTAGCTGGATCAAATTTCTATTTGACAATTAAAAATATTGATTGGAAGCATCAGAACTTGAGCAATGCAACTCGAACGTGTGTGAACATTACAGGGTTTTGATTGAAGTGTATTTCACTGTTAGGTGCACTACTCTCAAGATATTTTAATAATAAAGTAATACTGATTTTTACCCACTCGCCGTATGTTTCACACCGTTTTGCATTTGCAGTTTTCATCCTCTTATCCTCATCCTCTTCCATATATATTCATCTTATATAATCCTCCTCTAAACTTTGAAAGAAATGGCTAAAATGCTTATAAATCCCATTGATAGGCCTTTTCAACTTTAAGGTTTATAAGTTAATCAATGTGTTTTTAGTGCACTGTTCAAATACAGTCACAATATCTTTACACGTCTATGTTGTGATTTATTGATATGCGAAAATATTTATTGAAGAATTCTTAAAAGAAAAAAAATCTGCCTGTTTGAGCTTCAGAAGACTTTTTTAAAACTTTTTAGAGTTACCGAGAAGATGGTCGATCACAGGAAGTGCAGACGGAAGTAAAGATTGTTCCAGAAAATATTCGTCTGCACTTATGAGAGTGATCGGACTCCCACACACCGAACCCCGACGCTACTGCGACCTTAAATCACTCCTCGTCTCTCCTCACGGGTCGATCCTTTTGTCAGGACTATTTCTCCTCTTTTCTTTTTTCAATATTTCACTGTTAATCCTCAGAGCTGTCTGGAAAAGATAAAGATAACAGCCGGGCATTTGTTCTTCCTGATACCTCAAAGGAGGCGTCTTGTAGAAAGAAGGTTAATAATTCATTTTTACTTTTGCACTTAAGTACATTTTACATTTAATACTTTCTCACTGTTAGATTAAAGGATATAAATAAGCGCTTCTACTTCAACCCGAGTACTGTTTTACTGACTTCTCCCTCTACTTCCTGTCGCCTGTGAGGAAGACTTCAGGTGAGCATTAGCTTGCACCTCGCCGAGGATCTCTTACCTGATTTGCCCCCCTGTCAGCGCTCAGGGGGAGACGAGCCTCACGCTGGGAAAACTGATGTTGTAAAATATTCTCAGCTCTATTTGTATTCCACTGAAGCTACAGAGAGAAATAACCTGTCATTCACCACAATTTGGAGAAGAGGGAACTTTTGACAGGAGAAAATGATGAGACTTTAAAAGAACAAAAAAAAGAGAGGGGGGGGGGGGGTGGATTATTGAATTAATATTTCATTGAGCGACCAGCTCGAGCTTCTCAGCTATGGCAGAGAGTCGTGGTTTGTTTGGTTTGGTTTGGTGAAAATACAGACACTTCGCTCTACAGATGAGAAAAGCTTCACAGTTTAAAATTAAAGTTTATTATGGCTCTGTCTTACCGGTCCGGCAGTTTCCAGATGAGACTGCGCTGAAGCTGAGTCCTGGATTAAACTGTGTGACAGTCCGGGGACAAACAAGGTAGCAGATTACTATCTTATCTTATCTTATCTGCACTTGTGTTTGTTTACATGCTCCTAATTGAAACGGTGAACCTCGAACATCCTCGTCTTGACTACATTTCCCATCCATGTTGCCTCTGTGTTTTTTTTTTTTTTTTTGTTTTTTTTTTTTGCCAAATCTCATCGCTCACTGAATGGTAATTTTTTTTGCTTACACTAAGTGGCTCTGAAGTCTCTCAAGCCTCCATCTGGCTGCAGTGAATAATAAGAAATAATATGCCAGTCAATGAGCGTTTCCATCTTCTGCTCTCCTGTGCGTATGAGAAGTTCCGGGGTGTGTGTGAGGACAAGCAGTTGGCAGCGCTCGTCGGCGTGTCGAGTGCGATCATACGACTGCTTTGTGTTGTTAAATCACATCATCGTCTTGTACGTCATGATTTATTCACCGCGCCGGTTCCCACTGCATTCTGTCACATTTTGGAAAGGAGCGGGTCGACCTGCGGCGGATCCCCGGAGCGCCGACCTCTGCTTTGAGGACGGCCTCCTGGAGGAACGCTTGAGATTCAGAGCGCAGCGCGCCGCGGAAGTTTTGGCTAAAAAGACAAAGCCGGAGATCTGCGGAGACGGGCGGACGGAGCCGGCGCCGCTCGACACTCCGATGGTCGTCGACGGCATTGATTAAATAATGTTGGGGATAAAGTCGACCGAGACAGAGAGAGAAGGAGCGTAATGGGAACGAAACAAGCCTAACAGAAGGAAATTACAACTTATTTCATAATGTACTGAGAGAACATACCGCTGTTTATTTGAAACCGTTTCGTTCTTTCAGTTGTTCGGAGTCCTTCTGTTTGCTGCGCAGCACGCCCGAGTAATTTGCAAAAAGATAATGACTGGTGTTTTTATCTCATCCTAGGGTTTACTACCTAGTGCAGTGAGGTAATTACAATACATTATGAACAATTATCCTGAGTGCTAGACATGTCTTGTAGCCGACACTTGTTGAGCCAGAAAACCAGGGAGAGCTATAGTCCATAATTACGCTTTGAGGAGAATGCATAAGTGAATTTCTATAAACAGATAGTGACGGTAATTTGATTCCTGCTGTTGTTACAAAACGTTTCCCGTTGGGAATAAGAGTCCGGCTCACACGGAAACAGAATTCTATCAAAAAGGGATAAAGATAAGAAGCGGTGAGAACGTCGCTGGTTCGATCCCATTCTGTGTTGAGTTGGTTTGGATTGATTGTTCGTCTTCTCCATTTGTGGAAGCTGTGACTCAAATTGACCGTGTGTGTGTGTGTATGTATGTTGGTGAGTGTGTGTGAGGCTGTTTGTCTCTCTGTGTTACTCTGTGATGGACAGGATACACTCTCATCACTCACAGTCAGCTGGAATCAGCTCTCAGAGAAGGATGGATGTTGAAGATCAGTCTCAAAAACCTTAAGCTGAGGTGACAAATATATGGCCCGGGGCTCTGAAAGCGGCCTCTGAGAGGGTTCAGTCTGGCCCACTTGACCACCTTTTAAGGAAATTGACTAAGAAGACACCGACTGGACTTTCTTCCATTGAAGTAGCTCCTAATCGGAGTGTTTTACTACGATAATACTGAGGTCAGTGATGTCCCGTTGAGACCTTATTGATTCAGCAGTGAAAGACTTTCTAGTAAATGGCATCATGTCAAAACTGCACTTCTCCGAAATGTTTGTTAAATGCAAACTTCTGAATGATAATTCAATCCCGTTAAAAGAAGGGAAGCCTTTTGCTTTTTGAATTGATTTTCCAGAAACGCATATATAAGAGCCGCTGTGCTTCCATTCGTCGGTCCAACAAGGTCAAACTGTATGTGGACTAAAAGCTCGCTCCCCTAAAGCAGCAGCCGAAGGTGATTAGAACCAAAACGTGGAGCGAGAGGGACGAGTCGGCCGCCCTGGGAAACGGAAACGGACTGCTGGATTTGGAGTGGGTGTAGATTGAGGAGGAGAAGAAGAGAGACGGAAAGCTATTAAGTGTCCTTAACCACATGTAGATGACTGAGCGTCTTCCTGGCCTGCGAAAACCCCGCCGCCCACCCAGCATCTGATAATTACCCTTCATTAGGAGAGCAGGTAGTGGAGAGAGACGAGAGGCCGAGCAGAGAGGGAGGAGCTCCACGCTCTGGATCTGATTATGGGGTTGAGAAAACCAGGAGCTGACTCGGGTGACGGGCGGCCCACTCCGGGATGTGTGCTCTGAGGTCGGCTCGGCGCGGGTGTGCATTTGCTTGTTTGTGTGTGTGTGTGTGTGTGTGTATGAATGAATGTGGGCAAATTTATTCTAGCTTGGGGGTCTGTATTTATTGCCTTGGTTTAGTGTCAAGCGAAGACGGACAGGTCTGCCCGGATGCAGAATGTAATAAGGTCTCAGTGAGAAACACACACACTCTCCCGCAGCTTGCTGTTTCCTCGCTCCGCCTGTCCCCGCAGCCCATACATCACGGGGCGTAGCATTGTTCGGGGCATCGGCAGCAGCGGAGGAGAGCTGCAGCTCGCAGGACTGCGGTTCGATCCGGAGGAGCCGGGGACCGGCGGCCGTGCGGGAGAAACATCCCTCGCAGCGTGGGCCCTGCTGAGAGCGGCTCAGCAGAACCGCTGCAAATGTCTCCTGTCCCAACGGAGACACCCTGTACGTGTGTGTGTGTTCCGTGCTGTCAGGAGAGAGAGAGTGAGAGGTGGGGACTGCAGTATTCCTCCAGCGGGAAGCATTGATTTTCCGGCCCAGCGTGGGGATGTGGGAAATGTCAGCCTCTAATTGAGTTGATAAAACCGTTTTGAGTCTCAGACGTAAATATGGTTTGCCCCACAAAAGGCCAGCGCATTAGACAGCTCCCATCGGGACGTCTGTGAGGAATGAAAGGTCTCCTTGTTGTGCATTTGTCTGTTTACATGCGCACACCTTTATGCATGTGGAGTTTCTCTCTCGGACAACCTGTCTGCAAGTCGGCACGGCGACAGCGAGCGACAGGCGCACTGCCACAGGCCAGAGTGTGTTTTCTTTCCGCCTTTCTTTCCTTTATTGTGCATCAGGCTGGAAGCTTGTTATCAGAAACGGCTTTTGTTGTGCCAGAGAGGGCAGGGATGGAGATTGTGAAAGAGATGCAGAGGTCATGTCTATTAGAGGTGTAGAGAGTGAATAAAGGGAAAGATGAACGAAGCCTCTGCTGTCCCTGCTGATTAGCAGATTGATATGCAGAGAGGGCAGGGGCCTTTCACCGCCTGCTTTCAGGAGAAATCCACCACAATGTCACTGCACAAACTGTGTCTCTGAGGATGATGTTCTTTTGATTTTTCTCAAATAATAATGGAATGTCGTTTTTTTATTGGGGAAAAAAAAGGTCTGTCTGTTGTATTGAGGCTATTAATAGAATGCATCATTAAGGTCATCGAGTTCGAAGCTATATGAGTGTACGTGTTTGCATCTATAGGGGCTCCACTCTAAATATTAGGGATGTTAATTAGACAAGGTTTCACACATTTTGCGCGTGCACACGCATACACACTCACACGCATGTTTCGCTTTCCTCCAAATTCATATGTATGTTAAGCGCACACACATTTGTGGCTTAGCCTGCTGGTAATTACTGACATAATTAGGCAGACAACCATTCGTATAGGGAACACACACACACACACACACACACACACACACACACACACACACACACTGCTTCCCTGGTAATTAAGAGTATTAATTACAAGCATAGCTGTCCCTGTGAGGCTCAGTATCACTCACAGACTGGCACACAGCAGGGTTCTTATTGCTTTATCTCACCACACCATCACGATCTCTCTCTCTCTCTCTCTCTCTCTCTCTCTCTCTCCTTATGTACACATGTATGCTTAAATATCCACCTGCTGGATAAACAAATGTTAGCTGACTAGTCAGCGGCTGACAGGCAGCTATAGGTTCAAATCCAGAAGAAATGAGCCTGAGGGGCTGCAGCAATGGCTTTGACTTTTGTCAATTGTCTCTCCATCACACACACACACACACACCCACACACCATACCACACATGCACGCACACGGAGTTCACATCTGAAGTGCTTGCGTCAAGTGCATAAATGAGCACCTGCACCCTCATCTTCAGTGTGTTATACACACTTATCCAGTCAGACATGTAGACCATGTCGTGTGTAAAAAAAAAAAAAAAAAAAAGATGGCTTAGATAGTGCCTGTGGAAAATTGCCGGGCTCAGTGAACAAGCCTCGCGCCCTCATGGCCCGGTGATGTGGCGCACCTGCAGCATTTGAAGGTACCTGACATCATTTATGGAGATATTTTACAGTTAATTCCCAAATGTCACAGTGGCTGCGCGTGTGGTTATTGCACAGGAGTGTCTGAGCTGCCTCTGCAGAGGCCAAGGTGCCACGCATGCTCTGAATGTGTGAGTAATGTCGAGATGGCAGCGGAGGGGGGGGAGATGTGTCTCGCGCAGGCATTACACAGTAAAACTGCAATCTTCCAGAGGCCTTCGCAGAATATGAAGCCGGAAGATGTGAGGCTGATTCACATTATTCTCTACACCCAATCAAACAATGGTAATCTTGCATACTGGGCCTCGCTCGGCGCTTCATTATTGATGCAGCTATTTTAGGGAGTGGTTTCCTAATAAATAGAGAGGGGATTACTGTGGGAAGTTTATAACCCACTAATCTTCCTCCCCCTCATGGAGTAATGTGCATATTATTGCGTATTGTTACATTCAGTTGTGTGTGTGCACTAATTGCCAACAATCACATTCATTTGTCCTCATGCATACATTACTGTTGGACGAGCGCTGGCGGCGTGCTGACGGCCGTCTGGCCTCTTCTCTCCGCAGTGGATGGCTGTACGGACTGGTCGGTGGACTACCTGAAGTACAAGGTGCTCCAGGGCGAGCCGGTGCGGCTGAAGTGCGCTCTGTTCTACGGTTACATCCGGGCCAACTACAGCCAGGCGCAGAGCGTGGGCCTCAGCCTCATGTGGTACCGCAGCTCCGGCCTGGGCCACAGCGACTTCGAGGAGCCCATCTCCTTCGACGGCGTGCGCATGAGCAAGGAGGAGGACGCCATCTGGTTCAGACCTGCCGACCTTCAGGATGTGGGCCTGTACTCCTGCGTGTTACGGTAGGTCCGGCAGAAATCTGCCTGATTGAACCTCCTCCTTCTGTCTGTCTGGTTTTCTTCAATATTCTCTTGGACAAATCTTAGCGTGTTCCATGAAGTTGTCCCTCAGTTCATTCAGTTCCAGTTAAATACCGCCAAAAGAAACAGGGTCATTGAGCATCACTGGGTTCTTATAAACCTGGTGCATTTAGATAATGAAACACGATTGCACAACTGTGATTTAAACTTGAAACCAAGGCTTTGGAAACAAGAAAGAGACAACAGAGAGAGGGTTTATTGAAATAATGTGAGGTGATCTCAGGGACACAAACTCCCTCCAAACGGGTCTTTTCATCACTGCTCATTGTGGCATTTGGTGAATTTATTAGTTACCGTTCATTTTGCTACCTTATCTGTCTATGAATGAAATGGCATTCAGCAGTGATTCACGTGGGGACTCCCACAGAGAGCAGGAATACGCAAAATGAAGCCTTAACCAACGCCAATAATCACTTTCCTAGATACACACTTCATTACGGCTCTGTTTCTCTTTCTGTCGCCCTCTTTCCATAATGTCTGCTGGCCCTAAAACACTCACAGCTTTTCCCACAAAGCAACAGTTTCCTTTTCCTCTTCAGACCCGGGTCTGACATGTATAAAGTCGGATGAAAACAACATTCTTATGCCTGAATTTGACAATCTGAGTTAACTTAGACCTGCATCAAAATAATGGAAAAGATTCTCATAAAGGTAGAAGACAAGCAGATAAAGCATCTTCATCCCGAACACTGGGCCTCTTCCATCGTTAGTTTATCATTATCACAATGGAAATGTTCGGTTTGATGGATCTGCACACCACCACTGTTACACACTCACACTCAGCGGCACGGAAATCGCTCAGGAAAGAATACATTTTATTTATTTACTACGTTTCCAAACCCGCTACAGAGTGCTGTACTGCAATATGTGAGCACAACATCAAAATTCAGGGAGGAACGTTAGAAAATAAACAAAGCGAGAACAGAACAGAACAGTGAAGCTTAAAGAATGCATCAAATGGAAAAAAACATGAAAACATGATTTCAGAGAGAACAGATTGAAACTACAGCAACGCGGAATAAAGCAGTGCATTATGTCTAATTAGCTATAAGAAGGGTTTTCAATAACTGAGTTTGTAAAAAAGAAGATTGTGCTGCGAGCCGGAGCTCCTCAGACACGCTGTGCTGCTTCAACTATAAAAGCTCTGCTTCCCTTTGTCTTTATTCCTGCTGTTAGTCAGCAGGTTACTGTTATTGAGCAGGTTACTGTTAGTCAGCAGGTTACTGTTAGTCAGCAGGTTACTGTTATTGAGCAGGTTACTGTTAGTCAGCAGGTTACTGTTAGTCGCAGGCCTGCAACGGTCTTGGACGTGTAAGCAGCTGTTTGTTGTAGAGCTGCCTTTGTGTGTGTGTGTGTCCTTAGATTTCTAAGACATTTACAGATTGGGGATAAGAAGTGCAGTGAGCTGCTCATCATTCTGACAATGCAAGCAGAAATTGGAGGAACTTACCTGCGCCGTCATCATGACTGTGAACACATGAAATATGCAAAGCAACATCTGGACACGCCGGAGTCTTTTTTGGAAACAAGTTCTGGGTTAGAGGAAGTTCAAGTTCAGGTTTTTTGGTACGGTAACTTAAGTTGTGTTTGGAAGTGTGAGAGCAGAAGGTTTTACTCAACAAATATTAACAAAACTTATAATCTGGCTGCATTAAAAATGCATAGGGGCACTGGGTGTGTACAGCCACAAGGAAGAATACACATTCTCCCTATTATACACCCACTCACACACACACACACACACACACACACACACACAGTTATGTGGGGCGTTACAGAAAGACTCCTGATAAAAGATGCATAATGGTGTGGCAGTAACTTATTAACCTTTACAGCGGAGAACATCCCTCAATAAACGGCTCATTGCAGTTCTTCATTTCACAGAGATTTTAATAAACCCAGCAAGAGACGCAGGGAGGCGGGGTACATTGAGTGTGACCGTGGGGAGTGTGTTTATGTGCATTGATACCCGGACCTCTACTGTGTTTCATCACAGCACTCGGCGCCACTAATCTAGTGCGAACACGCTCCGCTGTTGTCTCACTCTAATTCAATATTGTCTTCGAATATTGACACTTTCTTCTAAAGACTCTTTGCTCACATCTAAATGTTGTGTTTGAAATTCGGTAAATACTATAATTCTGTAGAAGAAGTGCCCCCAGCTTTGTGCTTCCCAGTCTTGCCGGTGTTGAGCTGAGGGGATTTCAAACTTCTCAGATACCCTAATCACAACACTGCTAGAGATTTGCCTCTGAGCTGAAATCAATTGTCTTTTTGTTAGAGAGCGAGCGTTTGAGTCACACATTGTAGTACATATGACCCGAGCACTCTCCCCTTAAACTCCCTGCAGGCACACAGAGGAGTCTTTTTTCCCCCCTCTTTAGATAATGCTCTGGTTACTTTGTAGATCGTTATGCATGTAAAACGTATGGATTTGAATTGTTGATGCTTTTATAGCATCTCTGGAGATGTTCAGATGTTTGACTTGTAACTATAAATGAACACACATCAGAGATTATGGTCCCACATTGTGCTAAAAGCAACACATTAAATAAATCCTCGTGCATATGGTGCCCTGTGTCGAGGTTTAGGTGTGTAAATGTGAGCAGACCGGCCAGTGTTTTCACTGAAACCCTCCAGATGTTGCTCTGAGAAAGATATATGGAGGTCATCAATTCAGCGGTGTTTTTGTGCTGCACACACAGGTACGCCGATCAGCTGTGAGGTAACGACCGCTGACAGGTGAAGTGAGAAATACAGATTATCTCCCCACGCTGGCAGCTGTTAGTGGGCGGGACACGTCAGGCAGAAAATGAACATTTGGTCTTCAAAGTTGGTGTGTTTGGAAACATGAAGTGATGCACGTGATGGCGAGTGCAGCTCTTCTGGGGGTCAGTGTCTACCAAAAGTAAGCGACGAGGTCGGGCCTGGACCGAGGCTGATCGGTGTCAGCACAGCGTCCGAGGCCTGGTCATAATGTTGAGGCCGATGGCTGCAGCCTGACTCCTCTGATGATGAATGATCTCCGTCCTTCTCCGTCCGGAAGTTTAAGTCTAATTGTCAGTCCTGACGTGAAGGTGACTTCATCTCCATCTCCATGTTCTCTCGTTGACTCTTTCCTCTCTTTTCTCCTCGGTTTTTTTTTTTTTTTTCAACCGCCTCCCTTTCCTCTGCAGATCGTCTCACGTGTGGTCCGTACCGCTGATTCAGATCCATCAATCTTTCTCCCACTCGCCACCTCTCCCCCCCCCCCCTCTCTGTCACCTCCACAGTCCCTCTGCGTTTTGCCTGATAAATTATTTTATAATACTTCTGGTAATGAGTCTGTGTTCTGGAGTGGTTGAAGCCGTGTGCATTTCCTTCCAGTGATTACATTATCCAACATGTGGGATAATAATGTGTGGAGAATTACGGCCACCGTGAGCTGCAGACTAATATCCAAAGCAGCTCCGCTCAAATAGAATGTGACAGACGTGAAAGACACCGCCGGACTGTGCATCGACCTCGGGCTGTCCATCAATCAGGCACCACCACCGACACCTTCCCACAATGCCGCAGGGTGCCTGCTGTGCATATTTAATTTGCAGCCGTGTCTTCCGTCGGCTCCCCGGGGAGCCTAATGGTTCAGGTGCATGACTGCGAGAGGTCATCTCTGATCGTCCCCCCATCATGTCAACAAACAGGGAGGGGTCAGCTCTGTAGGTGTGTGAATTTGCCTACGTGCGTGTGCAAGTTTGTGCTGCCGAGTGTTTTGTTTGCACGGCTTTATTTGTTCTTTGGACAAATATATTGTCCAAGTGTACTGTGCAAGCCTACAGCATCACATCTTCCCACTCTATTCCCTCCAGATAGGAGCTACTGAGTCGATAACGCTGGATTTCAGCACCAAGAGGGCACAGCAGTGTTGCAGAATCTTGCATCTTAGTTTTGCTTCCTACAGCATTTTCCAGATGCCCTTTTAGTCATGCTCTATGTTATAGAAGTGTACAGTATTTATTCTCCTTCCAAGCAGCTATTCTCTTCCTCCTGGTCTCCGCACTATCTCTGCCGGTCCTCCCCAGCTGCTTGTAGCCACATTTGTCTTTTGGCCACGTGTGTGTGCATTTGTGCGTGTATGTCTGCGACCATGTTTTATGGCCCTGGGGGGTCAGAGGTGTTTATATGAGAGAGGTGACTCCCTTATTGCTTCCATAACCTGAGTAGATCATATGAAACCCTGTCATTTACAGTGAATGGGAGCATCTGGCCAGCCGTAAATGTAATGTAATGAAATGAAAGCCCATATGGCTGTGCTCTCACAGCCTTCCCACCGCGTGACTGACCGAGTCAGATCGCAGCCAGGCCGAGCCGCTCAGCAGGCCATGGAGGCACAGACTGATACACATTAGGAAAGCGGGGCTCTTCTTCACGTTCTGGACCAGGCGTCTGCTGCTGACACCCTGATCCATGCTGTCATTACCTCCAGACTCAATTACTGCAGCAGCATTTCTCATGGCACACCATCCATAGTCCCTAACAGACTCCGCCACATCTGAAGTCTGCTGTTCACCTGTTCGCCTGCTCCCTCGTAAACACGACACCTCCTCCTAAAGCAGCTCCCCGGCGTCACTCTTCATTTGTATTGACATCTCTTCAGTCTCAGGGCCCTGCATAACCGGGAGCCTTTCCACATCGCTCATCCCGCCCGTCCTCACGCTCCCTCCGGCGTCCCTCCCTCATCACTGACAAAAACCGTCTGTCCCACCGCTCAGGCCTCAGGAACCTGCAGCGGACCTTCATAGAGCCTCCTCCCTGTGGAGTCAACACAACTCCTAATATGCTTCTCATAGCGATCCCTCTTTACACTCACAGGCTTGTCAAACGCAACTTTTGCCTGAAATATGAAGATCCTGCAAAAAGCGCTAGCTTGCCATTATGTAGCTCATTAACTGAGACACATAGACGCGGATGTTTCAAGTGAAAACAGCGTTTCATCATTTCAGAAAGGCTTTGACGATGATTTGAAAAATATTTTTGAGAACGCTAAAATATCATGTAGTTATCATGTTTGGCCACTAGTGGCTGCTGTTGGTTGTTTTTGTAATGCAGATAACAGGATGCTATAAACATGAACAGTGGGAGAACACCGGCTTCCGTAAGTATTGAGTGATTGTTGACTCTAAAACGACCAAGTCTCAGGACAGTGTGGAACGTTGTCCATCAACTGAGGCATGTGCAGAAGAACTGTTTACTGCGGCATGCACAGCAAATTTGCATTTTAACTTTTTACTACCATGATGGAGTCAGATTGTTTTAGAAAAATTACACTTTGAGAGCCATTTTAAAAAAGTTGTTGTGTAACCGTACAGTCTACATTTGCAAAAGTTTTCCATTTTCGCTTGAAAACATGCCGTAAGATTAAAACCATTAAAGTGAGAGTTTTGCGTCCATCAGACACAGACCTCAGCACATCCCAGCATCATCTTCCACACGTGTGCACGTGCACTATCAATTTTCATGCTTCGAAACTTTTCAGATCAGGCCCCTTTGTGTTTAAAGCATCTTTTTTTTTCTTGCTGTTGCTTTGTAGAAAGCCTTTGAACAGGAGTAAAAAAAGAACACGAGTTATTGCCAATCCCTGCAGCCAGTTTCCAAACTCTGTGGAAGGACTCTCCAAAAGTGCTGGAGCTAATAAAGAAAAAGTGTCTGCATGCTTTAGGTCTTATAGCATAGGCTTTGCACAGAACACTCTGTGACCTTCACTTCTACGGAGGTGGATGCTGTGGGACAGCAGTGTGGCGATGGAGCAGAGAGAGAGAGAGAGAGAGAGAGAGAGAGGGAGAGAGGAAAGCTTCATAGATGGATAGATGGATGTGTGTGTTGCTGCTTGCCTGCTGGAACGCGGGGATGGCGGGGGAGGCGGAGGGGGTGAGGAGGACTGGCTGCTTGTGATGACCAAGCAGCTTCCTCGTCCTGGTTGTGAGACCGTCCCGGCGTTCGTCTCCTCTCTGATTAGCATTCTCCGACTCCCCTCCATAAATTCAATAGTGGTCATGAGCGTTCGGCGTTGGCTCTGCAAAGCTGCTGAACACGTCATTATTGCACAGGCGCCACAAACGCACGGGCGGCGGCGGAGTGCTGAACAATAGGAATAACTCAAAGGGTATCAATGGGAGTAATCATAAATTTCCGCTTGTTTAAGAGGATCAGTGTTTTTTTGTTTTTTTTCTGTTTGTGAAACAAGCTAATTAGTGAAGTCTTTTTGTCTTACTCTGTATAATGTAGCATCAGCACTGCTAATGCGACCTAGTGACACATGATGACATGTTTTCGCTGGGAAATGAAGATTAACCGGCACAATTATTGGCAGTGAGATGGATCCTGAACCCTTCTGCGGTGTGTTTTTTTTTTCTCCTCCGGCAGGAACTCCACATACTGCATGAAGGTGTCCATGTCTCTGACTGTGGCGGAGAATGACACCAACCTGTGCTACAACTCCAACATGAGGCTGACCGAGAAGGCGGAGCTCAGCAAGAGCAAAGACATCATCTGTCCCGACATCGACGACTACGTGGAGCCCGGCAAAGAGCCGGACATCACCTGGTTCAAGGTGGGCCTGCCGGCCGGACCGGTTATCAGTGTGTGATCCTCTATCAGCGGTTTAACGCGGACAAAAGGCAACCAGACAGATCTTCAAAAGCGGTCATGCGAAGAAGACGGTGAAATTGAATCAAATGCAATTATTCCCTAAATATTCTGACACTAAATGCATTTTAAGCTGGATATGATCAAATTCAAGCATTCAAAGTGAAATTAGTAGCTCCACTTTTCATACATCATTAAATAATCTGCTGCAGTTTGGCCCTCTGGTGAAAAAAAGATGAGATGTTTGTTGCCCCTGTCTGCCTTTGTCGTTATATAACTAAGAAATATGCTTTGGTGGCTTATCGCCTTGTTTTTCATTTAATTTTCTTGCTGTTAGAAAGCCTTGTTAAAAATCTGGGTCCTGATTACTGAGGCGGATTCTGTGTAAAGGCGGCTGATGACAGCGAGTCTGCTGGAGACAGAATGAGGGCTGCATGGAGGGCAGCCACACAGATCGATTTCATAATTAACAGAAAACTTCTGTGAGAATAAGACTGTTTAATGTCACTCTGTGCCCTGTGGACAGAGTGGATGCCCTCCAAATGCTCCTGCTCCCTGATCTTTATTCAGCGTGCGCCTCCTCCTCCTCTACCTGGGATCTGGCCCATCCAGGGTCAGCCACGGCCCGCGGACAACAAAGTGAATCCCGGCGAAGGGCCCAGGCCAGACTAATCACAGGCAGATCAGCAGTAGATTAGCTGGCCGGGCTCGACCTCTAGGTTTTTCCAGAATTCAATTACGGTTTGGGTAATGACTGGGAGTGCTGGAACCCAGAGTTATTTGGACCACTGCGGAGCCGCACTGATTGAATTCGAAGGTTGCCGGGAGCAAGAGCGGAATAGAATCCAGCGAGCCGTCGCTGTGGCTGCCAGAGCACCTAGGAGCTGGAGGGAGGATCATGTCAGGAAGACGCTCGTCGTGCCGCCGCACATATCCCCTCACATTCATACCCATGCAACACAAACACACTTATTTTGCCAGCAGAGACCACTGTAAATAAAATTCCGTGTCCTCTGTGGCCGGGGGAGAATATTGAATGGAGAATATTCAGTTCAGAGCAATAAATCCTGATCAGATAAGTAGAATAATGGCTGAAGCTTATCATTTTTACCTTATGAAATTATTATGTCAGAATGCCAAGATATGTATTTCCTCCACTTTATCCTGTTTCTCCTCCTTTGTCTGATGTTCAGTGATCGCTTTTGATAAATTTTTTTTCTTTTCTGTAGCTATTGAAATCTCATTGATTCATTTTTCATTGAGTGTAGTGAAAATCCTAAAGTTTCTGACGTTATTTGTTGCCATGTTTGCTCCATACCTCCCTGTAAGTCAGTTGCTGGGGTTTTATCGAAGCGTAATAAGATGACTGTTCTTCCCGTCCAGCTTCCTGTCGCAGCTCTCGCCCTGCGTTCGCTCCGTCTCACAGAAAGTAGTACTTTTTGGCTGGATGCTGGATGTACCAAGGTTTTCCAAATGCCGTAATGTTGTTTACAGCTGTTGGGGTCTATAGGTGACATCGCTGCTCAGAATTAAGAGGATGATTACTCCACCAAGTCAGTGTGCGTTCCTTAAAGAGTTCTTCTCACGTCTGTCCCCGTCCAATGTGCAGGAGTGCCGTCCCAAGCAGTGGCGCGCCAGCATCATCCAGACGAGAGACACCCTGTCCATCCAGGAGGTGAAGGAAGACGACATTGGGAATTACACCTGCGAAGTCCAGTTCGGCGGCTTTGTGGTCAGAAGGACGACTGAACTCACCGTCACCGGTAGGAAAATCTCATTTTAAAAGTCTTCTTTTATGTGTCCGTGCTTGGGCCATTTACAGATTCCCCTGAGTCTGTAGTTCCAGCAGACACCTGGGAGAAAAAAGGAAAAGAAGCCGGACTGTAACAAACGCAGCGGCGAGCGCTGCGGCGATGTCCTGCCGCCGTGTTAATTGCTGGGGGAGGCTGAGCGCCGAGGCCTGGCCTCTATCCTTTCTTCCAACTCAGCACTTTCCGGTCAGCCAAGCAGTGTTGAAATATTTAAGGCTATAGGCTAAACCCCTGCACACAGAGAGGCAAAGCGCTCGGACCAAGGTCAGGAGATTTACAGTACACCTGCTCTTTGCTTCTATTCATCTCTTTCTCCCTCGCTCTCTCTCACTGCGTGTTGCCTGCAAGGTGAGCGCATGACAAATAAATGCATTCATACGCTGGGACCTGGGAAACGTGCGCTCCCAGCTCGCGTGTCTGCCGGGGTCAAGTGCTCTGGTCTACTCTGTCTTTTTTTTTTTTTTTTTTTTTGCTGGCCATTTTGTTTCTTTCAGACCGTCTATCCAGTCCCGCCTAATGCAGCGTAAAACTTTCACTTCTTTAAATGTGACGGTGAGTGATGCTCAAGCTGCAGCGCGGCACAGGCAAAACAAACAGCAGCCTCTTCATAAAAGCAGCCACTTTTAACTGGATTTCTGTTATTCTGATACAGGATTCTTCTCACAGAGCGCTGATGAATGACGCCTGGGCTAGAAAACACTCCGGTCATCAAACGTATTTAAGTTTTACTGTGATTTAAAGTGCACTGAACTGGTTAATGCTGCCAGCTTGACTGTGCCTACTCACCTCGTTTTATGCACAGAAGTCTTCAGCGGAGTTCGTGAAAAGCAGCAGAGTTCTTCCTTCAGTAGCAGTCGGCTCGGGACGTTTCTGTTCGAGAAGATCTTTCTGTTTTTCAGTGCAGCTTAATCATGAGCAGAGACACAGATTCAGATCTGCGAGTCGTCCTCAGAGAGGTTAAAGGAAAGAACGAGGCACTTTCAAGAAGCAAAGTGAAGCCGTCATTAATGTACAAACCTCCCTAACTACAGATGTAGAGAATAATCTGTTACTCTGGCTGGGAACTGAATTCTCAGCACATCATCCTCATCAGCCGATAAATAAGTACTCATACAATGAAATCCTGATCCTTCTAGATAAATGTGTACAATCGTATATGTGATAAAATATTATATGTCTAAAACCACCGAGATCCTTGTGTAAGAAGGGAAAGTTATTTTAACTAGTAGCCTCAGTAAATCAAAGGGTCGATAAACACTGGCACACGCTGCCTTCAGTACGGAGGGTGGTGATGTACGTTTCATTTCTGGACCATCCTCGCTGTTCTTTTTTGGTGTGTATTATCTGCTCTCACAGTTCAGAACATTGTGTTTAAAGTTCAGAGCTTTGTGATGTGTCCACATTGAAATCCTGCGGACTCGCTCGTCGCTGCGCCCCATGAATTCTGATCACGGCTCAAAGCTTGAATTTAAACACTTGTTAAACAATATGAGCCATGGTGATATGGAGGCTTTTTTTTTTTTTCATCAAAATCGTCATAAACTTGACATCTGGAATCATGATAAACTTAGACCAGATGAATCTGTGTGTGTTTCCCCTCTGAAGGGTCATTTTGTTTTCCCTGCGACCTGAAGTGTTTGTTTGGGTGGTTGTTGTCGTGTGGCGGGAGGCGGAATCTCTGCTAACGGGGCGACGCCTCCGTGACCCTGAGCGCTCGGATGTCAGCAGAGACGAGATGAAATCCTGGAGGCGGGGCTTTCAGATTGCTGCTGTTGTGATTGATGGGCGCTGCGTTTTATCCCCAGCAGAGTTCAGCGAGGGAGATACACTAGATTTAGCTTTATCACCATTACCATCGCGCCGCCGTTCCCCCTCAGAAGCGTTTGAAGTGAATTTGGGTTAGAACGGGAGAAGCGTGGGCTCCATTAGGCCCATGACCCGTGTGGGAGCGGCGCCACACTTTAAAAGGTCGCTGCACACAGTTTGACAGGAAATATATAAATTTCCCCGCATGCTTTGTGCTGTTACAACAAATCCCAGCTCCGTTCGTCTTACAGAGACTTTAGCAACACAACAGCCTAATCTGCATCATCAGATTTGATGAATTGATTAAACAGCTGTTCTAATATATGAGATCGCTGTTGCATTTGATGTTCTTAAAGTGATTGATGAAATTTAGAAAGCTGTGGTTGATTATATGAACATTAAACTAATGTAAGTGATAGTGTGCATCCCATAAGTTGTATTTACTAGAAGGTATTCATCAGCATAGAGCGTCTAGTGAGGCATTTATTTAGAGACTAAATCTCTGGATTTCAGCAATGTCACACTTTGAAACATGTGAATGTCACATAATAGGAATGAAAGTTTACTCTGGCTTTCATAAATCAGTCAGTAAATAACTGGAAATGGTCATGATCAATATTATTCTGTTTGCTTTAAATGATAACAAAATGTTAGGTGGCGAAAGTTTGTCAACTTTTCCTGTCAAATGATGTCAGTTGTTTGTTCTTTCTCTCTATATCAGATCAAATAAAAGCTCATTTTGATATTTTTTCCACTTATGTTTTAAGATTTTTCACTTTAATTGCGAAGATGCAATTTAAAATAAAACATGAAACATTTTCAACGTTCATGAAGTTAATTTGGTGAGTGAAGCCATTTTGGCTGTATGCTCTCAGTGCTTTGGCTGTGTGTGTGTGTGTGTGTGTGTGTGCGTGCTTGCCTGTCAGCCTGACCTTAATGTTCTATAATGACGATGATAATAAAAACTTTATTGCATAATAAATATACACAGTCTGCATTAATGATACTGAGGGGAGAAGGATGGAGAGGAGAGATGTTCAGAGGCGGAGAGGGGAAGGAAAAAAACACACCAGCGATGTGAAATGTATGTTTTAATCTGTCCTTCTCCTGCCCGATATGAGCCCTCATTACAGTCCCTGTGTCGTGTGTCGCAGCGCCGGAGCCGGAACATGTAACTGAGAACCGCCGGCTGTAGGCGGAAACGAGCGAACGGGCTCCAGACCATGAGCAGAAAAGAGAGAGAGAAAGCAAGCAACGCATTTCCATTTGATTTTCTGTCTCACTGAACCTTTTCTAACCTATTCTCAGTGTTCTGTGGTCTTCAAATCAACCTTTGTTTCTTCCACGCCTCTGACTCATGTTCACATGCCCACTGTGTGTGTGTGTGTGTGTGTGTGTGTGTGTGTGTGTGTGCTGTATACGCCCATATAGAGCCGCTCGCTCTTCAAGCTATATAAAAAGTTTGAACTCTGTTCGGCGTGAAAGGGAAAAGAAAACATTTTTTTTTTTAAATATTTAAATATCTCTGTTTGATGTGAATCGAGCTGAATGAGCTCTCAGGTAAAACTCTCATTTACTTCCTCTGCTCTGTTTCATACACACACATCTCACGTGGCCACACTTTATCACTCAGTAAAAACATGGAGATCATAACAGCTGTTGAAAGCTGCCGTCCTTTCAGCCGCTCGTTCTATGAAAACATAGAACGGTACCTCCTCTTTAAATTTGCTGAATCCTACCAGAATTCAAATTAGCCGCTTCTCACCGTGGGCTCATTTTCTTTAATAAACCTACACCATCATCCCCTCAAGTGGGCGTGCGATTATCCACATTTTATCACAGCCTGTTAAAACCTGCATCGCCTGGACAGCAGGCATAAAAGGCCCAGCTATGTGTAAGATCCCAGGGCTAATGTAGTTTATTTGATAGGCCAAGGGGATGAAGGAGGTCATTAAGTTTAACTGATCTTAAATATAGTGCAATAGACACTGGCCTCTGCGTTGACCCTGCCGAGCGGCGGACGGTCCTCCGTTGCCGGCGTGCCGCACCGCGTAACACCCTCCATTAGAAGCGGGAGCAGAGAGGCCGCCGTCTGAACCGAGGCCGGCCGTGTAATAGAGGTTACCTGTGGACGTAAACACGATCCGGCCCGTCCAGCGGCTCTTTAATCAGCTCGTCAGGTTAATGGAAATGTAGAAGAAACAGCGACCCCGCCCCGGCTCGTCTCAAGTTTCTGTCGGAGTGTATTTAAATGTTCTTATCTCATTCTGGGCATGTGAACACGGGAGCGCACGGCCGTCTGAACAGAGAGTGAAAATACTGTTATCTAATAGACGGAGAGGTTTTGTTTTCTCTCTCCTCTGTGCGGACCTTCACCTCCACCTCCCCTCTGTAAAGAGAGTGCCTTATTGTGTACTCTTATAATTGATTCATAGCAGCAGCGGCGGCAGGTTCTCCGTTTCCTGCTCCTCCCTGGAACCAAGCGTGTGGTCCGGTTAGGCTACACTTGTTTTTACTCCTTCCCACTTTGGGCGACAGGAGCAGGAATACCTGAGCCGCGCACCTTCTGCGCCTCTGCATGCATACCTGCGAGCGCCCGATGTGAGGTGTGTGGTTTTTCATTGTACATCTGAATCATTTTTGTTCAATTTTTATGGTTCTCCGAGGCCTCGTTCCAGCACTGTGATGGTAATGCTACGGCGGCGTAACAGCAGATAAAAGCCCCTTTCAGCTGATGTATGCAGCTCCCTCTGCGTTGTGTAGGAAGCAAAATATTATACGGAGGGAGCGCAGAAGGATAAAGAGAACAGGGGAGCGAAAGTGACTGATAACAGCAGAGGAGAGGGGGAGAAACGATGGAAAGAGGGGAAAAGATAGAGAGGTTGCTGCTCTTATATCTTATCTGTATTCCTCACCAGTGTTTCCCAGCAGAAACAGTGTGTCCAGGACTATAAACAGACTATTATCCCAGTGTTTATCACAGTGCACATTACCGTTTGCCTCTGTCGGACTTACTGTAATGGAGTCGTTTGGTTTGATGGATGCCTCAGGCACGGGTTTCTATCTATTGCGCCCATTATACCTCTGTCTGCATCCTCTCACTGTAGAAATGTCTGTCTGCACATTCAGCACAGCCTGCGAGCATGGTGATTGAGGTTATGGCCAATGTAAATGTACCATTTGGCACAGTGAATTGGAGGTGCAGAGGGCAAAAGGAAATCGAGGGGAGGAGAGGAGTCGTCTACCTTACATTACCGCCTGCAGAATACCCTCAGCGATGGTGGGGGGGGGGGGGGGGGATGCTCGGGAAGCTCGCTTTATGTACTGTGAATAAATATATTTAAGTGTGAAAACACAATATGCGAGTGTGTTGTGGCATTTTGTTTGTTTGCGCGCGGTGCGCTCTATTCCCCGCGCACCGTGCAGAAATGCATTGTGGGCTGGATTTCACTTCCTCAGCAGGCAGCGCCACGTTTAAGATTCATCCATCAGAGTTCACGGTAACCTGATTGCCCTTGCCACTCCGGGCCCCGGCTCACATTTGAGGCAGGACAACATGCATATGGTGTGTGTGGTGTGTGTGGTGTGCATGTTAGGGAGAGAGAGAGAGGGAGAGAGAGGGAGAGAGTGTGTAATGAGCAGCGGAGTCGTGGGGAGGTGATCCGGGACGGCGGCTCATCGCAGTAAAAGGTTCCTTACAGTTCTTCTTCCACAGGGTCACCTTCAGAAGCACCAACACTTCACAGCCTTATAAAATGTTACTGCCGGCGTGCGCACGTTCCAGCGTGCCCGTGCGAGTTATTTATTTATTTATCTATCTATCTATTTATTTATTGAGATGATGACTGGTCTCTTACCCAGCCAGCTGGACGGTGTTGTGTGAGAGCGGGCGGAGGGACGGGGACGGCGGCGTCCACACCTCCTCCGTCTGCTTCCTTTCCTCAGCTGTCTGGATGGAGAGGCAGCGATTAGCTGTGATATTATCCCGGAGAGCAGGGAGAGGAGGAGGAACGAGTGGGGGAGATAAGAGGTGAGAAGAAGAGATGGGTTTCCTCTCAGTCCGCCGCTCTGTAGTCCTGCATGAATCGGTGGCACGTCCGCCGCCCGCCAGCGGTCTGCCGGCCTCTTACCGCCATGCTAAACGCTGAGCCTCAGATCCTGAGCGTGTCCTCGGAGAGGCGACGATAAAATCACACCTGAGATAAGTGTTGGCTCCTCCGAACTTCACCTACACGTGAGCGTGTACAGACGCCGGTGTGAGCCGCAGCCACGAGAGGCCGGTCGGCACGCCGTGACGCGCTCGCTACCCGCCACGTGTGGACGCCCCCGCCCGTCACCGCCTCCCGGTGTCGCCGGCTTGTGTACCAGAGGAGAGAGGGACCAGCCCGGCTGTATTAGCAGAGCGGGGTGGAGCAGAACGCCTCATTAGTTTAAGGTCAACGATCGCTCTTGTCATTAACTAATCCTCCTCCTTTTCTTTATCTGGCCGGCCCCCTAACCCCCCCCACCCCCCTTCTCTCAAGTGTTCTCCAACTCGCTTCATCACCATTCACCAGCTGTCCTCTTAGAACAAGCGGGCCAAAGTTCACATTGTTTTAATTCAATTAAAATTGACATCAATCTGAATGTGACGAATGAAATTTACATACTCCACAATTAATCTCGCCCGACCTACCCCCCCTCCACCCACGCACACACCCGCACTCCCTGGTTATTATCATTATCTTGGCCTATAGGGCTGCCGCCACAGCATGACTGAAATTGAAATTACAATTTGGTCTTTTGAAGCCTTTTGAAGAGGAGGTCAATAATTGAAGAGTGTTTCTCTGTGGCTGGAAATGCACATCTGGAAGAGGAAAGCTGCTGTTGTACTTAAGAGGCAAATGAAAGGGATGAAATGTTGAGCAGCTTATTATTTGTCACACTGACTGTTATCTCCATATGAATGACATGGCCTTCTCATATACTGGCTCCTGATAGAATAAGCTGTTTGGTCTTATGGGTTATGTCCATCATTTGCTGTTTGTGTTTTTTTGTTGTTTTTTTTTTAACAGCTTGTTTGTAAATTTTTGAAAAGAAGAAATACTCTGTGTTGAGCACAAACATTTTGAGAAAAACATGTGGAAATGCCGGTCAAGTACAAAACCAGGCAATTATTATTGATGCTTTCACCGCGGCGGCATCACTGAGGCAGATTTCCATTTCAAACCGGGGGGCTTTTCATCGCAGTCAGATCGGGAATCACAGACGACTGTCGTGTTCTTTTCAAAGCCTGACCGGAGCCTCGGGGTCCGCTCACGTTGTTCCACCTTGAGGTTCAAACCCTGGTTTGTGAGACGACTCGGCTCATCTCACCTTCAGGAAAATACCACTTCTATATATTCTCTTCTATATTTTTTTGGTTTAGAGACCAAATATTTGCCGATTAATAAAAGATTCAAGAGTTTCCATAATGGGTGAAACGTTGGTAAAACCTGTTTCTACAGGGGTCAAACATGGACCAGCGTTCATGCTTAACTCTTGATAAGTGATTAAAAATGTCTTCCTCTACACGGAGTTCACGTGCTCCCGGTCTGTGTGAGAGCCGGGTCTCTCATTGGGGTTAATTTATGCCTGAATGGCCCCGGGGCGAGGCGGCGCGTCCTTCTGCGCTCCGCCCTGTGATTAACCGATGACCTCTCCAGGGCGTCCCTGCTTTCTGCCCGGAGGAGGACCCAGCGCGTCTGTCTCCATCGACCCGTCAATCACGGCGGCGGCGGCGGCGTGGGGAGATTCCCCGCCGCTCGATAGACGTACACGAGCAGAGCGTCGAATCCGGGATTCCTCCGTTAATAACATCCGACCGCGACCGGTGTTTGAGAAACATTATTGCGTTAGCTGCGTTGCCTGGTCTTCGGGGGCCTGGCTGAGCGGCGGAGCGAATTCTGTCACATGTTGCAGGAAAAAAAAAGCAAACGTGGCAGAAATGTGACAGCTGTTGAACTACTGGTCTCCATGGTAACGGCTGAGATTCCTTAGCAATGCTTTAAAACGGTGAGTTTATTAAAACACGCATTCACGTTATATGTTGTTATTGTTGTCATTTTCAGGAGTAATTGTTTGGTTTTGCAAAAATACAGACAGTAACTGCCGATTGTTTAGTTTCATCGTTTCATTGGGCTGTTTTTTGCGTCTTTGCAAACATTCTCACAAATGTTAGGATTATAATCCAGCTGAAGGTGTCCGTCCTCCACGGACAGATCAACACTTTCCTCTTACGGCGGTATTTTTATCTCTCCGTCTTTTCGCTCTGCGGTCTATTACTGCGCGTCTTTGAGCAGCTACCATAAAGCTGTAATTTCCATTTTGTGCCATTTCTTGTCTGAAAGATGAGGCTTTAGTGAGCAGTACACTGAAATAATGGTGAACATGACATTTAGAGCCTTCCTGTGAATTATTGTACATTCTGTACCCTAAAGCAAGTCAGACGTCCCACAGTGTCATTTTTTTTTTTTTTTTTTTTAAATGCGGCGGCGGCGGCTTCAGTAGCTGCACGAGCTCTGACAACCTCAGTGTGAGGTTTAATTTGAAAATCCTGTGGCTGGGCACCTTACTGACAGGAGCGTTGCGTTTAATGGTTTATTTCATACACTCTCTCTCATTCGCTTGCTTGAGAGGTTAAAATAATTTGTTAACCTGGAAAAAAAAAAAAAAACATGCCGTGCCCTTTGTTACTCTGATGTCTGCAGACGTAAGCAATTCACGATTTACAGGCATTTCAGTTTGAGGTTTTCCTTCTTTCATTTCTCTGACCAGACAGCAAACGCCTCACTGATGGAGGGAGAGAAATAAATGTGCTCAAGGTTTCCTTCTAATCAGAGCGGTGAAATCTGCGATCTGCCTTTTCTGGCAGCATGTGAAACAGCTGAAGGTCAATTAGAGGGCCCTAAATAAGTCTCTCATTATACAGTGTCCTTAAGAAAAAGAAACCCCAGAAAGCCCTTCCTTTCAGCGCAGAGATAAGCGGGTGACCATTAATGACCATCAGGGGCTCCGACAATGGAAAATAGAAAGCTTGTCACGCATCCCAGACCCACTGGGCCAAATCCTGTCGCGTCCAAATTAATGAGGAGATAACGCCGGCGTGTTGGAGCATCTGCAGATGTATATGCATGCGTTTTTCAAACAAGTGTTACAAAGTGCGCATGCAAAGCGAAACAGGTAATTAATCTGCAGATCTCGCCACGACAGAGTGAAGAGCAGTCCGTGCTTCAGCCCAGGCCCAGAAAAGCAGCCATGCAACGAATGTTTTATCAACATCTTAAATACACTGAAGGTAAAAACATTAATCTAGTGTTTTCCCGTTCGTAGCACAAAGCGGCTGACCATGAGACACGATTAGCTGGCGGCAAACGTGCCTCTTTTTCAAGCATGTGGCAATTTAATTTTTTCCTCATGTCGCCACCCGTTGCACTTTCCTCCCAGGAGTTATGGATTTTCATAAGGCTGATGCAACCCTTGCCCTTTTTCTTGTCACTCAATTCTGTAAATCACAAATATGGCGCACAGTGAGCGTGTGGGGTGGAGACGGCGTGGAGACAAAGAGCTCAGTAAGACTGTTTGATGTAGCGCGGCCCCCTCCCACCCGCCGCCTCAGTGTGTCCCCGCCACTTCATAATGTCCATATTTCATGATGTATGTTGGTGTGCATCCATACGTTAAGCGTGCGCCTTTTGGCTCGGCGAAAGAAGTTGAAGCGATCACGGTTTTATCTCAGCGTCTATATTCCGGTGCACGTCCTGGTGAAGCCCCACATGTGGAAAATCCGCTGCATATGCCAGTTTAAGAATTGTATGAACACATTCCTGCAGGCCTGCCCAGCTGTGATGGCTGCAGATAACTGGCAGCGTTTACGTTGCACCTGCTCCTCGCTGGGTCTCGTCTCCGGTTTGGACGTGCAGGTGTGTGCGTCGTTGCCTCTTTCAGCCAGAAAAGTGCCGGTTTCTCCGCAGCGGGCCGAGCACCAGAGGAACCGATGGGACTGCGACGGCTGGAGCCAGCAGCTCCCACGTAACAGTTTTCTTTGCGAACGCAGTGATTGGGTGAAGGGGAGCCAGGCTACAGGTGGCCAGCAGGTATGTAGGCTGGAGATGTGGGAGAGATTATCTTGATGAATGTCTCTGATTGCCGCATTCACCTCCGTCAAATTATGCACCAACATGTCTGCCTGCGAGCGAGGCGCTCATCACTGAGGAAATGTTCCCTGCTGTCGATTTAGCCGTTTCCCCGGTTAGCTTTAATCCCTTCCATGTACAGCTGAGGAGCAGACACCTTTTGTGCCCCAATCAGAGGTGTG
The DNA here is from genome assembly GCF_902148845.1 of Salarias fasciatus. NCBI lineage: Eukaryota > Metazoa > Chordata > Actinopteri > Blenniiformes > Blenniidae > Salarias > Salarias fasciatus. The sequence goes on along the minus strand of NC_043760.1, from coordinate 30,005,897 downwards.
TGTGGTACAATGAGGTAAAATATGCATTAGACAGAGCGCTGAGTCAGCGCTTTATGCAGACTTGCTGCAGAATGATGTGGGTGTGCAGAGTGTCAGGCTGTACTGTACGTGGTCAACAGCTTTCCTCTGCCGTTCCCTGCTTGTCTTCTCTGTCAAATTATTTTATTTGAGGTGGGAAAAAGGGATGTCGAGACAAATAAACGCTGTGGTCAAGGGCTCTTTGTCCATCCTCTCATTGCCTTTATGTGAGCAAACGACTTCTCTTACCAAACCCTGACTTTCTGCTCTTCCTCCCTCTCAAGCTGTCTCCACGGTTATTTTCAAATTGTGCTGAATGAACCATTTAGAGAAGCTTTCAGGTGTTGTGTGAAAAGAAAAAAAAAAAAGCCTATAGACAGCCCTGTCTATATCTGGTTTCCTTCCCGAGCCGGCCGGGCCGGGGCTTCAGTGGAAGCGTGGCGCAGTGGAGGGAAGGGCTGGGTCCATTCCTGCAGTTGTTGTTCAGCAGTGCACTGAAGCAGGCTTTATGCTGATTAACTGCATCACATCTGATGGATTCCCAGCGACCTCTCCACCCCTCAATATAGCTCTGGGAGCCTTTCAGGGGAAAAAGGCTTCCCTTTTTAATTAGACAAGAATAGGAAATCTATTAGTGAATGCAGACAAGGCTCAGCGCTGAATGAGGGATTGCTGAGTTCCATTAGTGTTGAACTAACTACAGCCATCCCTCCTGCCGCTATGCATTCAGGAGTAAACATCTCATGTGCTTTCCGCCTCATACATCAGGAAGGAGTCAAAGAGAACAAAGGTATCACAACTTACACATCAGGTGCGTTTGTTTTTACAGAACATACTGTAGCCGAGTGGAGAGTAATTAGTCCCATAGTACATCCGCGCCGTGGCCGTATTGATTGATCCCAAACATCAACAGGTCTTTTCCACAGTGGGTAAAGCACAGCATTCACGAGTGTTGTTCGTGAGGCCTCTCCTCCCTTCTGCTACTCAGAAGGGAGGTGATGGTCAATTTCAGCTGAGTATGAGGTGGGTTTTTTTTTTTTATTTCACATATTTCCTTATGTAGGGTCTCCTAAGACTGGGACTTATTGAACTGTTCTCGATTGATGAATTTGATTAATAAAACGTAAAATAAGACACCGCCTCCAGTTCCCAGTGTACTGTTCGTATTGAGTGGCAATATTAAAGAGCACCGTGTGGAAAACACAGCAGCAGGCTGATGAATGCGATGCAGGAAACAGAGGAGACAGACTGAAAGTTTCAGTTTAAAGATTAAAAAAAAAAAAGCTCTGAGTGTGGATAAGAGCTCAGTTTGGTGCAGAATATGAATCTACTTAAAACTGAAGGAATTCAAGTCTTCAGTTTCACCTGTAGCCACGACCACAGACGTCACGGCTCACGTTTACACTGATCCCCAAGTTTTACTTCAAAAACGCTGTTTTCTTCTTAACATTTCCAAAACACACGGATTAATAAACAAGGTTTTGTATGAGGGAGTGTATATATTCTGCTACTGCCTAAATAATTAGATATGTTTCTTTTATCAAGTTCTGATAGAACTCCTCGTAAAGCCCCGGAGTTGATCCTTTTTTTTTTTTTTTAAATCAAGTCCCACTACTGAACTGAATTCATTATAAGGTAAAGTTATGAAGTTACGGGATTCCCCAGGACAGTCCACTCTTATACCCGTCCGCTCCGCTCTGCTCTCTCTGAAATCGCCCTCTCTCTATTCGTTTTATTGTCAAATCTCTCAACAGTCATTTTGAACTAATGAATCCACAGTCCAGTGGGAGAATACTCAACAGGATGTCAAACATCTTGACGTCTTGACGTGATCGTCTCTCGGTTAGAATGCTGCAGGTTCGATCCCCCAGACTTTCTGAGTGTTTGTGTGAACAGGTGAATGCTGGGACTGACTCCGACCCCCTGAAACGTGAATTTGTGCCGTGGCAGGTACAGAAGCAGCTCATGAACGTCGGACCGTCACCTCCGGCAGCGCGGATCAGCCGGTTTTCCAAGTGGACGACAAACTGTCACGTCCTCAGCTCTCATTGGAGAGAACACAACGTGACGTGTGCACGTGTAACGACAAACCACCAGGACGAGAAGACGTCCGTAAATCCCAAAAAGTGGCGCCCTCGCCGCCGCTCGGTGCAGCCTGCTGTGTACGTTGCACAGAACTCTACAGCGCTCATGAATAAATGAGCAGAAGCGTCTTCTTCATAATCATGTTATATTTATGTCGCAGAGCAAACAGAACCGAGGCGAGCGTCCGTGTCCCCGGCCTATCCACTCAAACGCACAGTCCGGCTGCAGTGTTTATTACAAAAAAAGATGCCGTCAATTTTTAATGAAGAGGCCAAACTTTGCCGGGGAAATGTTTGTTGAATGATTTATTTAAAGTCTTGCTTGTAGAGAGGAATATTTGTTTAACAATCAGCCGCGGTTCATGTGAGGATGGCCTCCTTCCTTAAAGTATTCGCTGTTTATCTCCAGTCGATTGAATGCATCTTTGTTTGCTTGAGTGTGTGTGTGTGTTTGAGTGTGTGTGTGTGTGTGTGTGCGCCTCATTGTGACTCACTCACACACACCGTCTCCCTAAATGCTTTACAATTCAACACACTCTTCCACATGCCTTCGTCTCGTGGCATCTGGTGCGTCTCACTGGGACGGCATGTTACATAATTAGCACCAAATTAACACTCAATTAGGCAGGCCGTGTTGAGAGGGTGGGGACAGCCTCCGCTCCGAGCCTTCAGAAACCTCATCACCACCTGGCCCGCCGAGAACGCGCCGCATGTTCTCTGCATACAAACCTGCGGTATCCTCGCCATTTAAAGACAATATCTGCCCGGCTGCAATGTTCAGCAATCCCTCTGCAGATAGAGGGATCACAGCCGGTGTGTTCCAATAAGATGTGCTTTGTGTTTTCTCAGCAAAAAGCTTTGATTTATAAATCGAGGCGCTACGGTTTCTGATACGATACGGCGCCTGTGCTCCTCCGGAGAGTTAGGTGATAAAGGAAAAGTGGGAAAGTTTTGATAAAGTTCAGCTCCTGAGTGTTTCCTTTGCAACTCCACCTGGAACGCAGTGAGACTTTTCTGCGTTATGAAGCAAAACGTAAAGAAATTCGACTTCACCCGTCGTGGCCTTTCCCAGAACAAAGCCCGCCGATAATAACATTACCTCATCCTCTGTTTCTTTCTTTCTTTCTTTCTTTTTTTTTTTTTTTCAATTTTAAATATAGGTTGCGTTGGGAATCCAATAGCTTTTGTTGTAGCCGTCTTTTCTTCCCAGCCTGCCTCCAGCGAAAGTTCACAAAGAGACGGAATTAACATCCGATCGACATGACAGGGAAGTCCTGCATGTCCCGCGTTATTCCATTATTATAAAGCCTCGGCCGAGATAAGCAGTCCAGGCATCCAGGGCTGATGGGAACACTATTTTCTTTAGACGGCCATAAAGACACACACACACACACACACACACACACACACACACACACACACACACACACACACACACTGACACACACAACACCTGCTTTTCCCTCCACTCTTTCACCCTCTCTCTTCATCTTTTTCACTCGGTCATAATTCTCGCGCTCTCTCGCTCTCTCTCTCTCTCTCTCTCTTCACTGCTCCCGCTTCCATGAACTTGGCTCCTCCTTCCTTTTGCACACATAGACACTTCAGAACACGCACACACACACACACACACACACACACACACACACACACACACACACATTCACACCTCCGGTGGGGTGGGGTTCTTTATTTCATTAACAGCCGCTTGCACGCCAAAATTCATTATGCCAACCTTCTGTTCTCGCGCACCCAAGCATGCCAGCTAACGTGCGGAACAAATTCTCCCCCCCCCCCATCTCTTCAGCCTCCCTCTCTCTCTCCTCCCTCACTCCTGCTAATAAGTATGTTTAGGATGTGATTCACCTGCATCAAAGGCTCCCTGTGAAGAGGCTGGCTTTGTATCGCTGGCCCATGATTAGTCATTACTGTCGGCGCCTCGGTGTTTCCCTCGGCTGCGGCTCCGTCAGGCCAACAGGTGGTTGGAGCCCAAATGCAAACAGTGGAGATATTGTTCCACCCCCGCCGGTGCAGAATGAGTAAAGTGACGTTGGTGGTTCTTCCCGAGGCTCAACTGTATGCGTGACTGCGGAGATAATCCCATTTTTTTCTAAAATTGAGAACCATTTTTTGGGGGGGGCTGAGTAATATTAATATTTTTCCTTCTATTTTCACTGTTCTGTTTCATTTTTTTAGTTGTACGACTAAAAACCAATCCAGGTTGGTATCTGTACTCAAGTCTCACTCATACGCATGCTTGTTTTGTCAGCATTTAAATCAAACATGCTGTGTTTAGGTCCTGGTTCACATTAAACCTGATTGGTAATTTAGATGAATGGCTCCTGTAAGAAACGTTCTGTTATGAATTAAGTGGTGAAAACACTGTGTGTAATCAGACAAAGCAGCGGGTTGGTTTGAGCTACCCTCCATCTGTAAATGGAGAGAATCTGTTCTTTCTCATGCTCGTGCGTTTATATATATTCAAATTCAGTCACTGAATTCAGTTTGCTCGTCCTTGATGGCTGTGAAGTGATCTGTTCTTAAACTTGCGATTTAATCCTCAAGTGAATACACCTCCTTCACACAGACCGCCCCAAAACAACCGCCTGCTTTATTCCATTCTCCAATTGCCAGTGTCGCCAACCTTGTTACCATGGAAATTGATAGGGTGGCACCTTGGGTTCGGCTGTGTTGTGACAAGTTATTCTGAGTGGTGTAAAAAGGGGCTTTTGTCTTGAAATAAAGCTGAAGGACTGCGATGGAGGGGGTGTCCGGGCCCTCGGAGACTGGCTTTATTTATGAGACACCGGAGAGCACACTGGCATAGAATTAAACAGCCCAACATGACTGCCACTCAGACTTTAAGTCTCTGGTGTTTTATCCCCGCTGAATGCAGAGTGCAATCTGAATTAAAAAAAAAAAAAAAAAAGGAAGAAAGGAAGAAAAAGAAAACAGAGATGTTGGTAAGTTTCCATCAGAAGGCTTTAAATGGTAGAAGGACTTCATTTAAATACCGTCGTATCGCCAATCTTAGGAGAAAGAAAGTGTTTTATTCTGTCAGTCAGACACACACATACACACACACACACACACACCAGTGGCAATGAATGCCATGCAAGGCGCTAACACACCACTGGGAGCAACTTGAGGTTTAGTGTGTTGCCCAATGGCACTAAGACACATGGACAAGGTGAGACTGGGGACTGAACCTTCGACTGAAGGGCCGGACGGGTCGCCCTTCCTGCTGAGCCTCAGTCATCCTGTTGGACAGAAATCCTGAGTGGAAGAGGAGGATATGCCTGAAGACCACAGCTCAGAGTGAAAGCTGTGTGGCAGCAAGTGTTTCTTCTTTTTTTAGAGTTCATGTGTGGATCTATCAGCAGTTCACAATATAAATCATTATAAAGACACGAAGCATTTATAATCACCTTCTTAGGAAATATTAAGACCTTGTTTACACAACATTTTCAAATGAAAGCGCAAAACTATTGTTGTGTAATGATAAGAACAGCGTTTTGCTCCAGAGTGTCATGACTCCCCGTCCTGATTCTCCTGGATTTGGTGCTTTTGGAGCTGACAGTCACCGTAACAACAGCACCAACTAGTGGCCCCACATGGAAACTACGTCACTGCATCAGTTTCAAAACGTTTGACTCCAGGATGGACCGGGGAGTGTTTTCTGCTTCCTTTGCAGTTTGTACGCTTTGCACTGGTTTCGTCCTTTCTCAGTCCAAAAACTTAACATCCGAGGTTAAATGATGCCCACCTGTCCAGGTGGACCCTGCCTTCACCCCCTGTCAGCTGGGACTGGCTCCATCCTGCTGCCACGCTGAACCGGACGAAGCGGTGGAGGAGACTGGTGGATGTTTTTCGTTGCCAGCATCTCAGGGGGGTGTCAGAGTTACTCGGGTGTGGACAGAGTTAATGTCATCAACACAGTGAAGGTCGAAAACAAGGTTCCCTTTGGTTTTTGGAGAAATTGATATCTTTCTGTACTTGCTCACGTCTCCTTTGCTCACATCTCTCGCGCCTAATTCCAATTTATCAACTTGTTTTTCCTGCTTCTTCTTCTTTCTACTTAACATTCGACTCGTTCTGTTTTTCCTGACTCCACATTTTGCCTTTTTCACAAATATATAGCCTGGCTTTTTTATTTTATGTTGTGGCAGCACACTGCCAAGAGTACGTGCGTGCGTGTGTGCGTGTGTGTGCGTGTGTGTGTGCTGTGTCCATATATTGTGGGTGAGCTTCTGTCGGTTGTAATTGCAGGTTGATTTGTGGTTACAGAGGACCAGACTGCCTGCAGGGAACATGTAAGGTTTTTAAAAGCAGAGAAAAGAGAGCCCGGCCATGCAGCCGTTTAACCTCGACCTCCTCCGGGGAGGTCAAAGCACTCAATCAGTCCTCTTACTTTTATCAGCAGAACATTCCCATGATGCCAGAGAGTGAGGCTTGCTGGTGTATTTTGGTGCACGCGTGTGTTTTGCTTGAATGCACCTGGTAACACAGGTGGGTGCTGATATTTGCAAAAGCGAGAGCCAGAAATGAACGCATGCAACCTTTTCTCATGGAGGATGAAGCATGAAGCTGATTCTGGTGGCAGTTTCTCAAGAAAGAAATATATGATCAGAGCAAACAGTCGGTTTTATCAGCAACAGGCGACGACACACATGATTTCTGGTAGTCATGTTGTCTGTTGATCAGCATCTTCAGTGTCTTCAGTTAAAAAAAATCCCACTTTTTCCAAACGTCCTTGATGCTACAGTGAAGAGTGATGATTTCCTCGCATGGCGCTAGAATTTCAAATCTGCTCCTCACCTTTCAACAGTTTGTTAAGAGATGTTGTGCCATGATCGAACACTAATTGGTCACATTTGCCCGGCGGCCATATTTCCCCCCCTAAAGTGTTGTGACTCCCGGGACATGGAACATGGAGGCCAGATGATTGCTCTAATATTATAGCCAATAAAAGTCCTTGCAGCAGCGATCCTTGTGCTTTCATTGACCCAAATACCCGCCGACACGGCTGCGTGCGGCAGATGTTCCTTCCTTGCAGCTGGACCAATAATGTCCTAAGGTCACCGCTGTAAACGCTGTCGCGAGCAATTTAATAACCACTTTGGCTTATTACAGGCCCGACGTGTGCTCAGCAATGGGAGGGTTTTTTACCACTGTCAAGTGAAGAAATGTTATTTCAGCTGAAGATATCACCAGTGCCTCAGCAAATATAACTAAAAGGTGACCATATTTTCCTTGTTTTGGGTTTTTTCTTTGAAACAAACTAACAAAATTGAAGTACATAGTAGCTTTTGAAAGATGTGATTCCTTTTAAAACATTTTTTCGGTATTTAACGGTTCTTATGCATTTATGTCAAAATAAGTAAGTCTTCCTGGTGTGGAAGACGCTCTCCCTGTTACTGCAGTGCTTCTACCCTCCGTTTGCTACCTGTCGTCTCCATCACTTCCTTCCTGTCAGAGCGCTTTGTGAGGAGAGTCTGTCGCCGACAGTTGGTCACCAGCCCTCTCCTAATTGGCCCCTCCCTAAAGCGGGTCCCACCAACATGTTGCAGTAATGTGAAATTAGGAATCGGGGCCACAAAGGAAGTGCCGAACAAAGTGATGGATTTGGTCCAGATGGTCAGCAGCGCCGGCAGGACGGCGGGAGTTCTGTTAACACTTTTCAGCTTAACTCCAAACAGGCTCAGACTGTTAGAAGCATTTCATCCCGCTCGGTGTTTACTCAGCCACATGTGTTCACTAATAGAATAATTATTGACAGAGATTCATTACCGGCTCGCCGTCTGATGACGGCGGTCTGGACCTTTGGCCAGATGCTGCTCCGGTCACAGCTGCACCGCCTCTTAATGGCATTACGTTGGGCTCGGAGCGCGGCAGATTGCCGGTGTGGTGGGATGTATGTTCGGAGGAGTGGTGCATGCTGTCTGGAGCGCCGCCGGCGCTCAGCGACGGAGGGCCTCCCGTTCACTCCGGGATCAGCCGAGTCTAATGGCTTCTCATCAATTCCTCCTGTCGAGGGAAGTGTGTGTCATGACTCCTGTAACTACTTCTGACAAGAGTGATGAAGCACTTGTTAAAGTTGTAAGATTCCGCAGGAGTTTGAAACCTTTAGATATAAATCTGTGTAGAGGGCGATGGACGAGACAGTGAGTGAGGACGAGGGGGACGAGCGGACAGGCAAAGACGAAGAGAGTCAGCGGGTTTGGACGTGACGCAGCCGAGAGAGAGAGAGGAAGGGGAGCGCGAAAAGCTAATGATCTCCATCTGTCTCAGAAAGGCTGGGAGAGAAGAGCATTGTTAGGCTTTTGGAATAAGGGGAAGCAAACAAACACATGATTCGCCGAGCCGGGCCTGGCGCTGGCTTCGCTGGAGTCAGCTGATGAATTGCAGCTCGGAGACAGTTCAGCCCGTCAGATGTGTCGTGTTAATGATTGCTGCTCTCCACTAAGAGTGTTTGTGTAGCGGTGCGGGTATTTACTGTATGAATGCCAGTGTTGATTCTAGTTTTTTTTTTTTTTTTTGCATGTCGTTATGTTGACGTAGCTGTGTGTACGCGCACATCTTATCCTTACGATCACAGATGAGACTAATGAATCTCTAATTAGAACTTGGCACAGAGTAGAAACACTCGACGGCTCTGACATCAAGCACAGGGAGTGTGTAAAATTAGTGGAAAGATTAATTCCTTCTGCCTGGTCTGGCTGGTTTACTTTGCTGTGTGTTTAGAGCTCACAGCCTGCAAGTCCTCCATTCTCATCTGTCCCTGCATGTGGTTCTCAAAGTGTGGGGCGGGTCTCCACTAGGGGGCAACAGAGGGGGTGCAACAGGTCTGAGGAGGCTTTTTCTAAACGGGATTTTATTTTCTCCAATAATTCCGTGGAATAGATGCAGATAAAATATAATTTAAGAGGAAAACTGTAAAAAAAAAAAAAAAAAAAAAAAAAAAAAAAAAAAATCATTTTTGAATTTGTTGTAAATCTAAAACAGATTAAATAGTTTTATGAAATATGCTTAAGAAATATCAATGTAACAACAGTGGCAAGCTATACTGTCTCAAAAAGAAGCACTACTACATTTTAAAAAACAATTTATTAAAAAAAAACTAATAGAGTGTTAAGTTTATTATGTGGTAAATAATAACGATTTGTAATTTATTACGGTCTCGTATCTGTTCTTGATTATTTGCTTTTACTCAAAAAAACGATGTACTTTTCCCTTGTACTTTCTTTTGGCTCGTTATTTTGATGAAGATGGCTCAAAGTATGAAAGTGAGTGAAATGATCTGAGCAGCTGACCATAGAGATAGATAGATAGATAGATAGATAGAGAGATACTTTATTAATCCGATCTAGTTAATGCTTTCCCATTTACACCACAGTGTTTCAAGAGAAAACACGTCATTTTTGAATTTTTTTGTTTCAGGAAAGTTTTGCTTTCATACGGCAACGCTTTTAAAACAATGTAGTTTCATAATGGGCCACTAGCGGGTGCTGTTTTAGGTTTTTGTAATGAAACCGCTCATATGTCTGAACAATATGCTGTCGGCATTAACAGCAAGTACAAATAACATCCATATGAACAAATAGTGACTATTGTCATGTAAACAGAAACCCAAAACAGCAGAAGTTTTCTGTTTACACTTGAAAACGTCACATGAGCAGAGCCGCAGTCTTTCTGACGTCTTTGTAAGTTTGTACCTAACGCGCGGTGTGTGGGATTCCCTTTTTGAAAAATATGTGTCCGGTGTCGTGAGAGAATGGAGAAGACAGAGACGAGGAAAAGTGCTGAAATAATAGTTAGTGAGAAGCTGCAGGTAATGCCGGAATGTGTGGCTTTCTCCTGGAGACTGTTCCTTTATTCTCCTGCATTCTTCACAATGTTTTTAAGGCATTTTATACATATTTGTGAGAGCAGTTTTTTTTTTTCTTCAGCATTCTTTGGCGGAGGAGATTGTCGTCCAGCATCGGCTTCACATTTAACAGGGAAAAATCCATTTAGCGTGCGAGAATCAACAGGACGCCAATTTACAGTGAAACGCTCTGAAAGAGATGAGAAAACTGTTTATTCCACTGAGGATGTAACAATGTGAAATGTCTGCAGAGTAATCAAAGATTATTAAACTAACACAAGGAGTGTTACGTTACTCCAATAAAATGTTTTTCTTTTGCTATGTTTTGATTCTTGCTAGAGAAGCTTGTAGGAGTCTGTCAAGAACTTCAGGAGAGGAGAGATCAATCAGACAGTAAGGCCGTACTGGACACAAAAACACCAAACACTGGCTTAAATGCTATTTCCAAACCTCCTTATCGTTGATGACATGATGACGGCTGGAGAAGCCAAAGGGATTCTTAAAAATCACCAATATTTTAATTGTATCTGCTGAAGAAAAGTTGAGTTTAAGCCACCAAACATGAATTCAGAGTCCAGAATCTAAAGACAAACGTCCTGCTGGTCCGCCGAAACAGTGACGTGATGAACTTGCAAATTAAACTGAAAAGTTTTTCTTTGTTGTGTACATATAATGAAAATGTCCATATTTTCATAATAACAATTACTAAGGAACGTTCCTACATTCTCAACATGAAGCCAGTTTTTATGCAATGACTGTGGAGAACCAGGGTTCAAATCCTGGTTCATCCACTGAAAAAGGAAACGAGCGTCTCCAGTGGAAGTTGCCTGCAGTCGCTGTGCTGCAGCTGAATCTTCTCTCAGCTCCAACATCCAGAGTACGGAGCGTCTTCCTCCAAACTTTGGCTGAACTTGTTTGACGGAGCTGATGATTCAGTTAATGCGCCTCAGTAACTCTACAATATTAGCGCCGTGTGGCCATTAATAAGACAGACTGATTAAAGGAGGCAATTAAAAGCAGCTCCGCTAAGAGACACAAGTAATTAGTTACTGTTTACTTGATGTAACTGGTAAAGCACCTGCACTTCTTTGATAAATTACTTGCAAATGTAACTGATTACTAAGAGGTTTTTTTTCCCCCTCCAATCAAGAGTATTGCTGTATGTCTGAGTAATTCTCTCGTTCTACAGTTCACAACACAATGATATTGTTTCTTTAATCATGTAAAGCACAAGTATTTTTAAGTTGAAGTACTTCAGCTCTGAGCTTAATTATATTTTTTTTTTTTAAAAATGATGGTATTACTGCTGTAATCACCATTTAAATCAAGACACCCTCACCCCCAACACACTGCATGCACTGTTTGCACTATTTTCTCTGGCTATTCTCTGAAAACTCATTACATAATAGACTTACCAAGTGGAGCTCCAGCGCGTACGTCCGGAGTCGGCGTGTTGTTACTGTACGTTTATCACACAGCTGAGGGGCAGCAGCGGCTTCGCGGCGCCGCTGCGGTTGCTGTGGAGACGGGTCAAAGGGAGCTGCCGCAGCAGATGGCGGAGGGGTGACCCTGCAGGCTGCCTGTCTGTTCCTCTGCTACTTCATGTAAATCTGGGCCCCGGACGCGCCGCCGCAGGACGCCCACTGGCACTACCAATGTGTTTACACACCTGGACGGACCCGAGGCGGGTATAGAGCGCGGCGTGAAGCGGAGAGACAGACGTGCGCGCACACCCCTTCCAGTGGGATTTTCCGCGGCGCATGCTGCTCGTAATGTGCCAGGACTGTGCTAATCCCGTCCCTCAGGTGTGCGTCCACCTGCTCCGGCTCTCCCCCCGCAGCTGACGGGGTTAGCCTCGTCCTCGTCCTCCGACAGGGCGACAGAACGGATACCGGGCCGCTCCGGCTCCCCTTTGAACCGCCCGCAGAGATCGGCGCCGATTAGCGGCTAATCCTGCCGCTTCCTGCCGCAGGAGTAAATGTTTTGAACGCCGGTATCTGACTTGTTTGAATATTTCTTCTGCCGTTTTTGTGTCGCGTGTCTCGCTGGTTGATTCCCCCTGCGCCTATCTGCATAAGCTCCACACAGGTGTATCCATTGTACATTTAGCTCTTTCATTTAGTAGCAATGGCCTCTTTATCACTCGACCACCGCTGGGTTTTGTTATCTCAGACAGACAGACAGGTTTGTGTACCGCCTGAACGTTTGGTTGTGCACACATGTCGCACAGTGCATGTGTTTGCAAGGATTAGCGCCCCGTGTGTGTGTGTCCGGGGCACGTGCAAAATGTGTGTGAGCAGCGGCGCCGGGGTGTAAGCTGAGGTTGCAAACCGGCAGACATAAGCACTGACCTGCATTATTGAATACGCACACTCTGTCTGCGAGCCGCTCCCTAATGGAAGAACAGTGTAGTGTACACTACCCATTGGGGAAACATTGAAGTTCACACTGATATTATCCGAGATAGACTGCACAGACACGCCGACACCGAATCCACCGGCGGGGAGAAGCAGGGGCACGAGCCGGATTGAGTGCAGAAGAAAAGGAGCTAAGAAAAGAGCTGGCAGGGTTTACTGAAAGGTAACCGTGTAGCGGGGCCAATCGTGGAACAGTGACAAATGGATGAAAAGATGACTGTGGGGAAGAAAGGGCCACGCTTCTTAGTGAGACGGAATAAAAAATATCACTCTACACAAGCAGAGAGGTTAAGAGCAGATAGATGAAAAGAGTGAGATGCTGAGATCAGAGAGTGCACCGCACACACCGTGCTGAAGTACACCAGCGCACGTTGTTGACGTGTCAATTATTCATCCATACAGTTTGAACTGAAGACGAAGCGTAATCTCAGGAATATTCTCAACCTTTGTCAGTTTTCTTTCTTTGAAAAATGCATCATTTCAATTCTTTTTTTTTTTCCTTTTTGTATCTGCAGAGGCTTCAGACTGGGTTCAGCAGGGGCTCATTAAAGAAACATAAATATGCCACTTGTGGTTTGACCTTCCACTTATTCATTCTCATCTGAACTTTGAATGTCAGCGCAGGCGCGGGTGTCCTACCAACATCCATGATTACTGGATGCATCCTCACAAACACACAACTTCCTCCTCCCTCTGCTGTTTCCTCTGGCTTGTTGCATATATGGCTCCCATCTTATTTAGGAATGCTTCCACACTGACGCTGCTCTCCACCGAGGGTGTATTCAGGCTTCCACTGCCTCCCTTACTGTACATTCAAAGATGAAATGAAACGATTTGATCTCTGCCTCGTGAATCTTGGACTTTCCTCCAAGTGCGAGTCGTTTGGCATCGAGCATCTGGCAACTGTGACGCCGCGACAGTCACATCTCCGACTGCAACACAGCGGCGTGCAGCATCTGCGCCGCACATCCCCAGAGACTGCAGGGAGACGGGGTGTGTGTGTGAGTGTGTGTGTGAGTCAGGCAGATTGAATATTTTCAGAGAATTTTTGCCGGCATTGTACCTGCTTTATCATCATAATGACTTCCACTTAATTCAATTAGATGTTCAAATGAAGCTATTGTCGTCCCTCCAACAGTGAAGCAAATCCTGCTCAGTTTTTCTGTCAGCATAGCGTTTATGAATCACATTTTCACGTGCCCATGAAGTTGCATTCATGCATAGAAGTGTTTCATAGAATTTTTCTTCTTCTTTTTTTTTTTTCTACATTTTGCGGCTCACCTCTGATGCACACACAGGGGAGGCCATTAAATCCTGAGGTTACCTCCGACTCGCTCCTGAGCATCTGCGCTTTCTGCTCACCATTCTGTAAACAATAGACCCATGAAAAGAGAAAAAAGGCTTCTCATTCATTTCAAAGGCTCTTCACATTCACTGACTGCTTAACCAGAACTCTTATTCTAAGTACAATACAAATTATTCTATCAGCCACAGTAAAATATAATCCTTGTTGAGCCAGAAGAAAACAAACCGCAGTAATGAGGAGGCTCTCCAAACACTGCATGGAGTCTGGAAATATCATCTTGTCCTGTGTGGAGGTGGATTCATTCTCGCTTCTCCTCCACCGACTGAAGAAGTTGTTTTAGTTTAGTGATGTTCAGAAGCATAACCGCAGATTATTCTCTGGGATTCCACTCTAGAACTTTCCTCCAGGGCTCATTATGAGAGGGATTCAGGTTCTCACATCACCAACCCCCCCGAAAAAGTTTAAGAAGTGACTTGAAGGCCCCGTCCGTGTCGTTATTGTCCATGTTCAGAGGAACTGTTTCCCAGAGAGCTTGACATCTGTGGATCGACCGCCACATTAACATGTCCATGCATCTGCTGGGAAAGAATCACTGATAAACCTGAAGGAATCAGTGATACGTGTTCTCGTCTCTCTCACTCAGTGTGCGTATCAGTCACCGCCACTGTCTCTCTATTGTACTTTCATTTTTATCTTTCATTTTACTCCTTTAGGAAAACTCATCTTAAATTGCTCTCCTTGTCGTCGGCTACTTATTAGGTAATGAATTGTTGAAAGTCATTTGAAATGGTTAGTTAACGTATTCAGAAAATAGGAGAACTGACAGCCAGGCACTTTTAATTTCCCCGCTTTCTTCTTATTGCACAGAGATGTGGATTATTGAGGCCTCGCAGCTGGAGCCCTGCTTTGAACAGCGTGATCACTGCCATGTTTCATCATCAGATCGCCGCTCCGTCAGACGCTCCGCCGGCCACTCGGCCTAAAGAGGCCGATTGTTCGCGCTTCCCACCGTGACGGCGTCCGTGGCTGTGATGCCGGAGCCCGTCTGGCCGGGTGAGCGGCGAGCGAACGCCGCGCTCCCGTCGCTTTGATGTGGAAATATTCCAGTTTTTGCCAGAGGCAGGAGCTCTTGGAGTGCACAACAGCGGTGCGCGGCGGGGGAGCGCGATGCGCTTTAGGATGAATATAACGCCGTTTATTAGCTTCTTTCAGGATGACACCAACTACCTTCTCTCGCGCGGGGAACGGTCGAGCCCGGAATCGAATTCTGTATACTCTGAGGTGACTTTATGAGGGAATCATACAGGACGGTTATTGCGCCGTCGGGAATGAAATGAAACCGGCTCAAAGGTGACAACAGTACAGAGGAAGGTCACTGTTAATATATGGTGATCTCCTGAAGAACAATACAGGAGCCTGCCAGCCGTGGAGTAGAACTAAGGCTTCTCTATTCAAGCTTAGCTGCCGAGGGACGCTCACAAGGACTTTATGTTTGCTCAAGTGCCTTTCTTCTGTTTTTCTACTTCTATAGATTGGGAGGCTTCGCTGGTGGTTTAAAAAAATAAAACATGCATAAATATGTATAACAGACTGTATCTGCTGGACTGTTTCCAGTCTCATGTGTATCCAGTACTGCAGCAGTTAATCTAACATTTGTCACCACTTCACGAATTTTTTATTTTCAATTAATCTGTTTTTTGTGTGTGTATTTGTGTGTGTGTGTTGTGAGACAGGGTGCAGAAGATACATGAAACAGGATGTACAACAGTTTATAATCTTCTCCAACTCTTTGCACATGCTTAAAACCCCATTTCAAGTGAAAACACTTCAGAAAAGTTGTGTTTCAGGGCGTTTCCATGGAGACAAAGTTGGAGCGTTTTCACCAGGTGGGTTTTCAGTGGCTGGAAGCTCCGTTTCCATGTCAACAGCCACCTAAAACACAACAGAAGTTTTTTAATTTTTCAGCCCCTCAACAAACCTAAGTACAAAATAGTGAATATTAAAGAGGAACAGAAGAAATGAGCATGAGCACCTGAGCAGCCCTCCAGGTCGCTCTGCAGATGCGTTGTGTGTGTTGTACCAACATAATATCCTGGACAAGAGGCCTCGGCTCGAAGCGTTTCACCAAGCAACACTGCTATTTCCTGCAGAACCTGTAGTAGATTTCTGATTGGTTTCTGCTTTAGGTCGGCTGGTTTAGCGGAGAGCCGCGGTTCAGGGGGAAAGAGGGGACATCCACAGCCCCCATGATGAGGGGTTTCGGTGCCATCTCATCCTGCCTTGGTGAAAAGTCTCAAAATCAAACGGCAGCCCACAAAATTGTGGCAGACACAATATAATTCTCTGTCTTTTGTTTGATGGTTGAGAAGAAAAACATAAAAGGGTTTTTGTCTTTTCCTCTGTTTGAAGGGGCCTTGTGTAGTGTTTTTGTGTTATATTCTGTATATCTAACGCATGCTGAATGCATCCCCTTTGTCCAGAAACATAGAAACACAAAGCATCTCAGCGAATGCAACCTTGTTTCTTTTCAAGTCCTCGCTGCAGTCCTTCTTCTGCTCGCTTCAAATAAACATGGAGGATTGTCAAACAGAAATACAGAAGCTTCTGGGATGTAAGGAGCAAATTACTAATGCCCACGTGTCTGAAGTAAAGTCGCATTTCTAGATTGTGTAATTTTGTGAGTGTGTTTTATTGTTTAAGTTTGTCATTTGTAAGCGACTACAGTTTCATTTAACAATCACATTTTTCCGTCTGGTTTTTGGTGACTGTTGTGTTTATTTGCTAAAAACACGGATACCGCATGTTAATCCTGAGCAACGACACAGATCAAGTATAAACTTAGTATCAGAGTATTGGGTCAGATCCCAGATTATGAGAGAGAGAGAGAGAGAGAGAGAGAGAGAGAGAGAGAGAGGCAATAGGAGTTTATATAGGTCTATTGTGTTGAAACGCAGGGAGTAAAACTAGAAAAAACAAAAAAAGTAGTGAAGGGTTCTACTGCACATGCTCAGTAGATGGACTGTCAGAACAGTGTTTTGTCCTCCAGACTGTCCAGACTCCCGGTCCAGATTCAGCTGGACTTGGTAGCTTTAGAGTGTGCTGTTCTCTGTGCATGTGTGTGTGGTTTCGTTACTACAACAACCAGCAGCACCAGCCTCTGGCCTTAACATGTAAATGGAAATCGTTTTTAAAACGTTCAGATCAGGCGCCAACCTCCGCTGGTGAAAAATGAATCCAATGGTGAAGTGCAGAAAAGGTGTTATTCCAGAGAAATTCCACCAGGGGGTGATGGTGTTGGTTTCAAAAAGAGCCTCTGTCCCATTGGAACCCATTCAAAATAGCAGAATTTCAGAGTGCAAATAAACATTAAATCCTGATTTCAGACCATGTTCTGGTCTCTATCACTTGTTTCTTCTTGACCAGACTCCTAGTTTCATATCGTTTGAGTAAATCAGCCAATCACAGCGCCTCCTCTGTCCACGTGATGGGGTCACATGACAGGCTGGACCAGTCATATTTACATCCGGTTAACAGTGTTCAATACGGAGACGTCCTGCTGGAAGCTTCAAAACGGGATTTCAGAATGCTGTGGGGGACGTAGCTTTAGCTCCGCCCATCTTTTACATACAGTCACTGGTTCAAATGGAAATGCAAAACTTCTGAAATGAAAACAGCAGAAATATGTTTTCACTTGAAACGGTGTCGTCTGGAGTTCAGCAAAATATCAGTCGCCGTTATTGAGAACAAACCTTCACTCCTCTCTCCGCCTCTGGAAAGCATATTTATGGTTTCTGGTGATTCTCCTGCAACCTTTCATTAGCTTAACAGCCCTCCAGATGTATCTGCATGTTTAATTACCTTCATACATCTGTGGTTTCTTGGTCCAGGCTTTTCCTGGTAATGGAAAGCCTTTGTCTTTGCGAGGAGAAGCTTCCATTTCTCCACATTTTAAATGGCGCCCCCGCCGCCCCACCACCCCCTTCCAAAACCACGATAATTGATGTATTTCCCATAAAGGGTTGGTAATTAAGATAATGAGATTTTCTGGGGCAAGTGCAGCATGCCAGAATGAAGGGGAGCGTGTTTCGTGACGAGTTCACTTTGGCTTTAGAAATGTTCCTGTTGTTTTTGTTCTGCTGATGTCTGCCTCCTATCTGTGTTCTCTTTAGCACATCTGCCCCCCCCCCCCCCCCCCTTGTCCCACACACAGCTTGTCCTCATTTGTTTGCCCAGTGCATAATTAGCTATAGGATCACCCATTGTGTAATTATGTATAGCAGTTTGATATGTAATTAAAATTGTATCAGTATCCAGTGTAATTTGTGTAGTGTGATTACCTATTAACAGTGCAAACAGTTGTGCCTAAAAGCCCGTGACCGCCCCTCTCACGGACGTCACCGCGCCTTTCGGTTTGTGTTTGCATCCAGGCAGGTGCTTCATCTGAACCGCAGACTGTTCTCGTCGGCACGCCGCAGTCTGGCTGACCTTACAAGCGTCCGTGTTTGTGGCGGCTTCAGTCATCGTGAACCGCGGCGTCACGAATCCTTAAAGCGAGCACTTAACAAGACGGCGCACTCCGCTTCAGACAAGAGTTCCCTCTGCAGAATTACTTAGCACAGCAACATTACATGGCGTGTTCCTCCCAAACAGACAGCAGAAACAGAGAAGGGCTTTCAAACAGCTTGTTAGAGCGCTCTTATAATAAGGCTAAAGAAGGCCGCGTGCGAGGAGACTCTGAGGAAACATCTTAATGAAAGCACGGGGCTACAAACTGGCCTGAATAACCACCTTCCCACTAAATAATTAGACATGCCTGAAAGGCCTGCTGGTGGGAGTCAACTCTGTTGTTCTTTGTTGGTTTAGTGAGTCCAGAATTAGTTTATTGCTTACTTGGCAGCCAGGACTGCATCCCATTTGAGTGCTTGCTTTACTTCTGCATTTATATTCACTGGAGTGTGCGCTTTATGGGGAAGTTGTGTCCTTTCTGTCTCTTCTGGTAGAACTACTGTGCATGATAAATGCATTTAGATTTATAAACACAGAGAACTGTTTCACTTGATAAACCTCATCTTCTGCTAAAAACTGAATTAGCAGTTCCACTCTGCACGCATATTATCCCCCCCCCATAAAAAAAGAGATACTCTGAGATTTACACCAAACATGTCGTGCTTGTGGTTGTGAAATGTGGGTTATATTGCGCTTAATATACGGCTGTTTTTCTTCATGATGTAACAGCACAGCAACTTAAATTTATGTTGGAGGGCTCCACAAAGTAAACTGAACTCAAGCATGAATAAGCAGAGGGAGAATACAGACATGATATCCCCCCCTTATCGAGAAAGAGCTGCACAAATTGCAGAATAATTATGCAAACTGAACAATAAGTGTATAAGTGAGCATAGGACCGGTTGATCTTATTAGTTCCTGCTGTGCTGATACTCACGATGGAAAACGTGTTGCATATGAATCATATCTATAGAAGGTTTCAAGGCCGCTGCAGTGAGAGCGCAGTGCAAAAGCATGAGTGGGAAAAAAAAAAAATCCACCAGCAAAGCAAACCTCTAACTCAGTCGTTAGAGTTCACTCAGTGAGAACATGCAGACTCAACGCAGAAATTTCCTCAACCAAAATGTAAATGCGGGAGCCTCTGGCGGTGAGACGAAAGCTCTCACCATGTCTGCGCCGTGCAGCCCGGCTCATTTTCATTCCAATGAGTCGGGAGTGAATGCACTCGCCCAAAATGAGTCTGAATGTGTACACGCAGAACGCTGCGAGAGTCTGAGCACAGTCAATCACACTGACATAATTCAAACACAAGAGAATCCTTACATAAGCCCAATAGTTACTCATGGTGCCCTTTTGGACTTGCACTTTAAAATGTATAAAGTGAAGCCTGTGAGCTGAATCAAAAATAGAGTCGTATAACGTGCACATAAGAGTACGTGTACATAAGAATAGCAGGACGGATTCGCCTGGAGCGCCGCCACTGTGTCTCCACGTCTCCAAAGCAACCATAAGTAAAGGGGAAACAAACTTTCCATGATGCACCGCCACTTTCTGGGAGTGTTTTGGAGCTGTGCTATCAAAGTGTGGCTGCGGTCTTTGATTTGTTGCTGTGCTGCAGCTTCACTGGAAGGTTTTGACGACTTTTATCAAAAACGGTATAAAAAGGTCTGTTGAAAAAGCCAACATTACTGAACTTAGACTGGCTGCTAGAGCTCTCTGGGGCATTTATAGCCCTGCTGGCAGGTTTGCTTTTTCCTGATTTTCTTATTATTCATCCTTTTTTTTGGAGCCATATTATCAATGCTTTGTTTCCTTAGAAAGTCCAAATGGGTAAATATTTCTTACCACTGTTGCAGCTTATCGAGAGGTTGTGTAGAAGAATAGAAATGGCTTAAAAAAATATATGTCGAACGAACAACTTGATTGAATGTAGTTATTTCTGTATGGGTGGCGTGACTGAGTTTTTAAGTCGACCTCGGGTGATTGACGATTAATGTAGACGTAAAGCCGCTCCATTCCTGTCCCATTCGCTTCCCTTTAGCCGTGTACGGACAGAGGTCCCTCCCTGTTCTCCTCACCCTTTAACCCTGAAGAGCACTCCTCTTCTCCGAGAACACACAAATGCTTTCAACAACAATAAATCAGCCGCGTGTTGCAGCGTTCCCCAGAGGGAGGATTCCAGCAGCAGGTCCCACGTCCACCGATTAGCATCGTCAGCTGGGGGGGGGGGGTTCTGAGAAGCAACAAATAGCTGCACAGCGGTGTACACACACACACACACACAGACACACACACTCATGTAGATTAAATATTGTTGTTTTTTTTTGACAAAGTAGTGATTCATGTGGCGGCAGCAGCCACACCGACAGATAAAAACAGGGACGTGAATTTATTTACTTTGATGACTTTTAGATAACTTTTGTTTTGTGCAGTTTTTACAAACACCAACAAATCATTTGGATGCGACGGAGGACACTGGGAACAAACTAAAAATAGATCCGTCAGAAATTCTCCACTGCTCCTCTTGGAAAACTTTCTCCCTCAGTCGTCCTTAAATTCTTTCTGTTTCTTCTCTTCTTCAGCTCCCCTGACCGACAAGCCTGCGAAGATCCTGTTTCCCTCCGAAAACAAGATCAGCAACATGGAGCTGCAGCTCGGTAAGACCGCCCTGGGATTTTATTCCAGCTGCGATCAGTGCGACCTGTGTTGTTTCCAAACGACAGGAAATGGATGACTTTACAAATTCTCTCCAACGCACATCCCGACAGCGAAGCCAGATCGACGGCGACACGTTCATTTGCCCGGGAAACAGCCGAAGCAAACCCAATTGTAAAAGTGGTTTCCATATATGCAAATAGTGGGTGCTAATGTCCCCTAGGCTGTTTTGTCAACAATGGGAATCCCATATGGCGCCGGGTTCCATACGCTGGCTCGCCACATGGAGAGCGGGCCGCTTGCTGTCGCCGTTGTTTGTCTTCTTTGACGTGGGGTCACAGCGGGCAGCACCGTGCGGGCGTACGTGCGTGAGGGCACGTATGAGTGTGGTTTGTTTGCTTGTTTGTTTGTTTGGGGTTCTTTCTTTCTTTCTTTTTTTTTTTTTTGGTGGCAACATATTGCTTGATTTCTGGGCACAGTCCGCCGTCCACATGGCGCCTGCCGCGCCATGAATGGCTAATGTGTCTGTCATGGTGAAGCCGATCGGACAAGACGGAGAGGTCTGGAACGCGGAGAGCGACTGGAAGAGTGTGTGACAGAAAAGGAGGGCCGGGACAAAGACTGAGATGGTGTGATAATTCACTGAGTGGTTGCCTTTTGTCTTCCGCCTGATGCTGCTGGAATGCAGGTAGTTCATTTAAAATGCCTCCACGCTTGGCTGATCAAGAGTGAAAAATTGCTGCTGTTGATAAACTGACAGGCACAGCCTCACATGTCAGCCCGCTCACACCCATGCATGAACAGGTTGCACAATGCGGGCCCTTCAGCGATTTGTGTCGTTTGTCTCGATCGGGAGTCCACTGAGATTTTCTGCAAAGTGTTAGCTTCTCCCTTGAAGCTGTCAAACAATTATTTAAAGCCTCACAGTCGGCCCTTTGTTGCGACTGTGTGTTTAAGTAAGAGTGTTGTGGAGTGCCTGTTTGTTTGTTAAAGAATGGATGGTTTTCAAGTTGGAGAGTTCTCAAATCTGTAAAGAGGAGTTTCAAATACCCAGATTGTTGAACCCTTGTTGAATCATCATCAGTTCATCCTTCCTTTTTCTGCTCATGAGTCCCTTGTTTTCTGTCCGCTGGTTGTTTTGTCAGAACGCTGAGTCCAGCGCAGCTTCTGAGGGTGAGGTGCTTCTGCTGAACAGGAAGTCCGAAGAGAGACACACTCGCAGACTTCAGGGTCACCTTCAAACCTAACAAGCATGTCGGCACGCAGAGAAAGCCCACATATGGTACGGGGGAACATGCTAACTCCACGCCGAAGGGCCAGGAAGTGCAGGAGTCTGAACTGCTGCAGGCGATGCTCGTCCATCCGTCGCCGATACCATTTATTTCTTGTTCGGGGTAGCAAGGCGCCGGAGCCGGTAGAGGTGAAGTGTTTCCCTGAAACTTCCTGGATTTCTTTGGCTTGTTCGTCAGCGGCAGCATCTTTCTTTAATTAGTCTAGTAAACTGGGTTAGCTCAGTCAGTAACCTTCTTATGACTTGAAGGAACTGTGGTTTCATAAAGGTTCATGATCCCTGAGCCTCCCTGTTCAAGATGGAGTTAGAACTCAGAAATACGACGCAGTGGAGAGCCAGGTTTATGCGTGGGCCATTTTCCATGATATATTTACATCTTGCTGCAGGCGAATTAAAACTGAACATTGGGATGCAGTTTGCCCGCAGGCTAGAGTTTGGCCTCCTCTGAAAAATACAATACAGGTTCCAAAAACAATAAGTCCTGCTGGATTAATTACAGCACCAGCAGTGCCGAATGCATGATTTTAAACCCCTGTTTTCATATTGTAATGCTCAGTCCCTCTAAACCCCTGGAGCTTTAGTCCTGGGGTGTGAGGGTCAAATTTCTTTCTTTTAACATTTTAATAATGCTTAAATTTATAGGTGTTCTCCCCATAGTTGACAATATGACAGATGTTATGACAGATGCTGAAAAGTTGTTTTGTTGAGCTGCTTCGGTTAATGAACAACCTGCGATTCCACAAGTCAGTCACCTTTATTCTGAGGCGATCGATGCTTTGATAAAATAGCAATTAATAGCTGCCCGGTTGGTGAGGAAGAGAGGAAGACCGACAGGAAGTCCTCTAAACCACACACATATATATATATATACGTGGCTAATCCCAGTGCCTGACCAGTATATTGATCCACGCTGCTCTTTTAAAGCAGAAGAGCTGCTCTGGGTTGATACGGTGCTACCATCAGCACAAGAAAGTCCAAAGCAAGGCAGCGTATGGAAGATACAAGCAAGGCAGCCTGAGAGAGGGAGATAAAGTCTGTGTGATGTCGTGCAGCGAGCCCCCACAGACTCCCAGCCGAGTGTCTAAAGCACAGAGACACTGAGGTAAATATTTTACAGTCAGGCTCCATTTTGTGTGCTGAAAAGTTGTCTCTCCCTGCAGACGAGAGTTCCTCTTTTATTTAGCTTTATTTATTTATTCTGTTCTTCCTTAATATTTGTTGAGCCATGCCCTAAGCAGCTTTATGGAGCAATGTGGCAGATTTATAGTGGCCAGAACGTGCGCAGAAAGAGGCTGGTCCCTTATGGCGAGGGGGAAATGGGGAGAGGGAGAGAAAAAGACACGGGATCCGGCGGAGGCCGGAGGACGGGCAGTAAAATCAGAGCTGTAAGCAGAGAGATAAATCTGCAACACTGCCGGGAAACACAGACTCACTTTATCTCCTCTGCTGTTGCACACAGTGTAGATCTCAGCCGGTCACCACCACAGCAAGCTCAACACAAAACACACACACACACACACACACATAAAAATGCACACGTTACATAAACTCGTACAGTGGAAGGTAGTCGAGATGTCGTTGAAAGTCAAAGGGAGTGAAACAGAAGGAGGTTCAAAGACGCTTCAGAGGGGTCATGTTGACAAGAGAGGAAGGGAGAAACAGACAATGGGAGATCGGAGGCAGGATGAGAGAGAGAGAGCGTTTGTCTCTGTGGGGGGTTTTGTCAAAGAGTCGCTCTGCCTTCTCTTCTCAGGTCTTCTCTTCTTAGATGTTTGTGTCCCTGTTTGCTGAAGGGACGAAGTCCCGCAGCTACTGACTCTGTCGCTCAGGACGACACATTAAACCCGGATGTCAGCACCAAACGGCGGCGTGTACGTGGCGCTCTCATCCCGGGTCGGCGCTTCGGGGCGTTCGGGAGTCCTTGGGGATGTGCGGTTGTGCCGCCGCTGAAAGCGTCCCTGTTTTGCATCACAAATATCACATTTGAACAACTTGACATTTTCCAATGTAGCTTCTAAAGGAGACAAAATGCAGGTTGTGTCGGCCGGGCTGCACGCTGACTGCTGCCCCCCAGTGGTGAGTCGGTGAAGTCCACTTCTAATTCCTGCACAGTGGGAGGATGATTCATAATGCTGGGTGTGCGTTTGTTCTGGAGCTGGTGAGAGGGAACAGCAACAAAAAAAAAATACACACACTTACAGTGTGTGGCATGTTGCACACAGCACAGAATTCAAAGGAGAAACACACCCGCACATGGATTGGCTGACTTGTTGCGTCCCTCGGGACATTTTGTCATGGATCCGCCGTCCCAGAGGGCCCGGCTGAGGGATGCAGCTCACGCTTACGCAGCACTCCACTTGGAGCATCTCTGTCTTTCTGACTCACCCTCCATTTTCACACACACACACACACACACACACCCTCCAATGCTCACACATCCCTGCACTACTCGGGGTGAATAGGTCACACACACGCTCGCAGCACAGTCCTCAGCAGCCGTGGAATAATTGTAACTGATAGAGGATTTTACTGTCCCCCAAAGCCACCAGATGGGTGCAGCCTTGTGGAAAGGAATTAGACTCCATTATTTCAGCGAGTCGGACCCAACAGCACAGGACTGGTGGCGGGAGCGAGTCGAGTCTTACGGAGACGTGGACAGATTATTCAAACAATGCTTTATTCCTCTTGGAAAGTGATGAAATGAAGAGCAATTGTCTGATACACCCCTGCTTTTTTTGTTTTTACTGATGTCATGGAGAGAAGTGAAGAAAGAGGCGTTTCGGAATGACATTGACACGTGTTGGTGTCTGCAGAAAACAAGATGAAACACTGGATTACAGCAAGGCTTTGTTCAGGAGCTGCACAATCATCCAGCTGTTGGGTTTTCTCTGTGAAAGTGTCTGGAAATCACTGTGTTGTAATTGACGCTATGTAAATAAAGCTGAACTGATATCCTGCTATCAGTAATTAAGGCTACTGAGAGAAATAAAGTGTGTTTGCTGCTGGATGCATCATAGTGCAGACTGAACTCCCCGGAAACATTCCAAAATATGCAGCAAATGAAGACAATCAGAAGGCTCCATCCGTAACAGCTCACGTATTTCATGCCCAACATATTCAGGCCTCAACACCTACCTGCCATTAAGAGCCTCAGATCAACCTTGAATGTGTGTTTTTGGACAGCGTGAACAGGGTAGTTCTTGTTCTTCCTCTGCCTTTCATGCCATCCGTGTGTGCTGGCCTGTTTCTCCATCTCTTTGTCGTCCCCCTCTCCTCCCTGGCTCGCGGCCTCACCTGCTGACCTCTGCTTGCTCGGGGTTTTGAGGATTGTACTGAGCTGCACGGCAGTGAGGGCAGTTTGAAGCCTGAACACCATGCCCTAATAACAAAAACGTGGCCCTGCCATGGTGAAGGGTGAAATTGAAATTGACATTGCTCTGGAGAGTTGCTAAAGGTCAATGCGGAGTCACTTCATTAAATTACTCTGTCTCTCTCTCTCTCTCTCTCTCTCTCTTTCAGTCAGCATCCACACACATTCATTGCCCCACTAACTCACTACCTCTCATTTTTTTCATTTCAGCTCATTAATATAATTTCAAGACAGGATTATTGACATGCACACTTATCACATTGATTAAGTTTTTTATTAAGTTCAACATACTCAGATTTTAACAACCTTATACCAATCAGGCCGAAACATTAACATTTACCAGCAGGGGGGAAAAAAAAAAAACAAAACAATTTAAAGGATTTTACCCTGAAACCTGATGATATTTCAAAAGTTGACGCAAAATACACAAATCTGCAAATATACATGGGCAATACAAAAGTTAGTACACCGAGGTTGATCTGGATTTGGTCGTATTAAGGAAAACTGGTTGAGCTGTGCTGAAAGCAATACAGTCTGTAAAGATTATTCATTCATTTTATTTTTTTAATGTCATTAAGGCTGATTGTGCGTTCTCCCTGTAAATTTTACCACTATAAGGGAATTTTTGGCCTGAATGAAAATTGATCTGCGCCATTCCAAAGCATGGTATTGAAGATGTAATGAACAAAACGTATTCACTATGCAGATTTAATCATTTACACACGGTTATATTCACGTTGTGATCATGCATTCAGCTCGTACATTGAGCAACTTGCGTTGCAGCTGCAGATATTTCAGATAGTTTTGCAAATTCTGGGGATTAGATGGAAATTTGGACAGAATTCCCTCCTCTTTATGCCATCAAATCATTGTAAACAGTATGCCAAATACTGTATATCTGAGCTCAATTTAAAATTAAATCCCCAAAAGAAATATGAAAACTTTCTTTTTATGTTTCTTTTGTCATATCGTTGATAAATGTCACATTGATGAATGTTTAAATCAGAGGTGGAAAACACACAGAGGAAGCTCTTAAAGGTCACCCTGCAGATTCATCATTGGCCTCTCAGTCCCTTCGTGATCGAGCATTAAGTAACCCACAGTGACCAGTATGGTAACTAGTGTGTCAGCGAAACAAAGCTGAATGTTTAAGAGCGTGAACGGTCATCATTAATCACCGGGTCAGGCGCCGAGAGCGGAGAACGCAGTATGATAAATGAACCAACAGCACTTCTACACATGCCTAACGGGAAAGAGAGGGAGCGAGGCAGACAGGGAAATGAGAAAAATATCTAACAAAGACGCAGAAGCAGCGCTACGTAGCGTGCAGTCCAGTTAAACACAGCTGTGCATCATATACGGCGGTTTGTTTACTGCTTCCTTCAAATTACTTTCCCCCCAAACGGTGAGGCTGTAAAAAGATGCGAGGGCTTTCTAAACCCAGCCTTGATTCATACCGGGCTGGCGTTCCTCCTCTCCGGCGCCAGGCTGACGTTCCACAGCGAGGCGCTGCCTTTGAGCAGCTGCAGTTTTAGTGATGTGTCCAGCATTGTTGGTTTTAATAGACTTTATCATCAGCAGCTGATTCAGCATGTAGAGTCGGAGGCAGACGCAGGCGGTGAGGAGAGGCTGTCTGACCAGCTGCCCGGCCCCGTAAGTCACACTCTTCACCCGGGGGGGGGGCACAAAGCCTGTCCCAAGCAAAGCAACTCCTCACAGTTTTAAATCATGCTCTTCTGACTGTTGGCCTCCATAATGTGTCTCGTGACGGAGCTGTGTCATGTTGTGATCCGGAGTACCAGGACTTCACTTCAGTTTCCAGTCATTTCTCAACATTTTCTCTGAGTTGTCCTTTAGAAAGCCTTATGATCGCTGCAATCTGCATTACTGACATTTGCCAGTAACAAACTCGCAACTATTAGAAAATTAGTGACGTTAAAGCAAATAAAAACCAGTGTTGATTGTTCAGCAGTGATCCGTGTTGGGAAAAGGCAGCTTTTCTGAAACGCTGCTGCTGCGCATGTGCATCATGGCCACAGTAAATAGTTCTGCACACGTTCAGAAGATGAACAGATAAACAGCACCTGTTAGTGGCCCGACATGAAAACTACATCGTTTTCATAGTGTAGCCATGTAAACCTGAAACTTTTCTGAAACAGAACTCAAAAGCAGGGTTAGGGAAACTTGCCGTGGACGGATCACCACTGTGGGTCCTGAACAACCCCACCAAACCCCCAACTGTCCAGAGTCGTTTCAGTAAGAGCATCCAGTGTAAAACTAAACCAGATCCAACCCGCAGGTCACACGATCCGCTGTGGCCACGGTCATTTCTTATGCACGACTCAAAGTCTAGTAGATCTGCTGCAGTGCTGCTTCATTTTAACAGGCTTATCTGGAGAACAGCTTTGTCCTCGGTCCACCCAGGTGGTGATACACACAAAGAAAGAAAGAAAGAATCAAAAGGTATTTTCATGTTTTGCTCGGTCAGATTTTCGTTTCATCAGCTGCTCTGTTCAGATCTGCCTCCACCCTGCCCTCCCCTTCCACCCCACCTTGTTTAAGACATGTGGAAGTTTCAAATCTCATATTTCATGTATTTGCTTCCACTGGCAAAAGGTTGAAGTTAAGGTTTAATTGGAGTTAATAACCCACCCATGTCACTGACTTGGAGAAGAGGGATCTCGTCTATACGACACCATTGTTGCACAGAGCTGTTGAGATGGAATTCGGTGAGTTGTTGGTTTGTGCGTCTCTCATATTAGTGAGGAAGGAAAACAGCGAGTTGACTCGTCACCTCCGCTCACACTCCGCGGTACGTGCACGCCGGTGTGGTTGTCAGCTGACTGCGGGCTGCAGGCCTTGCCGGCGCTGTTTAGATGATGTAAGGCAACGCGAGTTGTCGGATCAGTCGGGTTTCATTTGAGTTTTGTGTGTCAGGTCCATAAGGTCTACCTCCCAACAAGGGCAACTAATCTGCTTTATATCTGTCTGGCCTCATCTGCCGCTGATAGTCAAGCTCAGTGACAGGTAATCAAATGGAAGGAGCGCCCCGCTCGTCCTGGCATCAGTCTATATTTCATACAACAAGGGCAGACAGGAGGAGGAGGCAGACATAATGAGAGCTGTCTGGTTTTAAGAGAAGCCGTGCTCACGCCGTCGACCAGTCACTCCCACCTCTGTTTGGTCAGGGGAGAGAGCCAGGTCAGGGGACGGCATGCAGACGACGGCAGCCCCACGCGCACAAAGTGCCGTGAAAATTGAGTAATTGACCCAGAAGACAGCCAGGCAGAGACGTACAGTAACAGGGAAAGATGGAGGGAGGATGAAGAAGTGAGGAAATAATGACAGGGATGGGGGTAGATAGAGGGGGAGTGGGGGAGAGAGCTGGCACTGGAATGACATGCATGAACAGCAAAGCGAGCAGGGGAAAAGGCGGCTTTGCCATTCACTTTGAAGCTTGCTCCACTTCTGTCTGTCTTACGTAACAGAAAAATGAAGAAAAACAAGTGCCAAAAAACGAGGCAGGGTGGAAAGAGAGAGAGAAGGAGAGAGGGAGGGCGAGACAGAAGTTCTAAACTTCAGGGCTCTGATGTTTCCGGCGAAGCGAGTGGCTGTATTTGGACGATGGAGTTAGTCACCACGCGGCACCCAGCTTTGGAGTTGAGTGAGGGGTAAAAGAGTTGCAGAAAGAGGAGGGGGGGTGAGGGGGGGGATCAGTCAGCGGTGTGAAGAGAGACAAGAAAAGAGGGCTGAGAGGAGGCGGTCGGACAGGAGGAAAGATAAGGAGACGGAGGAGGAGGGATAAACACGGAGAGGAGAGGGACCACAGCGCTGGAACCCCAGAGAGCTTCCTCCAGTAACGCTCTTTCTCCTGGTTACATAAGCAGACCCTCCGTCCTGACAGGAGCTGAGAGACCAGCTGAGGCTCCTCTCATGCGTCTGTTCTTCGTTAACCAAAGGAGACCTCTGGCTGGAGGCCAGAGATCCATCCAGCAGTAAGCAGCCCTGTTGCACTTGAGCTAACACCTCCATTACTGTTGCCATCTTTCTGCTCCACTTTTCTTTTTTCTTTTTTTTTCTTTTTTTTTTTTTTATGACAATCAATCTTCATGATGTCACTGTCGCCCACGGCAGTGAATGTTGCTATGGAGATCAGTAGATCTGCACTGAACTACTGCCTAAGGGAGAGTGTATGCACGCTTACATTAGTGCATGTGTGTGTGTGTGTGTGCGCGCGTCTTTCTGTGTCTGTGCACACGGTTCATCTTTAATTGCCATCTGCAATCTGCATCCTGAACGCAGTCAGTAATTCGAAAGCCCCAGCATGTGGTAAATAGCTGAGACTCATTTACAAGTGTGTTAATGGACTTTCTCTGTCTTTGTCTATTCTTGCCTCGCCTCTCTCCCCCCCCCCCCCCCCCCCTCGCTCTCTTCCTCCGCCAGCCTTCCTCCACCCGTCTTCACAGCCGCTCGTGTAGATTAAAATATACACCGCGGAGCAGGGTAACGGACGCTCCATACAAGCGTTCTGTGCACAATTTGCATAATTTTATGAATACACACATAGACGGATAATTATCTTCAATTTTGTCATTACCGTAAACATTGTTGGATTGACTGTGATTGGCTGTATTTGGGGGGGGAAAAAAAAGTTTATAGACATTTAAAATGAACTGATGTTTTCTTGTTTGACGTGCTCGCCACTGTTTCGGGAACGTGCAGGATGAATGAAAACTTGCGGTAAATTTGCGATTAAAAACAGATAAACCTTTCAAACTGTAATTTACTCAGTGGAAGGAACAGAGAAAGGCTCATTTCCTTCAGCTATTTTAACCTCTCCGTGCAATTTATTCCTTCTCTTTTGCTCTTTCCTCCTCCCAGTTTCTTTCCTTCCTGTCTTAACTACTCTCTTCAGCCTCTGAAATGTGTTATTAGTAATAAACAATGGAGGAACAGGCATTTTAAGCACCAGCTTTACTTTCCTTAATAACTACCCTCAATGGTAATAATTACCCCTTTTGAAACAAAAGGAAAAAACCCTTCTTGGGTTACTAAGCAATAAGCGTACAGCTGGAACTGAGCTTTTTTCTGTGTGTGTTTTACAAGTGTGGGCGCATTTACTGCGACGGATATATAGTTTATCTTGTCTTCACACATTTTTATTAAAGTTTGAAAATATCTTAAACATTCACATTAGAGACAGCTTCCATTTGTTTCACCGGGGCAAGCAACCGAGAGGAAACTCAAAACACTGCATTTGCATTTTTCATTTTAATGCAGTGCTCTGCTTTTATTATTTTATGGTGATTTTTCAGTGATTTTATGGTTTTTGTTCGACACTGGCAATAATTTGATTATATGTGTTTGTGGCTTTTTTTTCTCTTTTTTTCCCATTTTACCACACAGGACTGTGAAATCCTAAATATCACTAACAAATGCCAGCGCTGCCTTCGAGATTAGGTTTGAATTTTGAGTGTGTGTGTGTGTGTGTGTGTGTGTGTCCTTCACTCATCATTCCTCCTCTTCATCCTGTCTGTGAAGCGGTGCCATCTTAACACAAGTACATTGCTACGTCACAGATGGGTGACAAAATCCACTGTCCTCGTTCTGGAGAAGAATGTATTTTGAAGTTTAGCGACGGCTTAGTGAAATCAAGTGGCTATATCTTTTTTCTTTTTTTTTTTTGTTTCCACAGACATCCTTCCACAGTACTTGCAGGATGCCTGTCTGCTGTTGCTCAGTAACAAAACACTGTGATCTATTCAAGGGCCGCACGTAGGAAACCTGATATTACGCACAGAGACGCGTGGAGGCTGATCTACAGATGGGACCCTCTGAGGATGGAGTGCAGACGCTTTAATGCACACAAACCCTCATTCGAATGCGCACGCTGTGTGTCACTCATGGTGTTTTTCTTCGTAAGTTACTCACAAAATGCATGCAAATTCGAGTGCGTATTTGCATAAGTATGCAACTTAGCATGCTTTGTGCAGGATCTCAGTAAATCGAGGCCCCGTCAGGAATTTAATGCCAGGAAGTGGATTTTTTTCGGCGCTTTTCTCTCTGTTACCTTTGATTAAGCTGTGTGGTTTTACTTCTCAGAGTGTTGATGCCACATGGTGAGTATTTTCAGACCATTTTTAAAGTGAAGGCTGTCACTGTTTTCACACAGTAACACTGAGTGTTCTCCCTGTCTTGTTTGGGGCCTAAAGGTCACAGTCCTTCCTGTTTGGAGGAAACCCACACTGAACAAACACACATAATGCGCAGCATGTACAGACATGACAGTTAGAATAAACCCGACAGGGTTATTCTTGCCTCTGAATTGGTGTGGCATCACATGTGATACTGCAGTACATCTCCACTCTTATGTCCAATAGGTCATATTTAAGAACGCAAATGCACAAAATCAACCATGTGGGTTATTTTGCATTTCTGCTAGTGCGACCTGTCGGTAGATCAGCTTCTAATGTCACGTTTTTAGGCTAGAAATAATTTTAAAATAACGCGAATTAAAATGTTCTACTATGAGGTGATATTGAAAGACAGAAACTAAAACTTTTATCTCCATATATCAAATTTGTTGGAAAGTCCAACATTTTTTACAATTCAAGTGTGAGTTTAGCATCTCTTGTTCACGCCTGATCTCTGTCTCGTGTTTTCGCCACAGAGCCTCGGATTGCCCACCGGTTTTGTCTTCAGACACATGGCGACACTGATTACTCATCTGGCAGATTCAGTAATGAATTAACTTGGCACAGCTGTATCTCCTCTCCTCCAGCTCAGGCCTGCCGTTCCTGTGGGCTAATGACACATGCTCGCTGTCTTTAAAGAAACACTTAGCCAGTTAAGTAGCCCGCGTTGAGCCAGCATTGATCTGGGGTGCTCAATATGTACGTGAGGACCGGAGGATGGATCGGTTTTTGATCAAAGGCGGCCGTCTCGCCGCCTCTGCCTCCTCCTCCGGGCGCTCTCACAGTATCTCACTTTTATGTCTCAGGCTGGACTCAGTGACAGTGGAGTCAAGTTTTCTTAACTGTCGCTGAATCAAACTGCCCCATTTTCATCACGGCTAATAAGCCTCGTTTGGTGAATTAACATAATCTGCCAAACCGGTCTAGATGAGCCCGGGCTCGTCTGGTATCGCGCTGCGCTCATTTGAATCCACGCTTCTTTTAATCTCCGCTCCCTGGTGGTTATGTGATTAATGCCGCAGTGCTGGATTCCTGCATCATGTACTGCTACCTTGTTGACCTCAATAAAGCATGAGCTTTTTTTTATATAATTATCAGAAGGCAGTTTCCAGCTTGTGTGATCAAATCAATGATTTCTACTTTTCATGCCATCTGGGAAATGTTTTTTTTTTTTCCTGCCTGTGAATGATGACTAATAGTGAATTCAAAACAGGAAGCCTTATATGATTTTTTTCTTTTTTTTTTTTCTTTTTCGGCATTCAGTGGGTTTTTTTACACTGGATCCGCGATGCAGAAATGTCGTCGTTTGATTTCTCCCTCGTGTCACTGAGTTCGTTAATCGCGTCATCTTATTCAAACGTCCGTTGTGCAAACGCACATCGGGAACCAGACCCTGAGCTGCAGGTCGGCGTCTCACCGTGGGGGCGAGGAAGAACAGCTTTTCCTGTGTGGAGCCGTTACTGTCAGCAGGAGGAGATTCTTCTGGTTTGTGTTTTTTTAAGTGTGTTTCCAGCTGCTAAACGCATCCCGAAAGTGATGTAGGTGTCGTGTTTGGCCACTAGTGGGTGCTCTTGGCTGTTTTTGTAACGACCAACTTAGATTAATACATGACTGTCAGCTGCCGGTTCCACCCCAGGAGCAGTTTTGAAAAAAGGCTCGTTGTCAGTGGCTCCCAGCGCCGTTGTCGTGTAAAACACAACCAAAACACAGCTGTCATGCAAATGGAGCCTTAGAATGCAGGATAGAAGTTACAGTTACAACTTTAAAACTAACCTGCCCTCGACTAGTGGCTGAACGGTTCCGTTCCTGTTCCAACACATCAACCACATTTCAGCATCCAGGCTCCAGTTTGAAGCCCCCGGACCTGTTTTTGTGTGCAGGTAGAGGACAGAGGAGCCTCTCTGGGCCCTGACCTCGTCACTCACTGTGCAAAAAGCTCCTGTCGTTCCCAGCTTAGCTTCAAAGCGTGCACTCAGTCAGCCCTGCAGAAGATGCTTTAGAAGAGAGAAAGCTGTGATGAGCGGGCCGACAGCTCGGCTGCAGAAACCAGAGGAGCTCCTGGAGATAGAAGCACGGGTTTACTGATGCACACTAGAAAAGCCATTAGAACTGAACCGAAATGAGCGTCCAAACACCCAAACTTCAGCATCTTTCACAACAAAAGCACATTTGATCAGTTACAGTCAGACGCGCTGCAGCAACATTCCCCTGCAACTCTGTACTCTCAACAATATGAGACTCCTCCAAGTCTGATGAAGACCACCAGACTCCCTCGCCCATCTCACATTTTCTAGAAGACGTGTTATTTTTCTTTCTTTCTGATACTCGCAGAGCGCTCACCATCTGCCCAGCGCTGGCGGCTGCTGCCAGAAGCGGCTTGTTGTGGGAATTTCCTCGTTTGTGCTTCCAGCAACAGAGTTTGACTTGAGTTTGGCTCCTCGCTTCCCAGTCAGCTTCTGCTGGATCCCAGCATATGGCTTTCAGAAGCAGGGCTTGTGGTTAAAGCAGGGTCCTCCAGCACTTCGATATGTACTTCATTTACTTCTTTCTTATTGTTTTCTTGTTTAAGACTGTCACAGGTCTTTTCACTCCGTTACCTTGATTAAATGTGTCATGAATTGTGTGATAAAAGAGCGGAATCACAGATCAGCCTCAGAGAGACACATCAACAGTTAACCTCATCCAGTATCAGTGAATGAATGAATGAAATTTAGTGGCATAAATCAACCTGATGACCATGTAGCCTAAGACAGAACACTCACACAGGGAGAAGGTGCAAACTGCGCACAGAAAGGCCGTCTACGCTCAGACCACCTCGGCAACCTGCAGATACTCCAGTCGGCGCTAACCACTCCAGCGCCATCAGTAATACTATTACCCCTTCGTTTGCTCCCATGTGTGAACCTATTAGGTATTATAATTAAAAGGTAGCTTCTTTTTTTTTTTTCCAATATGAAATATGCTCTCCGACATTTCACCAACAAGCTCACAACTCCACTCTGCTAAATTGCCACTGTATTAATCTCCTTTCTTTCCTCTTCCAACTTAATTTTTCTTCTCCTCAGTGGCTTTTCTAATCGTACGCGCTCCCCTGTTAGAGATAACGTGACCTTTTGTGTGTTGGCAGTTTCCTGCGCGACCTTTAAGTGTGAGGCAGACTGAGAACAGATGTGGACGGAGCGGAGCTGAAGTGGACGCCGCCGCCGATCGGCGGGAGGCGGCCATTACAACAGTTTGTCTTCAGCTGGGAAATGAGGAAATTAGTCACCTTTACGTGCGTGCGAGTGTAGCCGAGCTCGCCGGGACTCCTGCGACCCCGTCTCTTGTTCTCCTCGGCGGGAACGGGCCTGCCGCCATCACGACAACTTTCACAAGTGATCTGTCGCTTTCGCTCCATCCCAGCATTTCTGCTCATCACCTCCCTCGCCACTCGCTGGATTTAGGCCTTTCTCTCTCGCTCTCTCTCTCTCTCCCGCACGTCTAAATCATCTGTTTCAATATAATCACACACACATGCACACACACCGTCATTTACAGCTTCATCTAAAGTTCGTGCATATTGCTCAGTTGCACAACAGTGAAATAACCCCAAGGTTTGCCTCCATGTTTTTCACTGTGTAATAAAAATCTATAGTCTTGCGTTGCTTCTCTGCGCCTTACTTCGCCAAGTGAAGTGATAATTACACTGTGAGTAATTCAGGAGTAAGCATATCTTTACTGTGCTAGCTTCTGACTTTATGGCTGCATTTAATGTTCAGCAGCTGGCTGGAAAAAGCTGTGGAAACTGTATCTTTGTGCAGTATAGATGGGCCCTGCACCAGCGCTCTGCAGTCTGACGGAGTGTTTTCCTCCATCAGAATCCCTCCCTGTTTGTGTGTGCGGCTGTTCAAGCGTGCGCTCATGCCATTTCCAACAGAAAAGCAGCATTCCCCGTCGGTTTTAGCTCTGTTTGTGAAACAAATAACTTTTCCATTACCCGCATTCCCCATGCTCTGCAGGCAGCGTGGCGTTCTCACCTGCATCCGCGCGCACGGCTGAGCGCACGGCTGAGCGCACGGGGACGCATGGCCGCATGCGTGCGAAGCCGTGTGCGCTGCCATGCCTAATTAGGGAATCCATTCAATCTACCTTTCATTTCTGAGCTCACATTCTGCTGCCAAACCACGTCCTGCAGCTCTTCCTGGGAGATTAGATATACAGCCCCCCCCCCACCCCCACCCCCCATGGCTCCAGCCTGGACGGTGGCGTGAGGGAAGAGAGCCGCAGAGGAACCCGGTGACTCAGTTCGTCTTAGCTTATGTTTATCTATTAATTCGTTTTGGTCGTCTGGCTCTGTTGAGTCACGAATCGTCACTGTACTTTGAGGATAAAATTCAATTTTCCATGATTGGAAATGTTTTGTTGTGCTGCTTTTCAGAAAAAAAAAGAAACTTTGCATTTTTATTTTCTCTTAAATGGATTTGACTAGATGAATAAAAAAAAAAAAAACTCAGCGTAGTTCATGTTTTAGGTCAAATATTTACAGTAATTCTATTTTTACAATAACTTGCCCTCCTATATGACAGTAGCATCGGACTCTGTCAAGCTGTTGAGCCAGAATAATTATCTTTTAATACATACATTCAATACTTTTCACTGTTTCTGTGTTTTAGTGAGTACATTACTATGAGTAGTTCATCATTAACAGGTTGAAAATTCAAAGTTTTATCATTGTGCAGTTTTTGACCGATTGGTGTGAAATACAGCGACACGTCCAGAAACCAAGTCCTTCATTTGCAGCCTGAAGCTTGCATGACCTTACACCTTCACCCCATCGCCTGGCTTCATCCAAACACCACTTCCTCAGTAGTTCAACTGCTGCATCGCTCATGTCTCAGTTTGGCTTTGAGAGTTTTGTCTGTCTCGTGAAAGGTTTTGTTGTGCATTAGATCGGAGTGAGTTTTGTCTCAGAGGGGCTGAAGCAGTGTTGTTCTTTAGGATGTTATGATAATTACTCTCAAATCACTGCAGTATTTCAGTGTAGTTTCATGCTAATAGTTAGTTTTCCACCTGCATTTCTGAAGCTATGGACCCAAACTGTGGCTGTTTAGTTTTTTCCAGAAGCTAATTTGATGCAGCTTTATGTCAAAATTAAGATTAAAGTGTTTTTTTGTTTCTTTTTTTGCTGCTTCAAACACATTGTGACATTGAATGCAGCGAGAGGCACAAAAAAAAAAAAAAAACAGAAAAGCAGATTTCCCAGCTGGGCGCTAAAACGTATAATTTTCATTCTGATTGTTCCGGTTTGTCTAAGAGTGATGTGTGTGTCCTGGGAGTGAAAGCACAGTGCGGCGGAAAACTACCGAACGGTAATGATATCCTACAAGAGAAGTTCCAGTCGTGCAGCAATAATCATTTCTACAGGATTAAGTCCTGACCCACATCAGCCCGGCGCATTAGCATTCTGAGAGAGTACTGCGGCACGACTCCACGCAGCCTGCTGCACTTCACGGGATGGAGAGAGAGAAAGAAGGGAGCGGGAGACAGAGTGAGGAAGGAGGACGGAAAACTGAATATGGAGGAGTGTGTGTCTGTGTGTGTGTGTGTGTGTTTTCTGTGGTGCATTTTCAAGCTGCTGACCTGCAAACCAGGGTTATTTACACTTTTGCTTCTCCTGCAACATCTGCATTGAGAGATTGATCTCTCTGTGACGCCGGGCGGCCGAGGTAGAGATAGATTTGAAGTGTATTTCCATCCGTCTGTCAATCTTTTACAGCGCTCTATCAAATTTATGATTGGCGAGAGGCGGCTGCGCGAGGAGGTCTCCAGCCCATCACGGGGTGAACACAGAAAGACCACCGCACTCACACCTCAGGGCCACTCACTCACCAATTAACCCCAAATGTGCGGCGAACCCCGAGTAAATCACTCCCCAAACGGCAGACTGACAGAGAAACGCCCTCCGTCCTCCCCGGGAGGCGAGACTTTCACTTCTCCTCTTTTCATCCTCGTGATATTTTTCTGCTGAAAGCTGCTAGCGTTTACAGTATTAGCCACGGAGAGCTGCTGGCAGGCAGCTGGCCGGCAGCCAGCCGGCGGCCGCCGGGACTCGCCCCCTTTCTCCTGGGGCTTATTTGGTCGGGGTGGATTGCAGGGTGTCACCGCGGGATGCAGATGGCCTCGCAGGCCTTCATTACTCGCAGCAATCTCAATCAAAGGATCGCCAAACACACACAAGCCCGGGGTTTTATCTTTTCTCCGCTGCGCAGCAGAACTGCCTCGAAACGTTTCTGTTTTAATCCAGGAAAGATCCGGCCTCACGGCTCTCTTCACCTGCTCGCGTTTTCGCTCGCTTTGATCCGCTGCAGACTGCGAGGTTTCCAGCACCGCCACGCCTCCAGTTGTCATTTGTGTGATTGAAGATTTGATAGTGTAGCATCTTCCGCTAATTACAAAGCTTAGCAAACAGCTTTTCAGCGGGCCTCTGCCTTGAATCTCCCTCTCAGATTTACATTTGTTGTGGGTGTGAGCAAAGCAGCAGATGGTTTGTTGCAAGTAATGACAACACTGAACCGCTGGCCCACTCGCAGCGATTCAGTGGAAACTGAAGTTTTTTGGGTTTGTTTTCTGGCATCGAGTGCTGAACAGTTTCCCCTCTTATGATAATATAGCAAACTGCTTTGTTCAAGTCTCAGAGATGTAAAACATCTCCATTATATCCTCCACTGCAGGCTCAGTTAATGTGGAAACGGTGTGAAATGCAGCTTTTCTGGTTAAGTCAGGTGAACTGACTGTAGGGAAAGGATGAGGATAAAACAGACCCGCAGCAGCAGCAGCTGTATTCTTTAATATCACAATTTATTTAGCTATTTTATGACTGTCAGGAAAGCAGCAGAGGTCGATACCAATAAATCCACTTTACTCACCATGGAAGACGCTGACTGTCAGAGAGGAAGGAGGCTCCAGACCAGGGTTCTGCAGCCTTCGTGACCAAAAGAGCCATTTCAGTGAATTTCCACCAGGTCACGTTGTTCTGGAGCCATAAAGAACATTTAGCATTTAAAATGAGGAGAATGCAGCTCAGGAAGCTTCATACTTGGTCTTGATGAACAAACAAAAACTAGATCTTTAGATGCATTCATGAAGTTTTAACTACAGTTCAGAATAGTGAACGTTTTGTTACATTGAACCTGTTTTGAACCTGATTTAAATAGTTTTTTTCCTCTTTTCAATCTTTTTTTGACAGTTTTGAAATTCTAGCAGTTTTAGCCATTTTACCACTGTTTAAACAGTTTTCTATGCTTTTTCCTGCCATATCTCATGTTCTTATGTTAGAAATTATAGGTCATTTCTTTTTTTTTAAAGCTGTTCTATCGTTTTTGCCCCTTTTTTGTGGTTTTTGCTATTTTTCCCAATTTTTCTTGAACCTTTTTGAATCCCTTTTGAACCAAGAGCGACAAATCATATTACAATGTAAAAATAAGTTAAATCACGTTTCGTGTCGTGAAGGCTTCATGGAGCCGCTACAGAGGGACTGAAGAGCCACATGTGGCTCCAGAGCCGCATGTTGAACACCCCTGCTCTAGACTCTATATTATACCTTTAATGAGACAAAACAATACAAAAAAGATATTATTTAAAAATCTGCCGGGTCAGTATCGAAGACATCTCAGGTTATAGTGAAACTCAAAGAACCAGATCAGTCCAGCAGAAGAACTGAATTAGAGTAATATAATAAATGCACCAGTGAAGAAATAAACAGAGGAATCCTTCACAAACCAAAAGAAAATTTACAAATTAAAAACAGCAGAAATGTTTTTCATCATATGAGTCAAATTCAAGAAAACTGGTTCACATCAGTAACATCTGACAAACAAAGAGTCCGTAAAAGTTCGCAAAGAGCTTGCAAAAGTTCATCTGGAAGTTTCATCTGCAGAATAAGATCACATGTGAGTATTCAGTGGGATTTTGAACCACTTTGAGTCACTTCTAGCTACAGCAGCTCAGAACGCCGGGTTCTTCTCTCTGAGCTGCTCTGTCAAACAGCTCGGACCCTTGAGCTTCATTGCTGTTGATTTCCTCCGTGATGCTGCGACCTGTGGCTGAGAGGGAAAAAAACTTCAGGACAAAATCCATCTCTTGATCTGAAGAATCAGTTCAGCGGAGTCACCGACTTCTGACCACTTTCCCCGTCTGATTCAGCATCAGTGTAAATAACTTCACCGCTCGCTGGAGCTCCTCGGTCACGATGGCCAGACTGGACCGGGCGGCGCTGAAGGCAGCGTTCTGCTGCCGAAACAGCTGCTGGTCCTCATGGCCACATTTCTGCACCTTAATTAAATAAATAAATAGCCTGCGATTCAGGCAGTGTCTCCCTGGAACATTAGTGTGAATGTGAAGGGCGACATTTAAACTGTGTCATTAAATAAATTGTGTCATTTCATCAGAACAGCACCCACTAGTGGCTCGATATGAAAACTACGTCAATTTCAGTGTTTCTGCGATTTCCATGTAAATGGACATAGTTTTCAAAACTTTGCTGTGTAAACAGGAAGGTGCATTTTCACTTGAAACGTTATCATCTAAACAGGGATTACATTACGTAACCCAGAAGATGGCTCAAATCTACAAATCTGAGATTTTCTCCGTATTCTGTTAGACCTTTCTCAGCAGGGCTGCTTTTTAGATCCTTTATATATCAATTAAAAGTAAAATATATTTCAATAAACAACAAATCTGTGGCAGTTCTGTATTCCGAACGTGTCTCCTGATGAGCAGCGGCGGCGCAGCAGAATCCTCCGAGCCGGTCAGCAGATGGTTCCACCCAATATAGAAATGAAAGTTTGCATTGCAGCTCCGGTATTTGCCGGGTTTAAGGCAACAGGAGCGCTTTGGGTTAGTGTAGTGTTGGTAAAGCGCGCGCGTGTGTGTGTGTGTCTGTGTCTGTGTGTGTGTGTGTGTGTGTGTGTGTGTGTGTGTGTGTGTGTGTGTGTGTGTGTGTGTGTGTATCCAACCTTCACCGGTCAAATGCTTCATTTTAATAGAACCTCCAAGTGGGGAAAAAAAACGGTTTTTCAGAGTGAACTTGGAAAAAGCTGTGTCTTGTTCTGTCAGTGAGCGTATTACTGGTTATTCAGTATTTACAACATCATAAATACATAATTTCAGCATTGTTTTTTTATTTTTATCTATTATTTATTATTAATCTTTTCATATATGCTGCTGTTGTACCTTATTTTTATGCCACTGGTTTTTACAGTGTTCACCAGAAAGTGGAGAAATATTGTCTCCAGTTTTTCTATCACAGTGAACAATAAACTGTTTTTAAATCCTAAAACAAGAAGAAAACTCCTGCTTGAAGATACCACACGTTATTTGCTCCGTTCTTCCCCAGTCAGCCGGTTGAAAGCATATATTTTTGAGTCCCTCAGCGTGGCGAGCGTGTTTTATTGAAGCTTTATCCTCGTGTTTTT
Organism: Salarias fasciatus; assembly: GCF_902148845.1. Lineage (NCBI taxonomy): Eukaryota > Metazoa > Chordata > Actinopteri > Blenniiformes > Blenniidae > Salarias > Salarias fasciatus. The sequence goes on along the minus strand of NC_043760.1, from coordinate 29,964,737 downwards.
TCTGCAGACAGTTTGCAAATGTGAGTTTAGAGACATATGGGTGACCCGGTATTCAGAGTGAGACGGCGTTCCTGTGGAGCAGATGGCGAGGTGGGGACGGATCCTGTTTAATCACAGATTGAGCAGTCAAATCAAAACTTTGATTATATTCTGTTTTCCTTTCTTCTCCTCGGTATGTTCTCTTCAAGCCGTGGCTCTGTGCGTTTTCTTTATTGCAATTTGTGTTGTTTACCCTCTGAGCCTGACAGGTACGCACAGTTTAAACAATAAATTTCACAGTTTATTTTTTTTTCCCCCCCAAATATACTGTGAAAGTAGCTGTTACTTATTTTCTCCAGGCCTGGCACAGCCTCCACATCCAGCTTATTACACACACACACACACACACACACACACACATAGAACCATGCATTCAGTCTTTTGAATGTTATGAATTCAAGCCGTTACTTTGTGTGCTCGCTCTCCCGGCCCGCCTCACTCAGAGCCAGATAATTGTTGGAATGTGACCTGACCGTGTTTTGCAAATGCATGCAGACGCACTTACTCATAAGCAAGTGCACACACCCGTGACTGCTGGCTGTGTACATTTCTAAGTGTATCTGAGAGCCTCTTGTCTCGAAAATGAATTACCACGCCGCCTCACGGGTAATACCTGTCTCTTTATGGAATCAATTAGAGTCCACCATAAGGCACCGCGTCTGTCGTCACACACACACACACACACACACACACACACGTTGGCACTTTCTTCGGGCCCAGCAGACCACTGATAAATGTGAGCTCCAGTAAACTTTAATGATATAATTGTCCTTATTCATCAGTTAAAATGTGCATATAAGTGCCTTGATGTATGGGTTCGCGCCGGGCTTTTCGGTGCCGTTAGCAGTGACCGGGAATTCTGCACAAACAGGATTTTAGTGCAAATACATCTTCCTGCAGACGTACACACTGATGTAGAGTGTGTAAACTCCCCCCCCCCCCGATACACAACAGTCATGCTCACATCAGTTTAGTTTGTCTTTCGTCCGGGCATTAAGGATCAATCACAAATTGTCTTAAATATTAATACATAACATATTATAATGATAAAAATCTGGTCTCAGAAAGTTCAAACTTCATATTCCAACAGGAGTAACAGAAGTGTGATAAAAGTAATGATCATATATGTATTTTTGTCCACACAATTTCTTATCTTTTAAATTTGTATACTTAGTTCAAATATGCCTAAAGAAGATTGCTCTCTTTAGCTCAAAGCACACACTAAAAAATAGAATGTAGTTCTGAGGATCACGTTATTGTATTCGCACTGTAAAGCAATGAAAGGATCATTCAAAGGGTATTTGGATGGAAAAAAAATGCTGTTTTTTACACAAACAGGATGTAAAGCATGAATGACGCAAGTATATTGTGGCACAATGTTCGAAGTCTTCAGAGGAATCTAACGCAGATAAATCTCACAAGGACAGAAACCCCTCTTAGAAATGTCTTCATTGAAAATCAGCTATGTTTTTTGCTGCTTTTATGTGAGACATAATACTATATATGTTGAGATATCCGCATGATGATAAACGTTTCATCTGTAAAGCACTTGAAAATGTAAAGGAGTGAGACCTCCTGCTTCCGTGGCTCCCACTGAGAACCTGAGAGGGTCAGAACAGAACAGAATGTACCCGAACACCATAAATGTGTTTTATTCCTCCTACTGAGGCAGAAGTAAAGAAAAATGTCTGACACGTTGGTTGTTTTCAGTTAACCTTTGCAGAATTACTGGAGGCCGGCCGCCGCTGGCTCGCTCTTTTCGTGTTCTCCTAACAAGGTCTGAGGCTTTTCTGGTTCAAGGATGAGCGTGGAGCAAACTATCTTCTGAATGCAGACTTTTATTATGCTAATGCATAATGCTAATTAATCCAACCGTCTGTTTTTGGTCTGTGGGTGGAAGCCAGAGAACCTTCAGAGAGCACAAACAGAGAACATGCAAACTCCACACAACGAATCCTGAATCCTAGTGCTTAGGGCCAAAGTGCTGATTTTTTTTTTTTTTTTTTTTTTTTGGGACATTTCATTATTTTCCACCAAAAGTTATCATTAAAATTGACTTCATATTGAGATTGTAGTCATTTTTGGGAGCAATTGTTCGAGTTGTTCAGTCATGGAACGTTCCTGCAGAACTCGGTTTGTCTTCTTCCGTCTCTTGAATTTCTATCAGCGTTTCCTCGGTTTGTTTGTTTTTTCGTTGATAATTGCAGAGAGCTCCACAGTCTGCTGTCTCCAATCTGATGTTTTTCTGATTGAACCAGTGATTTATAAAACAAGACTTCCGTAGCCACTGGAATTACACCATGATTGTTGTTTTCTTTTTATTTGTTCATTTTCCAAACTTTTAAATCACAGAACTCACACTGTACCTTTAAACACTTTGTCATGTTCACTGTTTATTGGTTTGACTGACTCTGGACTACATACATGCGAACACACACTCACACACTCACACACTGTGGTGATAATTGAACGCCTTGTTTTCTTTGCTCGTGGATGAGCTGGGAAGTGAACCTCTCCGTTGCCATGGAAACCAGATCCCAGCATTATTATTTTAATGTAATGATCCCCGGGGACGAAAAGAAAAAAAAAAAAAAAAAATCGTTCATTTGATGTCCTTAGAAGTACGGTCCTGGGAAAACACTCATTTGGACCGGATCATAAAGACGACGCGCTCTTAGATTTGAACCTCATTACCGTTACGGCGCTTTACGCTTCAGGATCCGGTCAAAGCGACAGAAACAGAGAAGCAGTCGGTGAAGGACGGATCTCCACCGTGAGGATTTATACTGTGCAGGTTGTTTAATCTCTTTTGAAGACAAGGAGGCTCTGATTGATGCTGCGCTCCTCTCAAATGTATGATGGAGCACATATATTCTCCTAGGTAGACACACACACACACACGCACACATGCAAATACACACAAATCAAACACATCCTGCTCCTCACAGGAAATCATTGCGGTAATTAGCGTCCCAGCGCGCTCCCTCGTCGCCCCTCTGATTGGCTGAAAGTCATCCTAAGAAGCAGCTCTGCACTAATCCCACAGGTATTTTGCCGGAGTGAAATTTTCCCAGCGCTCGCCGAGTACCGGGGGACGTCATCAGCTTGTGTTAGTGTGTAAACATTTCCCGTCTCCCCAGCGGCCCCGTCCCTCTGTCTCCAGCCCACAAGTCATTTGTCAGCCTTGATTTGGATTTATCAACACGTTGGCTCCATGAGTCAGAAGCTCCATCCTCTCAGAGACTTCACCGGGCCAGATCTGAAAGAGGGAGCGAATCACTGATATATAAAGAAAAAAAAAATGTAAAGATAAGGTGGGAGAGCAGCGTGAGGGGGGAGAAACCGATGAAAAGGCCGACGAGGAGGATGTGTAGTGAGGTCTCGGCTCCAGCTGGAAGCAGCTGAAGTGGTGTGTTGAGATTTGAGGGTCAGGATCCAAAAGTTGAGGGCGAGCGAGAGGACGGAGTGCTGGAGGTGTGATAAGAGGCGGAGGTGTAGGAGTGGAGACGGGTGGAGAAAGGAGGAGGACTGACAGAGCCGGTGGGGGTGTGTGCGTGTGTGTGTGTGTGTGTAACAGTTGGCCCTGTGCTCTCATAGAAGTGAAGACTTCAGTCTGATTCCCAGTTATGGACCCCACATGGACAAATATCCCTGCTTTTCATGCGAAGCCTGTGATTCAGATTAGCAGTGTTACAGGTGTAAGTCTGCTGGAAGTGAATGTTGAACAATACATGGAAGAATTATTCCATGAGTGTGTGTGTGTGTGTGCAGGACATGATGTGTGGATGATGTTCAAAAGAGAAGCTCAAGCTGCTGTTGGGGGGAAATAACCAGCCGAACACACGAGGAAAGGTGAGCTGCAAAGCGAAGGGGCAACATATCTGCAGGATGCAGCGGAGATGTGGAGGACTGCTCTCTTTAGAACGTGGAGATATGGGATCTCGTGCCAGGAGATGAGATAAAAGAAAACAGCAAATGAATTCCTTAAATCTCATGACACACGAGTCGAACCCAGAGGTACGCGCGGCGCTCCAGAGGGTGAGCGGAAATATAGAATTAACGCTTGAAACTGTGAGTATGGGAAGAGCAAGCGTCAGTGCTTTGAGCATGATGCATCATCTTGATTTTACATTAGCCAAGTGAGCATTTTGCTCTAATTTTGTTTGAATGCAGCGTATTCCTCTATAAATATGTTTTTATTATTCGCGCTGGCAGGGTTGTCTCCCATTAGGCGGGCGACGTCGGCCCTTTTTCCTCAGATTCAGCTGCAGGAGGAGGACGGCACGGCGCGATTCTGACCAGCCAACAGCTTAATGCAACCGTGCTGCAACGCATAACTCATTCATGGCTGGATGTGCGCGTCCTGCAGCATCCCTTCAGCGCTGCTGTACCTCTGTTACTAAATCTGAAGGAAGTAGTGGTGCATCAGAAGCAGAGCAGATGTAGCCCACATATCATGTCCACCTTTAATTCATCATTTCTATCGATTCTAATTTATTTTAAATCTTCATATAAAATTAAATCCTGACTTTTAGAAGCAGAACACTGCAGACAGAACACAGAGATGCGTCTTTTCCCTCTGAATGTGGATTTAGGTGAGCAGCTCGCAGAATGAAAGCAGAAAACTGAAGTTTGGCTGCGGCTCGCCTCAAAACTTTCTGACGAAATGTGTTAGTTTCCTCTCTTTCGAGGTCTCGGAGACGAGCGCAGAGAGCCGACCTCCTTGTGACAGTTTCGTGTGAACGTGTTTTACATCTCCGGGCAAATCTGCAATTCGTGGAATGTTTGGCTTGAATAAACTCGAATCATCACCAAAACTTTAAAATGAACAAGCAAAGGCGAGTCAGTTCACTAAAGTTTAAAGTTTCTCTGTAATTGCTGCAACAGAATGGAAAAACGATTTCTTTTGAAGCGCAGTATCTATGTTTCTGCTTCACATTTGAACATTTGCTTTCCATACATCTGTTATTTCATGTCATTCATGTCGCAGTAACCTTGAATGTACAATAGGATGAGTTACGACTGAAGGAAACTGAATTATTGTTCATTTTCTTCATGGACAGCCTGAGCCGATTGACAGCTTTTAGCACTTCGCTGCTTAAATTACGCCCACTTGCCTGGATCATGGGTGCACGAGCCGAGCAATTACAAAAGAAAACCTGCTTCTCAGAGAAAACAGCACAAGTGTAAACATGCTTACACAATGCGATAGGTTGCATCTAAACCGCTCGCTATGTTTTATGCTTTACAGAGGTGTGCAGTCTGACACAGCACTGGTGAATAAGAAACCCTGCTCAGGCATGGGTAGAACATGCAAACCTCACGCCAGCGCGGAGACTAATGAACGCAGGAATATCGTGCTGTGAGAGGATGGTGCGAGACGCCACACCGCCACGCATCCGAAATGGAAAAAGGAGTGTTGATAACACACTCTGCTCCTTTGGGGTTTACCGACCTTATTTCCTCCGAGACTGAATGAAAGCGCCTGAAAGCAATCCATGTTTCATATTTAACGTTCCACTTATTCAAACCTCTCATCAAAGCTGTCAGCCTGAAGAAGAGGATGTGTGTTTTCTGCAGCTCCCAGATGGCGCGATCTAATGTCAGCGTGTCAGAATCCACCGCAGCCCTCTCAAACTGCGTCGCCTCCAATCCACTTTTTAATTCCAGCTCGTATTTTCAATATCCTCTTATTGTCTGCATCGCCTCATGTGACTGCAGAAGGCAGAAAGCGAGTCTTTTCATGGTTAACGCTCGATCTGACTCATCCTGATGTCTGACATTGAGTCACAGACGGAGGTGACTGTGACTCATTTCATATTAGATCTGTCCGTCTTGTGATTTCGGGTTTCATGTAAAAGAGTCGAGCAAACGAAGCAGTGGCTCTCAGGCCGTCGCGGAGCATTTCTTTCTGCATCTTTTCTCTCTTGTTTTTTTTATGCGGTCGGGATTGTAAGTGGGCATCGTTTGGGAGTTGTGTAATCTCCACCTTCATCTCTGCAGGCCTGACGCCGAGCAGCTCCTCACGCTGCGCTGAGAACTCTCTCCTCCTGGACGCCAGGCTCCTTTACTCAGCATCAGCACCAAACCGGCCGCACTTTAACAAACCTCAGATAGCCGAGGACGTCTTCTTTACCGCCGCTGCTTCGTTAGGTTGTGTTTCACATCAGAACAGACCTCTGCTGCTGCGTCGGTGTTCTTTGTTGGCTCGGTGATTGGACTCCTTTCACAGATCTCTGCAGCCAGCCGGAGTTTTTTTTTTTTATTATTCTGTGGGTTTCCTGCTACCAACAGGAAAGTTCGCTGCAGTTCAGCTGTGGCGACTCGTCAAGTGCCACTTGATGTTGCATCTCTTTATCCAATGAATTAATTCCTCTGCAGATAAGGAATGCATTCGTCTGTTTCCGAATAGAAAGATTGCAAATGCAGCTTCTTGCAAACACACAAAAGATACGTGTGTAACATCTCAAACACACGCGCACGCTTTAATCATGCAAAAACAAAAGCCGGATTCCATTTTTGGCTTCAAGATTATAAATATAACAAAAAGCATTGTTGTCCCTCTGTGGAAATCCTGGGCGAACTGCTCTCTCAGCCTGGAGCTATGTTTACCACAATTTGCTGAATTTGAAGGTGCATTTCTTACTAAATTCACCGCTACGGTTTATAGCAGGCAGCCAGCTGAGGTCAAGCTTGTTGATCTGAAGTGTTGATCAATATTTGGTTTCCCACTTACAGTCTTTAAAGCACCTACTCTTTTTTGAGCGGGACATGAACAGTTTAAACGTACGACACAATAGCGTCCTTGTCATGAAAAACCAGACTGTTCGAGGATCTGCATCCTTCCCGCCTGCAGTTCCTCCTCTTCAACGTCAAACCTTCATCTTTCACTGTGTATTGATGCTCTGTCACTTTTATTTATAGCATCCTGACCACATGTGTTGATGGCTGCCCCGGCCATCTTATTAACACTTCAGAGGTGACCCATCCCTCACTTTGCATGACCAGATTTAGCATCTGCTTTATCAATAATCACACCGCTTCATCAGTCAAACCCACCCTTCCCCTAACGTAGGTGAAGAGTCTCCGTCATCCGGGTCATGACAGGTCCAGTTCTGTCACGAAGGCAGCCGGGCTGGAGAGGTTTGATCCGCCAGCTGCTAACTGACCTCCAGGATTCCAGGAAACCGTCTTCATTCTGCACTGATCATCTGTGGAGGCCTTGTTAAGACATCGGAGCAATGTCAGAGAACGGAGAGATTTCTGGACTCCACCGTACTGCATGTATTCACCTGGGTCTGTCTGAGATGTTAGTTTGTGCAGAGGATGGATGGAGGGATGTGTGGATGGACGATGAATGGATTAATGGATAGAGGGATGACGATCAGTGGATGATGGATGGATTAATGGCTAGATGGAGGGATGGACCATGGATGGATGTATGACGGGTGGATTAATGGATGGATGGATTCATGGATGGATGGATGAGGAAGGGATTGGAGATGAATGGATTAATGGATAGAGGGATGACGATAGATAGATAGATGGATGAATGGAATAATGGATTGATGGATGGGTGTGTGATTGATGGATGATGGGTGGATTCATGGATGGATGATGCTAGATCGAGGGATGGATGGTGAATTGATTAATGGATGGATTGGTGGATGAATAGAATAATGGATTGATGGATGTAGAGATGGATGGATGGATGGTTGATTAATGGAATAATGGATGGATGGATGGAGGGATGGACCATGGATGGATGTATGATGGGTGGATTAATGGATGGATGGATTCATGGATGGATGGATGAGGAAGGGATTGGAGATGAATGGATTAATGGATAGAGGGATGACGATGGATGGATGGATGAATGGAATAATGGATTGATGAATGGGTGTGTGATTGATGGATGATGGGTGGATTCATGGATGGATGATGCTAGATGGAGGGATGGACGGTGAATTGATTAATGGATGGATGGTTGATTAATGGAATAATGGATGGAGGGATGGATGGATGGATGGATGGATGAGTTGTGCTGTTGACTCTCTGTTTAATTTCATTCTGATTGGTCTCCTCACTCTCCTGGCTGTTCAGGTGTTCATGCTGTGATCGCAGTGAGTGACCAGAGTCTTTCTGAGGACGGAGCCTCCAGGACCCCGTGGTGAGCAGGGTCTGGTCCAGCCGACCGGAACATCGGGTTAATGGTGACAGCCTGGGCCGCGGGGCCCGGTCACGCTGAGGGAGCCCTGGTTTGAAGCGGGTCGGTGTTCTGGTCAGCGGGTCAGCGCCGGCAGCCAGGCCTCTCCTGGGTCGCTGGTTGAAGCGATGTTCCTCGTCACGTCTTCAGATCACTCTGTTTAATTGGCCTCCAGTCCTCCAGACAGGAGCCAATTACAGACCCTCTGTCTTTTCTTCTTTTCTTTTTTTTTTGCACGTCTACACTAGTCTTTCCGCTGCGACTATCCCGGCATCTCTTTTTCTGAACTCCTCTTCCCAGCAGTTCTGTTACAACATCATTTTCACAATAGCCTGGATTAACATTGATTTTCAAAATATTTTCTTGGTCAGTGGCAAGTCTTTTCAAAGGCCGCAGCGCCCCGGCTTTCCTGAAGTGCCTGGAAGGCTGTTCTTAGAAGCATGACATCCAGTGACATTGAGGGAAAATTACATTCTCTTTGGTCTCATTTTTGACAATGAAAAGAGATTTCACATGAAACCACAGTAGTGGGAAAAGTGATCCCAAAACCCTCTGGCGTAAAAGCGAAGGAAGCATAAAAGAAAAAGAGGATGTGACGCCTTCTGCGATGATAAGACATGAGGGACAAAGACACTCTGTGAGAGAACAAGACTGTATTTTCAGAAAGTATAAATTACAACACGGGTAATGAAAGGCTGGAAGCCAGTGGCTGAGAGTACGGGTGAACTGGGGAGCTTTTGTAGTGTTTTCATGGTTGTTTTCCCACGATGCTCAGCTGTCAGGACAGAGATATGTCGGGTACATCTTGCTACTGACTCCAGGAATGTCTCTTAAGAAATTACTGAGAAGATAAAGGAATGTTTATTAACTTCACATAATCATATAATCCCCGCCGCTCCCTTCCCGTCATAATGGCGCCGTGTCTGCCGCCGCCGTGGACAGAGCGCCTATTATGTCATCAGAAAGGGACGATTATCTGACGAAAGGGGAGATGAAAGCAAGGGCACCAACTACCTGTTCACAAAGGCCGTAATTTTTACCGGTAATTAAAGGCTTACATTTCCCCGACGTATCATCAGGGGCCACAGAACAAACGAGGAGAAGGAGCAACAGAGAGGAAAAGAAGCGGGATTCTCCTCTGGTGAAAGCTCTCAGGCTTGTAATGGTAATTAAGGGCTTGTCTCTGGAGAAGGGACGATATTAGAAGTGAAGAGACGCTGAGGTGGCGGAGGGGGTGGGCCCCCACTCCTCCATGTTCTCACTGCCCTTACTCATTCCTGCACTGATTCCACCCAAATCCTCAAATCCACTCGCCGGCTGTACTTCTCACCCCTCCGCCCTCCTCCGCCCCCACCCACCTCACGCCAACCTGCACATCTCTGCAATGCAGAGTAAAAAGTAATCAGTTCAGCCTATCGTCATTGTTCCGTGTCGGCTCGGCAGAAAGCGGCGTAGCTCCACATACAGCTGAGCCTCGTTCCACACTGATTTTTAAAAAGCTGCTCCGGAGTCAGATTCAGGCCCGTTTGATCCCACTGAGGCACAGTAGAGGAAAAAAACGGCACAATAAACTTTGAGAATACAGACAACTCCCAAATCTCCCCACCTCACTTTGGATAAAAAAAAAAATGCAAGTAAATCATGACAAAGTTCATATTTTGTTCACTTTTACCGCACACCAATAAGTAGCTGGATGCTGGATTTCCTTTTCTTTTTCATATTATAAGATTTAACAGATCATCTTCAAACAGGAATCCTTTCCGGCTACTTTGGAAAACTCTTCTATGTAGTGTGCAACTGTTGTACATGTATGGTTGTGTATTAAAAATGCTTTGTGTAGATATTTATTTTAACATTTTATTCCACATCCATTGAATTTGGCAGTTTGAACCTAATATAGACATAAACACCCATATGAGGAAGAAGAGAAAAGTATGCAATTAAAATAAAACAGAGTATGATCAGGAAACGGTAAAAATGTCCCTTGACACCCTGATTTTTCCTGCCGCCCCCGCCCCGCCCCTACCCCGTGATGCCCACCCCTCACTTATAAACCATCCATTTGTCCGTTCGCTGTTCATTTTCCGTCTCGTTTTTGGATTATGTCCCTGACATTTACTGGAGCAGCGAAACCCCCGGCGAACAAATGAGCAACGCTCACATTTATTGGTAAATGATGGTTGACGTCTCCGCGACGCGCCGGCAGCGGCGGTGCCGCGGCGCCGCTCTACCTGTGCTGGAGTTTGTGTCCTGACGAAGCCTGCAGAGCTGCTGCGACGCCGCACGGCAGGTGTCGCCATGGTAACCTGCAGGTGGAAGAAGGAGAGCGCTGTTGAGATGACAGATATGGACTTTGCTCAGCTCAGAGGCCCCGTCCTGATCCTACCACAAACACGCTGGAGGTTCTCTGGAGATCCGTCCTCCTGCAGGGACGGACCGCGTGGACAACAAGTGGGATCGGGTATTTTTAGCGAAGGGAGCCTGGAATGAAATCTCCACGCATCTCTTGGGGGACGCTGGTGATGGAGAGTGGCTGTCGTTCTCCCAGCGCTCAGTTTTCATCACTTTCTGCCTCCCTCCTCTTCCCTCCAGGCTCATTCCACCCGCCCCCCGTCTGGCGTGTGTGTGTTTTTCAAGACGTGCTACAGTGCGGCGGCGGCGGGGGTGAAAGTGAGGTTTACGTATGAAAGCATGCTGAAAATGTTTCATCATATGCAACATGCATATGATGGTTTTCTGCACCGCTGCCTTCCATAACGATCCATCCATTTTTAACCACATAGGTGGACGCGGCTCCAGTTGCCACATGTGGGCAGGAGAGCACAGACGTACAGTAGACACACACTCGGTACGCATCGCTTTAATGTACTGAATGCAATCTGAAAAAACACCAAAGCTCCAGTCAATTTAATTAAAATTTATCATCATTTTGTAGCCCAAAGCCACTGTGTGTGTGTGTGTGTGTGTGTGTGTGTGTGTGTGTGTGTGTGTGTGTGTATACTGCTTGTCTGTTCGCCGTCTTATCCTTCCAGCCAGCAGAAAATGGATTAAGTGGTACCATGTGCATTTTTTCATGCTTGTTTCACACCTTGTGGGAGAAGAATCATGACTGACAGGACATGAAGCATTTCTCCTGCAGCGTTATCCACAGGAAATCTTCACACTGCCTCCCTCTCTCTCTCTCTCTCTCTCTCTCTCTCTCACACACACACACATATATATTCACTTGTATTTCCTGTACAGTCGTTTTAATGAGAGCCAATAATAACTCTGACATTAGACTTTGTGTCAAAAACTGCAGCTTCGCATTAAAAAAACTAAAGTATTGTAAGGTTATACTATCCAGGTTGTGTGGGTTTTCTGTAGCAGATGTTTGCAGCTGTTTTCTGCAGTACTATCAGCTTTTAGAGCAGCATGAATGTTAGAGTTTCTTCCAGAGTGGGCGTGACGTCTGCTGTGATTTTCCCGCATGTTGCATTCTGGGTGTTGGTTTACTCGCCGTTCATGCTTGGAGCGACTGAAAAATGAAAGTTTCTGAAAACGCTCTGACTCTGCTTCTGTGTCGACGGAGGAAAACGCAACCTTTCTGAAACCCTTTGTGGGACGTAATCATCGGTTCGACTCCAGAGATTGGAATCCTCTGCTCCTGCTTTCCAGGTTAATGAGAGATAAGGAAGAGGAAAGGCTGGCGACCCAGATCTGCTTAAGTTGGATCCTTAATTGTCAGGGAACGATTTGAATGCCTTGCTCTGGAGACGCTGGATCTGCGGCACATGAATTTCGGGACTCGCCGTGTCAGGTGGCAGAATGTAGCCTTACTTTACATCTTCTCATCCAGTCCATCTGGCGTTTCCCTCCCCCGCTTCCCACAGCCTCTGGGAATCAAACAGTGGTGATATTTTCTCATTAGTCTGATTCAGCTCCGAGGTTTCGAGACACAATTTGTCTTGTACCTCCCCCTCAACCTTATGGCAAGGTGTCAGCGCTCACGACAACCCAGCTGCTGCCAGAGACTTCATCGCGTTGACTTGAGGTGAATAGCAGCGCCGCCTGGTCATATATCGATCACGTAAACATCTTTGTACCTTTGAAATCTGGAGTCAAAATGCTGATGCTCGGTGAAACCTCCCCCTCTGGATCTCTGACTCTCACTGCACAGATTGATGTGCAGAACGTTCATCTGCTGTGCTGTAAGTTTTCACATATAGGGGGCTAAAGGTTGGTGACGATCACAGCCTGTGTAGGAGCCAGCGACCATGGCACAGGAACTCAAGTCGCAGTCAAAGTTTCAAATCCTCAGAAATCACGCCGTAGACTGGATCTGGGTGAACTTAGCTAATTACAAACTTTTCGTAGAGAGAGAGAGAGAGCGAGGTGAGAAAAAAACGGTGTTTTAAAGCCGATTTTCAGGCTCTGCAGTGAAGATTGCAGAAGATTAGAGCGAAAGCAGATTGTTTTTCTCACTGTGCGTCCGGATGGGATCTTCGTTTGCTTGTATAACATCATGCTGCATTTCACAATGCTGTTAAAAATGAAACAGCGCGTTCAAAGTACAGCATCCAGCAAAAGGGGTCACGCATGCAGCGCCTCCCCCTGATGGCTTCCTCTTCTCGGATGGGTGGGTGGGCAGGCAAACCCGGTAATAAGAGCCTGGATTTGTTTATTCACTGCGAGCTCCTCGCATCACTCAGTTTCGGTCAGCTGATTATTTCTCAGAAGCCTTGTGGTTTGTCATTTCGTCTAAACAAACCTAATCTATCACTGTGTCTGCCGTATGCGATGTGTATGTTTTTGGAGCCTGTATTTCTCTTCGTCCGTCGCTTCAGGTGATTCCATCCATCTTCTTTACCACGTTTTCCGCTTCGGTGTTGCGAGGTGTTCGAGCCGATCCCGTGCATGGGGATCACATCATGGGGATCACGTCAGTCCAGCCCGCAGGATCCGCCTCCTACAGGCTCCAGAAACGCTGCGTTGGGAGATGTGACTGCTTTTCTTTTTCCACTTTGGTCTGAAAAGAGGTGACACAGTGTGCTATAGCTGGACCTGGAAGCCTTTCTGTGTGGGGTTTGCATGTTCTCCCTGTTCATTCTACAGTAAAGGTGAACAAATCGGGGTTTATTTTGGCTTTTCCAGAAAAAATGGACATAGTCTTGATTGAACTCGTTGTCAGTCCGGTCCATACAAGTGAAATCCATCCATCATCAAGTGGATGACGTGTTCTGACTTTCACCCTGTGTGGTTTTGGGTTATTTGGGTGAATTTGTCCCAATTTAATTAGCAGCTCTTTAGCAGAACACAAAATGTGACGTAAAGCTTCTTTATAATCTGTCTGTCACATTCAAGCTGAACAAATCAATGTGTTTATATATTCAGTGCATCTATTTCACACAGCGTTCCTCTGGACTCCACAGCGCTTCATGTATAATCCTTATCTCACAGCGGAGAAGTGAGTCATATCTGTATCACCTTCAGGATAGCCTTGCTTTTCTTTTTTTCCTACCAAACCTACACATCACCTTGCGTGGACCTCCCCACTCGCTGCGCCTCCCCTCCCACCTGCACAGGTCAGGAAAATCAAATAAATGAGCAGAGTGCACTTCAGGGTGAGAGAAACTGCAACATGTGACCACGCTTCCCATGCCAGGCTTCACCCTACCTTGAAAATAAAGTAGCGAGAGAAGAACGGTGCGCGGCGCTTAAGACCGGAGTGCGTTATGAAACGTCGGTCCCACTCTGACGATGACTTTTTCAGAAAGCTCTTGAGATAAGTTGCTCATTCTGCAAATAAAACATGGTGGCGGCTGTCGCAGCGGAGGAGGGAACGGGATCCAGCCCTGCTCGGAGCGCTGCTCGCTGTGTTTGAGGAGGGAGAGACGAGACGGGGAAGAATGAAGCGACATGACGTGCATGCGTGTCTGTTCATTTGTGATCATCTTTGTATGCGCGTGGCTTTACCGTGTTTTTCCCCCCTCTTTCCCCTGCTCGTCTGTTCATTCATCTGCCCTTCTGTGGACGTATCTGTCAATCTCGCTGTGCGCGCTGCGCATCTGCGCGGGGCTTGGACAGCATCTGCAGAGTGTTTTCTGTGCAGCGTTTGTTTTCTTCTCCTCTGGCGTGGAAAAGTATTCCTCTGTGGGAGTGTGAGTGCCAGCTCTGTGAGGCCTAATTATCCCAGATACTGTGAAATCAGCTGAACGCGCACCAAGACGTGATGCAAGGCTAATGTACGAGCCTCTGGAGCTCACAGCATGTTACAGGCTCTCAAAGCAACATCCATCCACCCATCTATCCATCCATCCACCCATCTATCCATCCATCCATCCATCCATCCATCCATCCATCCATCCATCCACCCATCTACTCATCCAAGACGTGATGCAAGGCTAATGTACAACCCTGTGGAGCTCACAGCATGTTACAGGCTCTCACAGTAACATCCATCCACTCATCCATCCATCCACCTCCCATCTATCCATCTCTCCATTAACTCATCCATCCATCCACCCATCTATCATCCATCCATTCATCCACCGATCTATCCAACCATCCATCCATCCATCCATTGATCCATCTATCCACTCTTCAATCCATCCATCCATCCATCCATCCACCCATCCATCATCTACTCATCCATCTGTCCATCCTTCTATCCATCTACTCGTTCATCCATCCATCGATCATCTATCATCCTTCTATCCATCCATCCAACCAGCCACCTATCCAGCCATCTACTCATCCATCAAGCTACCCATCATCATCCATCCATCCATCCATCTATCCATCTCTCCATTAACTCATCCATTCATCATCCATCCATTCCATTCATCCATCCATCCATCCACCCAACAAATGCATATACCCATCCATGCATCTATCCATCATCAATTCATCCATCCACCCCTCCCCCTCCCTCCATCCATCCATCCATCCACCCATCATCCTTCCATCCACCCATCATCCATCCATCCACCCATCCCCGGCCTCCTACCCAGTGACTCACTCATTCATTTATTCCTCCTGTGATTTCTTTCCTGTTTCAGATCAGAATGTGGAGAAAAGCCTTTTTTCCACTGCTCCGTGCATCATCTGATAGAGTGCTCCTTTTCTTCCTCTTTTCAGCGTTATTTCTGTGTGTCCTCACTCAGCCTGGATACGCCGTTTCGTGGCCCACTTGAAGCGTGTTCATTCAGTTTTTTTAATGTTAACTTAGACATAGGTGTCTGCCAGATGAAAGCAGCGTGGTACAATACTGATCAGGACATTTTCTTAAAACACTCGAAGCGGCTGTGTTCAAAAAGATCAACACTGCCACGTGAAGAGGAGCAGCTGTCTGATTTCATTCTGCATATATAATGACAATAAGCGCTTTCTGAACAGTGTGAGTGTTTGTGATAAACATGTCTAAAAAAAACTAAATGTTCAGTGTCAGTGGATCGAATGTCTCGATGCTGCAAGCATCTTGTGTTTCATTAAGCATTCGGTTGAAGCAGCAGTAAACGAGAGTAGCCAAACAGCGGCGGCTCAGTCAGAAACGAAGGACTCTTAGAGAAGAATCTGGAATATTTCTGCATTGCTTTACCTTTTTTTGAATTGAGAAACCACGGCCACACTCGGCTCAGAGCAATGCCAAACAAAAACACCAAACACTCACAGAAATCACGAAAATGAAGCTGCGTCTTCCTCTGAGTACTGCTACTAAGAAATAAAAGGTTCCATATCTCTGAGCACTTTACACACACACACGCACACACACTGAGTGAGTTTCATAACATAAAATAGTCATAACACGAGACGGCTCAAGAGTTATTGTGCATAACTTGCGTACTTTATTACCTAACACTGCTCAAAAACATGTTCCGGATCATTTGTTTCCTTCTCGCGATCATCAGCAGTACATGACGGCGGCATTCTCCTGAAATCTCCTGGTTTTTGTGTACAGAGGGGGAAACGGCTGTCGGCCATTGTTTTAAACGACGGCATTTGAGCAGCACGGCTGTGAAAGTCTGCAGGAAAAGAAACGACGTTTGTCTGAATGTTGGAGAAGCATTTGGCAATGACTAATGCACCAATTAGGAGGCTTGGATTGAGGTGGGAGTCATTATACCTGCTACACAGGTGTTTCAGGCTGCAGAATGGAGGCCATTGTTAGAATATAATAAAAGAAGATTACTGGCAACGTGATTTTTGACTGAATGGAAAGAGGCAATGAATTCAGGTATTTTGAAGTCGAACAGGATCTATGAATAACAGACGGGTCGGAGAAACCCTTTGAACCATGCGCTGGGCCTCGCTCACATTTCTTCCACTGCTAGAATAGTAAAAGAGGACCTTGGTATGTTGAAATTTACTTTTGAAAGAGCTCTTGGGTCTTTGTGCTTGAGAGCTTAAGCGTAGTAAGCGATGATTTAGAGAAATCCGGCTTGTTACTGTTTTGCTTTCTGACGGCGCGCGCCAGCTGCCGGCTGCAGCTTCATTAATGTTGGATCCACATGAGAGGGAAATGAGTTTTTCTTATCTAATTCTCATCAAGAAGATAACCATATTTTCCCTAAGTGTATCATCTTTTTCAAAACTTTTTTTTTTTTTTTTTTTTTTTTTCTTTTCTCAGAATTCACATAACACACATTACACTGCCAGAGAGACTGGAAGTTTTATCACATGTGAACTTTTTTTTTGAAAGTCTTCTCCAACTTTATCTCAATATAGAGAGGAAAAAAATAAAACTTGAGTTTTAGCTTCTTCTGATGAGCCCCTTAAAAAAGAAACGTCTTTTGTGAGAAAATCTTGGGGCTAGATTACAAGAGGGGCTGGATCTGCAGCCCTGGGTAACTCGACTCATCACCTCCACAGCGCTTCCACTTATAATCAGGGTCAGAAATAATGATTAGATATGAGCTTTTTTTTCTTTTTAGCGGGAACCGTGTTGAGCTCGGGGTGAACCGGAGTCATGAGGAAGAGTCGAGACAGAACTGTACGAAAGGGCGGAATCCGAGTCTCGCTTCCATCAGGTGCCGTGACCGGCGGCACGTCAATCACTCACATTACACGGATTTGTTCCACTCCCACGCCTGTGCATGTGTGTCTGTGTGTGTGTGTGAATGCAGAAGCAACACACAAAGACGTGCACGCTTAAAGAGACAGGCGCTCACGGAAACTCTGAATCACGCTGGTGTGCTGTGCACGACTCACATCCAGGCGGCGGCGGGGGATTTTTCTTCACACCTCGTCCTGCCAAGTCTTGTAATGACACATTTATTTGTGAACTTCAGTAAATGCACCACAGATCTGAGTTTTTAAGTTTTCAGTGAAATAAATCAATAAGTGAAGACATGTGGGGATGGTTTGACGGGGAGCTTCTTGAATGTAAAGTTTACCAAACCCAGGGTGTTTCCGTCCTGCTGCTTGATCACCGGCGATGTTTCACTGTTAAAACTGATCTGTTGCTTCAGCAGATTTACTCCTGACAATAACCAACAAGGTTTTCTTAGTATTTGAGTTTGAGTGACGAATGAAATTCATCATGAGTCACAGATCCACACCATGGTCTGACACTGAGTTTATTGAATCGATCTGCAGCGTCTATGATCATTTCTAGTTTTTAGTTTTTTCTTTTTAAAGTAAAGTAGACAGACTTTCCCATGTAGCAGCTGCTTTTATACTTTTAATATCTAATATTGGATGTGTGTTGTTATCACATAAGTTTTACAAAAATCAACGTTTTCCTTTATTTTCATACATTCAAACAAAGAAATGAATTTATTTAGTGTTTACGTGAAACAAAAGATCGAAATTTCACAGCCGTAAGTTTTCTTCTCCGACCTGCTGTAACTCTAACGCGTTCAAAAATAGTCACCGTGGTTCAGATCGCAAATGTTCTAGACATGCATCTGTTTCACCATTAAGATACACACACAAACATAAACACACACAATCCTCTCAGTGATAATTCAGCTTGGAGATTAGTTACAGTCAACATAGAAACCATCCCAGTGAGTTACCAAGGGTTACAAACTGCACCGAGACTATTAATAGATCATCATAATAATGACACTGCTGTGGGCTTTGACAGCAGGAGAGAGAGAGCGAGAGAGAGCGAGCGAGCCGGGAGATTCTCGAAGCTGTTTCTGCTCCTTTGTAACGCCGTCGTGTGAGAATCGCTCACCTCATTGTTCCAGCCCTGGTTAATAGTCTTCCCTCCATCTGTTCAAAGTTCAGCCGGCTCTTCATCACACTAGTTTGCATCATGACAAAGTCATTCCAGGCGTATACAACGCTGTCCGCTTAATGCTGCTTCTCTTCTCCTCGCCCTTCTCGAACCTCCACTTCAGGGGTTATCGGTCGGATCTTGCGCACACAGAGGGGGGTGTGTGTTGTTCTAAACAGCTGAAGCAGTGTTTCAGTCGGACGCTGGAGTGTCACTGGAGGAAAGCGGGGCCTGTAATGGGATTATAGACGCTACATTTAAAGCAGGCAGAGACCCTGACGTGGCCGTGGAAGTATTGATTGAGCTGGATACCGATAGCCTTGCTGCTGTTTTATCCTCATGGTCAGCTCTGGTACCATCATGAAAGATGTGCCTGTTCATCTAATATTCCAAAAAAAACGCAGTCTTCACTTTCTGTTGTCAGTCAAACCATGTTTTATATCGAGAACGTCATCGAGAAGAGATTGTTTTTTTAATAATTACACTGAACTGCTGCCTTCACTTGTACCATGGAGTAAAAACACCGAGCTTGATTTAAATATAAACGGAAAAACATGTGGAGAATATAATCTGTCATTCTGCCGAAGGGATTCGCTTCATTCATAAATATGAGCCGTTTAACAATCTAATGGCTGAAGAGGGAAGTGAAGGAAAGACGAGAACGAGATGAAGCCGTTTGGGATGGAGCGTCCAGCTCTCACCAGCATATGACTGTGAAGACGACGAGGATGATGATGGTGGTGATGATGATCCCAGTGCTGCACAGGTGCAAACACCACCCGCTCGCCCCGAGGTGCAGCAGAGGTGGCTGTGAGGCTGTTTGCTGCGTTTGGATTAAAACGAGACGGCAGGAGGCCTTCAGCAGTTTCCTGTGATTCCCAGGCCGCTCAGCGGAGACTTCCTCTCCAGGCGCCGGCTGCTGGCAGCATGACATTTCTAGTTTACAATTGATCCGGGGATAAACTAACCGCATGGGGCAGATTTATAAACAGAGGAAGACCTAAGTGCTACATCTGTGTCAGACACGGAGACGTAGAATATAGTTAAACTGTGTGTTTGTTACACAAATCATTAAGTCCGACTGTACGGAGCGGCGCTGCTGCAGTGGAACACGCATTTATTAGCGCGATGGGAGCTTGGTGTCCTTGTGGGGACGAACGGTGCGGCTGGTTAGTGACTTCAGCTGACGCTGGAGTCGGTCTGCGAGGAATGAATGTCATTCAATGCAGCATCCCTGAAAGGTACGGAAACGGCTCATGTGTGTGTGTGTGTGTGTGTGTGTGTGTGTGGTGTGTGTGTGTGTGTGTGTGGGGGTGGGTGTGCATGTGTGTGTGGGTGTAATCACACACAGGAGGTTCCTATTTTGTAGGTACAGCATGTAGCCTTTGTAGAGCCCGGCTGTGCACAAATACCAAGCTGAGAGTGGCTGTTGAACTTTGGAAATGTCAGCCGCTGCTCCTCACAGACAGCACTATCAGTTCATTCCTGGGCGTCCCCTCGTCCTCGTCCTCGTCCTCGTCCTCGTCCTCCGCCGTAAGCCGGCAAACTTTCCCCGTGCCGCCGCTGACCTGCTGAAATCGGCGGCGGGGTTGTGGACCGGGCGGTCACACGGAGGCTGCAGGCCGCGGTTCACACACACACACAGCCTTCTGAAACGAAATGACCCGCCTGGAGACGGGTGTGACCGGCGGATGAGACGGCAGATGAGTCCATCACAATGTTTTTGCGGCTGTTTCACACTGAATCTAATTGGAAGGTGTTTGTTGAGCGTCCCTGCAGAATCCCTCCGTCCCTCTCCCCACCATCCCCCATCCCGTCTTTCTCCCAGCGTGTCCCAAACGACACACCCGGAAGCCGTTCCCGGGAGGAGCGTCCTCCACCGCAAGCACCCCCCCGCCCCCCCATCTGCGTGTTGTTTACATGTTTCCTGCGTGGCTCCGTCAGAAGCAGCAGCGTGCGATCGCTGCACCCGGGGCCGTTTCTGAATGCCACCTCTGTGGAATGCAAAATAACGGCGTGCATATTATAAGCCCGCTACGCCGTATCTTTATTCTAATGCATGCACAGTTCATAGACATTAGAAGTCTTATGAGCGGGGAAGAGAGGCCTCTGGAAGCCGTCTCTCATCTCATCACTCTCGTCGCTGATTTTCCGTGCGTCCTCAGTGTCAAATGAAAGATTTGAATGGATATGAATATGTATTGTTGGATCCCTGCCCTCACCGTAGAGCCAAACAGATAACCCATTCATTCACAAAATGAGGGCCGCGTTGGCTCCCAGGTGACAATTCCTCCTTCTTCCACACATCGGCTCTCAGGAAACTGCAGTTGTTGACTCCTGACCTTCCTTCATACCCGGCAGCAGCTCAAAATAAAATAATGTTATTGTCTGTCTCCTCTCACTTCCCTTTGCCATATTTCCTCGTGGACAGTCTCAGGGGGGTTTTAGGAAGCTCTTGAGTGCCCTCATGTGTTCATTGCTGTTTACTTGCTTTCAGACGCTTCCTGTGTGTCTCTGCACTGCTGACCAAACCAGCCAATCAGAGCAGCCGCAGACAGACGCTCTGTGAAGCCTCAGTCACAGCTGCAAATCCCATCAAAGTTTAGTTGACAGAGCACAAATGTTCCACTTTCTTCTGCGACCAGGAGTTTTTTGTGGACATATTTGTGTGTGTGTGTGTGTGTGTGGGGGGGGGGGGGGGGTGCAAGATGGACAGATCATGAAAAAAAGAAAGAAACCATGTCATCTCTTGTCAGCAGTGGAGAGTCTGAGCTGACTCTGACGGCTCTCACCAGATGCATTACAGTGATTTTTGGGTGAGGAACATGAACGAGTGAGGCGGCGGCGGCGGGAGCGTCCGGCTTGACAGCGTGTCATCTCCTGTCTCTGCAGGAAGCGCCCTGAACGTCACCTGCCGGGCGTTCTTCGGCTACGGCGGAGACGTCAGCCCGCTCATCTACTGGATGAAGGGCGAGAAGTTCATAGAGGACCTGGACGAGGAGCGAGTCCAGGAGTCCGACATCAAGTAAGAGGCCCGCCGTTTCCCTGGGTAATGAGGAATTAATGGAAGCTGTGGATAAATTTACCGCGCAATATTAAAGGAGGAAATCAATGGTTTTGCATGTTTTCGTCCATTAACTCCAAATTGCATTCAGCAAACCAACCATGTTCCAGAGTTTAATTCCCTTCCCTTCCTGCCAGATGCTGGTTTCAGTATATCTGGCCGGGGCTCGAATATGATGCAGATATTTGAAACGTCCTTTTTCATTGATTCTGGCAGCTTCCTTGTTTAGGTTTAGAGCATATCTTTGGATGGAATCTGCAGCATAAACAACACAATCGCCCACAGTGGTGTTTCAAAAGGTTTATTTGCTCAACTCGAGTGGAGATACTTTTAAATAAATGAAAACTGAACCAAATTAGTGTGCAGTGGGGATAAAAAGACGCCATGACTCAAAAGTGTTTCTCTCTCTCTTTTGGCATTTTTGTTTCAGTGATGTTCAGTTTAGGACATTTTTCAATCAAAAGAAATTAGGTTGTTGTTTTTTTTGGGAACTGTCTGGTTTTTCAAAATTAGGTTTTAATTTGCATCAAAGTCAAAGAAATGTAGATTCAAGCAAATCGTGTTCCAGCCGTTGTGTCTCTGGGTTTTATAACATTAATGCTATAAGGATTCATGTTGTTTGCTCTTGATAGAGGAGCGTCATTGCAGTTTGTGCCTCCTGGTGCAGCAGGGGTTCGAACCCTGGTCCACTGCACTCCGAGTCAACACACAGGCCAATGCAGCAGCAGAGGAGGCTTTTACTGCACCCCCCGGAACACAAATCAATCTCTGTTTTGCACTGTCCTATAAAGATGGGGAATTTATCTTGACTGTGTCGTCTCTTATGTAGTATTTTTTTCCTATCTGGGGCAGAACAGGTTGCTATTTTATAAGGTTCATGTCCGGCACTGCAGTGTTTTACAAAAAGCGTCTCTCGTCCTGCACACACAGGTGAAAACATGAGTCTGGACGTGTTTTCACGAGGCTGTTTATGCACATTTCCCCTGGCTGTGGTCTCATTACGGTGCAACGCTGCACCGGCTCCAGCACGAAAGCCACACTTCCAGGGCTTTCAGACACTTAAAACAAGCCCATCTCCGTGTCTGTCCCCGGCTCGCGGCGCTACACATTTAAACAAGTCCATTCCCTGGTCCGTGTGCATGTTTCCCATTAGGGCTGTTTGGAGAGGCTGCAGCTCGGGGGAGACAGCCCTGTCAGATGGTTAACAACTGCCATTTTTCACACCGCCGCCGCTACCCGCTATCTCTCTCACTGCACCCACCTCGGCGGCATGCAGATGGGCCGCGGGGAGCCGAGGACGGCGGCTCGGAGGGAAGGAGTGGGAGAGGTGGAGAACAGGGAGTGGGAGTCGACAGGGAAGACGTGTTAGAAAAAAAAGAAAGGAGTCACTGATGAGTGACGTATGAAGACACATCTCCGATCGTCGGCTCACTGATATGAAGATGCAGCAGACACCCACACCGTCTCCTCCATCCCTCCCTCCCTCCCTCACACCAGGATTCCCCCGCTCACAGGCCGAGCGGTTGTCTTCTCAATTATTCATACCGATATTTCATGGAGCTGATCAATAATATATCCGATCGTGCACTCTGTGTTGCTGATGCTGCTACCCCGGGCGTCTTCACATCCAGCCGCCGCTTTGCTCTTACTTTCGTAAACCGTAACCGGAAATGTGGGGCGAGGAAACACGGGGAGAGATGGAGAGAATGGAGACGCACGGACAAATGTGCGAGGACGAGGCCGCCGTTTTAAGACCCGCCCGCCTTCGTCCGACCGGCTCCCGCTTCGCGTTTAGTTTTATTACGCATCAGCGGGCAAATTTAAGCCCAGAGAGGAGCGTTCGTACCCCGAGCTCAGACTTTCTGCAGGCATTTATTTAGCCAACTCCGGGCTTATCGATTCGGAGGAGTTCATTTCTATCGTGACCCAAGTCCATAAATTCTCATTTGCGGCAGCGAGACAAGGCTTGGGCTGTTATCATAGCATGGATGACTGGGCATTAGCATACAATGCAGAGATTAATAAATTAGCAAAACAAATCTGGCTCAGCATAATAAAGGAACTGATCGATACGGTATTGACCCGGTTCAGTTGGTGTTTTGCAGGTGTACATTAAACAGAAAGTATGAAAGCTGTGAAAAGGCTGGAATTGATCACTAAGTGAGCAAACACAGAGCTTTTCCTAATGAGGGGGAGAGAAAATATATAAGGAAAAGCGCCTGCAGCGGCCACGGTTCAGAACGAGTCCACGATTTACTCACTCTGCTCGGGCTGTATCAATAGACTCAATCACCCCCCGAAAGGCAGGAGGCTTCAGCTCGGGGTTTTACAGGAGTTTGCGTACCTTTCTTGAAATGTGAACATCTCGCAGTCACAGTTTACTGCTCAGCGATCGGCCGTAAAGCATCTCGGAGAACGTTCTCCTCAGTGTCGGTTCAGGTTATAGTGAAGTGAGACCAAAATACAACTCAGAAACGTCCAGTCGGTCTGGACACTTTGACCTCCTCGGCTGTTTTAGCCCCTGAAATGTTGCATTAACCTGCTGAAGGAAGCCTCTGAGATTTACGACCTCTGATTGGGAGTCACATGTGGCTCAAGTCAACCCGAACACACACACACACACTTTCAGCATTTAGATACACTGATTTACTGAACATTTGGACTGAATGGGGTGGATTGAGTTTTAGGAGAAACCGTATTGAAAAGATGAGAATCAAAGTGGAATCTTCCCGCCATGAGGCGAGAGGCTGAACCACCGTGCAGCTGGCTCCACAGATATTTATAAAATGTGGTAAATGAATTGTGGGAACCGGTAAGATTACCCATCCTCCAGCTCATAGGGCTTTCCCAATTAAGCAGCATGAATTCCCCCTCCGGGCCGTGAGGATTCATGTCTCCATGATGGCGTTCTTTTCACTGTGAGCAGTCAGAGATCGGCACGGATCGGAGGTGTTGGATAGAAGCAAGATCATGGCAATAAAGACCGAACTGCAATGAAGGACGCTTCCATGCTCTGTACACAATCTTATGTAGGGAAGAAAAGGCTGGTTAATAGTAATTAATTAACCAAAATGTCCAAAAACAGCAAAGTCGACTCACTGCTCCACGAAGTGTCGCTGGTGGGAATTGCAGACGCACCAGTGATGAGAAAACAAAACAAAGGTGGATTAAATAAAAGCAGTCCTGTCACATTTCATGTAAATTAGGCACTTACAGTTTTTTATGATTGCATAAACACTAAAAACAAAAGAATCACATAACTGTCAATACCTTACACTCAAGGAGCAAAACACGGCACCAGATTTTCACCACTATAAACACGAAGTCAGCCTCACACTTTTGCAGAACAACACACACAGTCATTTGCAGAACACTAAACACACTTGTATACATCAGACACAGACGTATATCAAGATGTCACTTCCTTGAAATTCCACAGCACTGATGGACAAATCACCACAGCCATGAGCCGTTTGGTTAAACACCCACATCAGGTGTATAAACACAGGACTGCTTTATTGTAGACACACCTGTCAGGTTAGAGCACTATGAAAATACAACAGGTGAGAAACATCATTGGCCACAGGGCTAGAATTACAGTAATGTCCCAGGGCAGCATGGTGGTAACATCACCCTTTGCGCAGCCATTTCCCTGAATGGGGTTCTCCACCGTCAGGCCAACATGGGCCCTTACAACACAGATCAAATGATCAGATGTTTGGACAGACTGCACAGCCTCCTCCCAGGAAATAACCAAATGCAGCAGATCCACTACATGGTCGTCTGGGACAGTGTGTCATCATTCCTCCACTCTGCTCTGGTCCAGAACTGGTTTCAGCACCATCCACTGTTTACAGTCGTGTACCTTCCTCCATACTCTCCATTTCTAAACCTCATCCAAGAATCTTTCTGGGCCTGGCGGTGGAGAGTTTCTGATCTCCGGCCCCAGACTCAGACGCCCCTCATTCAGGCCATGGAAGAGGCTCAAATGATCAATGTGACCAAACTGACGCTGCAGCTGTGCGAGGATGGATCCGTCGTTCAAGACGGTTTTCCCACATTGTCTTGCCAACGAAGATATTTCCTGTGATGTAGATGAAACTCTCTGGCCAGATCCAGCTAGGTGAACAGATGTTTAGTATTTAATTTATTTTACTCAGATTTCTTTTTGTTTTCTTTATTTTTATTTTATTTGTATTGTATGTATTTTTATTTGTCTATTTTGTGGGTTTACAGCGTTGGGATGTGTTTTCTTGTGATTGTCTGTGTTGACTAAATGTGATTATATGAAAAAAAATGAAATCATATTTTCAAAAGTCTGCAGCATTGATCTCGTGATGTGTTCAAATTTACTATGTTGTTTATTTGCACTTTCTCTGTGCTTCACTGACAGTAATCTATTCACTGAGAGGTCCAGAGGTAGAACTGCCAAAAGTGTTTTAACTTAAACACAGCAAGTGCTGTCATGCGATCAAAACAATTTATCTAATTAATTACAGGATTTGTAATGAATTAATCTAATTAATCGCATTTTAATCTCATATCTGCTTTCGGTCCCCAAGTGAAAAATTCAATATCAGGGACGTTACAGAATTGTAGTGCACGACTCATCAAATGAATACACCATATGAAATGTGTGTGTTTCATACGGTAACATAGTCTGGTTTTTACATGTGTATATAGTTTTTTCAGTAGTGTTTCATTTTTCGCAGGGTGTGAGGTGTTTTCCATATTGTGTGTGTGGTTGTGCTAGTTGTCTGTAGTGTTTTGAAATTCCGAGCCCTGCTTTCAAAATCGTGTTTAAGCCATTGTAAAAAAAACTGTAAGCATTATTACAACACTCTCCTGATGGACCAAACCTCATGCTGAATTGTTTCCATCCCAGCTGGAGCCACAGGTCGGCCTTCACGACCTCTGCCCCCCCCCCCCCCCCCCCCCCCCTGCAGTTTGGGAAACCCTCAGACCTTTGTCAAAGTCGCTTCAATCAATACGCTCGCTAATTCTGACGCCTCAGCTTCCAGCATGAAGTGCTGGCTGTGTGTGTGTGTGTGCGTGTGTGAGTGAGCGTGCGTGTGTGTGTGTGTGTGTGAGATGCATCACGCTTCTTGGCAGGTGTCACTGTAATGAGATAATGACTGCTATTCACCGCGCCTGCAAGTGTTTGAGAGGGAGGAGTTCAGTCTGCAGCCCAGCTGGGTGTGTGTGTGTGTGTGTGTGTGTGTGTGTGTGTGTGTGTGTGTCTCACCTGTGCTTCGCTGCCCACCTCTGCAGCCCCTCGCCCCCCCCCCGTCTCCTTTCAGGACCGGGGCATTTACTAAGAGCGAGCCGTGCCGGCTCACATGGCGCGATCATGTGAGGCGCGGGGCTTCAAAGTAAGCGCCGCTCCCCGGAGAGGCATGAATTATTCCCATGATTCCCTCTGCCAGCGCCCAACCTGACAGCGCAACACGCCCGGCCCGTGGTACACTTTCAATTACCCACGCCAAATCTCCGCATCTTATGTGCAGTTTATCGGCTTGAAGGCGAGAGAGGAGCGAAACGCTGGAGAGTCATTATCCCCCTACACACACACACACACACACACACACACACACACACACACACACGCTCCTCATCCCACTCGTCCTTCTCAGCACAGCGGTTGATACATGCAGGGACACACAAACAGAGAAATGTTGTTTTTTTTCCTCTCTCTCTTTCTCTCATTTGCACTTTGTTTCCTCCGGAGTGCCTTTGTGCTGAGGTGCTGTGGAGTGAGCTAAGCAGTGTGTCTGAGGTGTGAGGGAGCATTATCTCCCCGTCCTCCCCTCCATCAGGCTCAACCAGCCCAGCGGGGGGACACTCATTTACTTTATGGAATATTACTTTCTCTCCTTCTCGCCGTTACCATGGCAGCCGCTATAAAAAGATTTTCTTCTCATCGCCATTATTTGACCCCCCCCACACACACACACACACACACACACACGCACACACACGCACACATACACATACACACACACACACACACACACACAAACTGAGGAAGTTCCTTTATTGATTTTCATTTCCTGTATGTTTTGAGAGCAGGGAAAGAAAATTAACATACCATGAAGTACTTGAGGTTTCATCCCGAGGCCACACACACACACACACACACACACACACACACACACACACACACACTCAGTGCTGGTGAATATTTTCATTTTTAACACACTTATTTGTTTTGTAACAACGGTTCTTCATAATTTTGAAGAAAGTGTTTATTTTATGGCCGACCGGGTTCAGTCTGGGCCCTGACCGAGGTGGACCCAGGTCTTAACCCCGTCTGCAAGGCTGAGTTTCTGAATCTAGCTGGAAAAGAGAACAGCTGAATTCATTAACTTAACTCTAATGAAAGCAAATCATGAAGGAAACCACTGTGAGAAACAGGTGCGGTCCATTATGAAGAACCCAACGCCTCAGTGTGAGTTTAGACTGAACCAGACGGAGTTTAGAAGCTGCTCCGGAGGAGACCTGCTCAGGATTGTGCTTCATGTTTGTGTGCAGGGTTGTCAAGGAGCATCTTGGTGAAAAGGAGGTGGCCATATCTTTAACGATCGACTCTCTGGAGGAGGAGGACCTGGGAAATTACACGTGTTATGTGGAAAACGCTATTGGCCGTCGCCAGGCCACCATCCAGCTGTTCCGACGGGGTAAGAGCTCTGACGCCTCCCACTGCTCACCTCTGAAGTGTGTTTCCTCCATTAAAGTTGTTTTTTTTTTTTTTGTTTTTGTTTTTGTCCCCAAAGGGCGGCTTTAAAAAGTTTTTAAAAAAATAAAAAACCCTTGAAACGTATGTTCTGTGTCACCTTGTTCCAGCGGACTTCAAGTGATGAATGATAAATAAAACCATCCGAGCGCTGTTACACTTTTATCAAATGAAGTACCGGAGCAGCGGTGAGGCGATTCTGACGCGTCTGGAGGTCTTTTCATGTGAGGAAGGTCGTTTGATGGCTGTTTAAACAGCAAATTGATCCTCGGCTTTTCCCAACAGTCCAATACGTTCAGCATACAATTACATGCATGTTAATCTCTGTCTGTGATCGCCCTTTGTAGATGGCGTGAACGTTCTTTGTAGAGTGAAGACAGCTTCATTTAACTCTCAACTCAGCACATCCAGAGAGAGAGAGAGAGACAAAGGAAGACTTGAAGTGGCGCCCTCCCCTCTCTGGCTCGGTGTTTCTCATCCGTATTAGTCTGATGTTTATTTCATGTCTCCTCGCCGGCCCTGCAGCAGGTCCAGCGTTCCCCGCAGGATTCCCTCTTCCCACCGTCTCAAACGCAGCAGAGCGAGGACCGGAGAGAGAGGGAGAGAGGGAGTTCAGAAAGGAGGCGGTGGTCAGTGGAACAGCGACAGATTACTGCAGTGAAGCTATGGAGAAAGATAATAAACAGACAATTAGATGGATGTTTTCCTCACTTGCAGTGAGAACTGCAAAAATAACTGAAGGAAAATCCACCAGCCGACGCAGAAAAACATCTGGGAGAAGTTGCTTGGAATTTGGCAGAGTGCACTTGTTGCCGCTCTTGCAGCAAGGTGTGTAAAGATCAATACGCCTGTATGGTAAATAAGTAGAGAAGGGTTTGCTGAGCCGAGCCGAGGGACTGAAAACAGCACCAGGAACAGAGAGTGCCTCACCTGGAAGCCATCAGGAGGATCAAACCCGCTCCACGCATGAAGCAGGATCAGCTAATTATTAGAAGCATTTCTAAAAATACTTTTATTCAGTGTGTTCAATGTTATTTTTTACTTTTATTCAATGTTTCGTCACATGATTCTGTCCAACTTCCTCAGCCCTGTGTCAGATACGTTTTTCCCCTCAAAACTAATAACGGTGACTTCGTGACAGTAATGCTTAGATAATTATTCAGACCATGTTTGACTGTATTTACATTTTTAAGAATGCACCCAACGTGTCTTATAAAATGAAAGTGTGTTTTTCGTCCCCTCGATATGGAAATGTTAGAAGTGCGTTTTGATTATCATGGCGGTAGATTTCGCAACGTGACGGAGAAATAAGGCGAACCGAGCAGGTAAATGCTGCTTTAATACACTCCATAACTCATCCCTCCCCAGGCGAGGTCTCTGGAGAGATGGTGGAGGAGATAATGGCGGAGAGAAAAGAATGGAGGGATGCGGAGAGAAGAGCGGAAGGAGAAATGAAAGAAGGGAGCGAGGTGTGATGGAGAGGCCGGCGAGTCCTGAAGCCTCCTGTTTGGGAGACGCCTCCGCCGCCGGCCTGGATTGTCACAATTCCATATGGATGAGAACCAAAGTGCGGGCTGCGCCGCTCCAAAGAAATGAACCCAATTTCTCATTATCTCCTTTTTTCTAGTGTCTTACTGCAATGTGCCGTCTCATTTTTCTTGAACTCATTATGAGCCTCGCGTCTCCCAAGATTGATTCTGCGGCGCCGAGCGCCGAAAAAGCTGATGATGGTCCAACTTTCTGCAAATGTAAATGTGTCCAATAAGTGCCTTGTTCTCTGAGTTCAAAAGGAAAATAATGAACAAAGAAGAAACTCTTTGAGCTTAAGCAGGTGCAGAATCAATAACCAGTGTGGTGTGTTTGACTCAGGCGGCGGGAAAAAAAAAAGAGCAGATGAAGGATTTCAAGCCGTGGCTGTTTCTGCAGCTTCTAATGTTTTCTGCTGTGTGTGTGTGTGTGTGTGTGTGTGTTGTTCTCAGCAGAGCTCATGTACACCGTGGAGCTGGCAGGAGGGTTGGGAGCGATCCTGCTGCTTCTCATCTTTCTCATCTCCCTCTACAAATGCTACAAGATTGAGCTGATGCTTTTCTATAGGAGGCACTTTGGCAGCGAGGATGTGGATGGAGGTAAAGACAGCGCAATGCATCTCGGAAAAGATCCTCTATTTGTCTCTGCCTGTAGCCTTTCAACCCCCTCCTTTGTTTCCGCCTCTTTCACCGAGACTCTCTTATCCAGAAGTCAATGTCAAGCAAGCGCAGATGACTGGATGTGCGGTTTCTCTTCTCACAGATGTGAATGTGTTCAGTTTGCTTACATGGATTTGTGTGTCTGTGTGTGTGTGTGTGTGTGTGTGTGTGTGCGCCTCTCTCCACCCGGAGCCTAATCCCTGGTAGATACAGATGTCTTTTCCAGTTTGGTCTGGGCGTCGGCAGCCCATTTCCCCTCCATCGCCGCGCCGCGGCTGTGGAGCTGCATGCGATTGTGTATTTATATTGATGTCATGGGTGCATCGGGGGGGAGGAGGCACTTTTTCAATTTGTTGCCCATTTAAAAAGAGATCAGTCTCAATATGTCATGAAGTGACGCCCACCCGCCGCTGTCAGAGGCCAGATAGGAGCTGGACAGCTTCGACACGCCTTCCCTGAGCAGCAAATAAAAGTGTAATCATCCTGGAATTGAAGGGCAACTTTTCTGTTTTCTCTTCAGAACATAGTTAACTTTTGCTTCTTCAGCTCAGGATCTCTTTCTGTTTATGTCCCAGTCTATTCCCTTTGTGCCTGATACTGTGACTCTCCACTTTCTTCTCAAAAATTCTGGAAAGACTGAACTCAGAAGATTGTTCCTACAGTGGCATGAATTATCTATTACACACGGTTTTGTTGACTCAAACTTCCACATGATTAAGTCATACCATCAGGGACCGCTGATACAAGCTGTTTTTGATTTTCCAACTTTGCTAGGTGGTTAATTTGCGAGGTTGGATGCTAATTTGAAAGCGTTGTTTGATGTTGGGATCCTACCGAGCGCAGCCCTGGCCTTTCCAGTCAGTTTCAAAGCTGCGCATGCTCCTCAAAGGCTTTCTGAAAAGCCCTTCTTCCCTTTTTGGCTGGCCCACATTTCAGTTTCTACGGAGTATAATGAGTAAAACTTACTGAACATGTCACCACTATTGTCTATTTTCTGCCTGTTCAGTCTCTCCCACTGCCTTCTGGGAAATCATTCTGAGAGGAAGAAGGATATTGCGAGAGTCTTGATTTGGATATTTTTGCATCTACCCCAATTTATTCCTCATAAAAACAAAATGGCCAATTGAATAAGTTATCATGGAGAAGACGTGTGTGTTGTACGTATGCTGTAGGAGTGTGTCAGGTGTGTGAGATCTGTTCAAAGTGACGCCGTTAAGCAGTGAAGAGGGATATTTACAATCTGGGGACGTTATGTGAAGAAACTTGGAAATGGTTTCATGAACTGTTTCTTTACTTTCTGCAGGAATCATTATTGCATGTTCCTTTTCAAAGGGAAAATTCCACAGAATGACAGCAGCGTTTGAAAGTAGGCGTTAAAAAAACCACACACAGACAGACACCCAGAAAAGGAAAAAGAAATTAAAATGATTTGATCTGCTTTGATCCAGTTGATCCAACTCTGTGACTGAGATTCAAAGAGACCAATAAAAGCCCGCATTTTGAGTGAGGAGTCGTTTTCCTATGAAAAAAAAAAAAAAAAAGATTTATATTTCCACTTCAGGATCAAATACAATGTTCATCCAGCCATAGGAGTGAACCTTCTTATGCATCAGAGATGTAACTAACACCTGTTAGTGTAAAAACAGCTGAGTATGTTTTAATATGTGTGTTAGTGTGTGTTGTGCGTATCAGTACAGCTGTGTTGTACATTTATTGAAATGTTTTTTTTCCAGCAGAAGTGAATAAAGTGTCTTTGTCAAACAGAAAATGCAGCATATTAAAGTTCGACAACAGTTTTTGTAGATTTAAAAAAGGTGGTTTAACTGATTGCCTGAAGTAGATTATCGGTTTAATCAGACCTACTCACTAGTGAATGATAGTTTTTGAAATAAGTGTGCAAATTATATCGAGTAGTGAAATTACTTGCTTAAAAATACTCACAAGTGCCCAAAAATACTGCTTAGTTACGTGAATGTGAGCGTTCAGGGCTTGTTATTTGGCGTTGTGCGTGTTGTAAATGGGTCAGAGTGTGTTTTCTATCGGGATCAGAATCAGAGGAGCTCTATTTATCCCTGAGGGGCAATCGGGCAATTAAAAGCTCTGCGCAGCAGCAAGACAGACATAATACAGTCTAATTAAACATTTAGGACTCTGACATTGAAATTGTAAAGTGGTTAAAAAAGCGTCGGGACGCTGCGATGCTGCTGGACTGGCACACAGCGGTGGGTAATTGGTGTTTTGGTGGAACAGTGTGACGAACAGAGGGGGGAATGGCTCATAGGTGTGTGTGTGGGTGTGTGTGTACTGTACTGTACGTCTGTCACGATGTGTTTCAGAGTGAACGGACATTTTTGAGTTTCTTCTGACTCAGTTACTGTTTGGACTTCAGTGTTTGAGTGTCCACATTTTTCCTGATCCATTCTCTTTATCGCTTGTTTATTGTCCCAGAAAATAAAGACTACGATGCGTATCTGTCCTACACCAAAGTGGACCCAGACCAGTGGAGCCAGGAGACCCGGGAGGAGGAGCGCTTCGCCCTGGAGATCCTCCCCGACGTGCTGGAGAAGCACTACGGATACAAGCTCTTCATCCCCGATCGAGACCTCATTCCAACTGGAAGTAAGCACCGTGTGTGTGTGTGTGTGTGTGTGAGGGCATATCAGTGTTGAGCACATTGCAGTCTGAAGTGTGTGTTGCACCGTGTTTGTCTTCGCTGTTGTTTTTCACCGTCTTGTGTTGTCGGGGAAAAGACCTCCACGCTTCTGAACGGCGATCAGATCAGAGTCATTTTCTGTGAAATCCTGCCGTTGAGAACCCGTTCTCTGAAGTCCTCCCGACCCCCTCCGGGTCGGAGTGGATGATCAGCGGCTCTTTCCGTCCCGTGCGCTGCAGATGTGGGAGCACTGTACACAGTGTGTACCGGGAGCTGATGTATTGAACAAATTCATCATCCGCCGCCGTTCTCATCCGTGCATTAATAAATCCATAAAAATTCTGTGTGAACGTATTCTCCTGCGCGCATCAGTCTGCCTCTGCCAGCGGTGCGCTCTGCGCTCTAGTTAGGACTGATGCTATGTGTTTGTACTTTTGGCTTCATGTGGAACAGATAAAACGCAAACACGTCCTCGCCGGTCCAGACAGAATTAAACATCAGTGAGTAATGCGCGGAGGCTCGGAGCCCCGCTGACTGAGCCGCCTCGATCCTTTAATCAAAAGAAAATTGCCGGCAGCGTCTGCGCCAAGCAGAATCATTGTAGATGAATGTCCAATCAGGGAAACACGGTGTGTGATTAATCATATGTGAAATAAAAAAGATGGGTCTGCGCCGCCACTTTCACCAGAGTGTGTTGAGGATGTTTTTGTGTGTGTGCTGTGTTCCTCCTGTGACCTGAATGTGAACATGTTTATGTTTAGGTCTGACCAATGAGCATTACCAGGAAGACACGCGGCTCTTTGGAGGTACTCGCCCTCAGTCTTCTCCTCTTGCATCCGCTGCTTTCATTGGCCTGAGAGACGCTCAGAGCGGCGCTGCGGGATCTGGACCAGGCCCAGATCCCGCGCAGCGTCATCGATTCCCGGTCCGCAGTACAGCAACGGCTGCAGCCGGGCGGCAGAATAAGCAGCTGTCATTGTCTTGTGCTCGTGTCTGACGTCCATCCATCACTCCCCGTCCCGTTTCTGTCTGTAGTAAATTATATCAGCATTGCTCATGTCACTTGATTCTTTTTGCGCCTTTCATGTCTAATGAGAGTGTTTCCCCTGGCCTCGCCTGTGCAGCCTACATCGAGGACGTGGCCCGCTGCGTGGACCAGAGCAAGCGCCTCATCATCGTCATGACGCCCAACTACGTGGTGCGGCGCGGCTGGAGCATCTTCGAGCTGGAGACGCGGCTGCGCAACATGCTGGTGACCGGCGAGATCAAGGTCATCCTCATCGAGTGCGCCGAGCTGCGCGGCATCATGAACTACCAGGAGGTGGAGGCGCTGAAGCACACCATCAAGACGCTGACCGTCATCAAGTGGCGCGGGCCCAAGAGCAACAAGCTCAGCTCCAAGTTCTGGAAGCAGCTGCAGTACGAGATGCCGTTCCGGCGCACGGAGCCCATGCTCACGCACGAGCCGGCGCTGGACGTCAGCGAGCAGGGCCCCTTCGGCGAGCTGCAGACCGTCTCCGCCATCTCCATGGCGGCGGCCACCTCCACCGCCATGGCCACCGCCCACCCGGAGCTGCGCTCGTCCTTCCACAACACCTACCACACCACCATGAGGCAGAAACACTACTACCGCAGCTACGAGTACGACCTGCCCCCCGGGGGGACCCTGCCGCCGCTGTCCTCCCTGGGGAACCAGCACACCTACTGCAACATCCCCCTGACTCTGCTGAACGGCCAGCGGCCGCCGGGGAAGAGCCGGGAGCACAGCCTGGAGGAGGCGCACGCCAACAACGCCATGCTGCCGCTGCTGCCCCGCGAGACCAGCATCTCCAGCGTCATCTGGTAAGGCCCGCAGCCCGGCGCCGGCTTCAGGGGGGTCGGACCGGGTCCGTCTCGGCCCGCTTGGTTCCGAGGAACACGTTAGAGGCCGCCACGACGGCGGCGGCGGCGGATCCATCTGGCTCCGGCCGACGTTGAACTGACAGCGAGTGGCGGCCGGCCGGTGGACACGCTTTCTCCTGTTTTTCAAGTGGACTGCGTCCCCGTCGCACGGGACGTCTTCTGTGTGGGACTGACCGGGGACAGAAACGAAAACACACACCGCTTCATCGATTGGCCCGAGAACAGAGACTCGCCGGGACTCCGGAACACTCACCGTCTGCAATCCACGCACACACACGCATACGTCAACACACGCAAACGTGCATACATACAAACAAAAGGAAAACAGGGTCTGTACATATGTTTGGATTTCTTTGTAGCATCAGTGTTTTCCTGTTCCGTTCTTCTGTTTGTTTTCTTCGATCATGTCCGTTGCCTTCTCTACTGTAGGACTTTGCTTTGACTTGTTATACAGAGTTGTATATTTTCGTTTTCTTATGTTTTTGGTTCATTTTCTTTGTTTATTCTCATTTTAACACGCTTGTTTCAGAAAGCCAGTATGTCACGTACCTGCGCTGTTCTCTTTTTTTTTTTTTTTTTGTTTCTCTGTTTGTTTTATCAATCTTTGTGTAGTTTAAGAGAACATTTTGTTTAAAAAAAAAAAAAAAAAAAACCTTTTGAAAATTGCCTGGACATTTCAGGAGCTTTGAGGGGCTGAAACTTGTTTTTGTTTACCTGTAAAAGGTGTATCTAGTTTAAAAGGAAAACTCACTTTGGGATTAAATGAAAAAAAAAAAATCATAGAATATGCAAAAAGAAGGACAAGCAGGCAAAAACATCCCGTCCTGTGGGACCGAGGAAGAGTGACTGGAGAGCGGCGCCGGTCTCCTCCAATCAGACCGGCCGATCTCTCTAACGCTTCATATTTTCTATTGAAACAAACAGCCTTGCTGTTTTAGAGCGATAGTGAAATGCCTCACCTTAAAAAGAAATCTGTAGATTATTTTAAAAAGAATTCTATTTTTATAACAGAAAAGAGTTTGCTTGAGAAGTCATACTTATTTGCATTTCATCTTCCATAGAAAGAGGATTTGTGTATAAGTGTTATGCTGGTTTTGTACACTTGCAACGTGGTTCCTGGTTTGTTAAGAGATTAAGGTCGCTTTTGAATCCCACGCGACGAAATACGTCCTCTACTCTTCAAGATTCAAAAGTGAAGCATTTTCAATGTTTTGGTTCTTAAAACATACTATTATTCCCATCCTGACGATTCATTTGCTTCATATGGATAGTTCATGTTTAAGGAAAGAAAAGACTTCATTTGTGTTTTGAAAGACTTTTTAAATATATTTGAAGGTGTGATTTTTGAGTATGCATAGAAAATAGATATGTATTCTATATATAATATAGATATTTATATAAATATATAAACACAATTTTCACTTGGAAAGAAATGTCTATCTTTATAGAAACACAATCATTATCAGTTGCCCTTACTTTCTCACTGCACATTAAAAACATTGATTTCCTTTGGATGTTTTCCTTTTGTGTCCACTTCAAACGTTCCTGGTTAGAAATTGGTGAAATCTTTCAACTCTCACTCTGACCTCTGTGAAGGATTTTTTCTTTGAGAATGAGTAAAGGTAAAAATAGACAACTTATTTAATAATTCAAAGTATTATGAATCTCACATTTTCAGTTTTCCACTGACGGATGTTTTATTATCATCAAGAAATCATCACTAAATGCACATTTCCACTGGAAACAACAATAATCTTTTTTTTATAAAGTGTTTTATCTTGAACAAATGTAGATAAAAAATGCTTTTTTCTGTTAAAAGATCAATCTTATCAGCTCAATATTGTGCAGAACAAAAGATGTGAATGTTCAAATTATGGTTGTAGTCAGTAGAGATTTGTGATTATAAAGTATCTGAGGACTATGTTGAGTTTGAGGAAAATTTTAAAGCGAGGGTAGACGATGTTGAAGAGCCTGCAAGATTTGAAAGTGGCACACCTCAACCCATGCCCCCCAAGCTCCTCCTACTCCAATCAGTGCTTGGCCCAACGCCACACCCCCACCGACGTGACCGCGCATCTCAACTCATGTTTTCAATGGGACCCCGCTCCAAGCCCAGGGTGACCAGACGTCCTCTTTTACCCGGACGTGTCCACTTTGTACGTCCTGTCCGGGGCGTCCGGGCGGGTTTTTTAAATTGAAGGAGATGTCCGGGGTTCACTGTTTCTCATAGCACATAAACGTAAATTGACCCGCGCTTTGCACACAGTACTAAGTGCTTTTGGACAACATCGCCTACCCGAGCTTTAAGTTGTTAATTCTGCATTTTCCTTCAACATGCGTCCACAAAACATTTATTTTTCCGCTGAATCTGCCCTTCAGTCGGCCTAGTGTTGGACAAGATCTGGGGAATTTGTAGTGGATTATTTACAACAGACTGGGAAAAGCAGCATGGCTTCCTGTTCTCGGTGTCTTAGGGAAACAGTCAGTGATGTTAAGTCAGTGTGATGTGGCCTCGTCTGGTCACAGATTCATTCATAGGTTCATCTGAAGTTCACTGATGTTTCTGGTCTGAGTCATGAAACACCTGCTCAGGGGGAAATAAAGGAATTCTGAACGAATGACGAGGAAAAGAGGCTTCGACGCGACGTCTGAAGTGAACCAGCGACTCTCAGACAGCAACAAGCGGCTCCTCCAGAGGTGAGCTCTGCAGGTTTCAGGCTCCAAAATGGTGAACTTCCTCACTTCCTGTTCCGATGCCGGCTGGACGTTCCGGTCTCACGCTCGCTCCTCCTGTCAGATAAAGCCACAAACGCCCAACAAAGATTTAAGCGCTGATATAAGAAGCGTTTTGGCTCAAAGCCAAGGATTTTTATGATGCCTGACATTTGCTTGGCAACATAAACACAGCGGCGGGTGAGGCCTGCCAAACAGCGCCCTCTCCTGGGGATAAACACTTCCTGCACTGAGACTGACAGAACACGGCTGTACACAAAAAAACAACAAGCAGATTTACTGACGCCTGCCAGCCCCAGGAGGAACACGGAAACTGGGGCAGAAGAGGGAAAAACACAGGAACGCACAAAGTTAAAGGCAAAAAAAAAGTGAGTAAAAGCCTGTATGTAAAAACCAGGAGCCAAATGGCTCATTAATGTGTTCTGTCGAACAGTGGTCGACATGTAAATACTGACACACACTCAGCCAGCAGACAGCCTGGTGGCTTTTTGGCAGCTTCCCTCTGAACAGCTGGAGTTTTAATAGCAGACACATGATTAATAGAGTCTTTATTACCCTGAACAATTAAGAGCTTAATTGGAGAGAAAATGGGTCCCATTGAGAAGGAGTGAGACAGAAACGAGAATATCTTCTCTCTCTCCCACCCCCACCTCTCTCTCTCTCTCTCTCTCTCTTTCAGACAGACTATATTTTGAGTCCTTTGGGGGGGAAAGACCTAAATTACCTCACAGAAGAATCACCCACAAAAATATCAAACATCAGCCAGTTCTGTCTGGATTTGTGTCCATTAAATGTTCGTGTTCAGAGGAATAAAAGCCATTCGGGCTTTCATATTTTGATTCTGTGACCATTATGTCCTTTTAGTTTTGAATCGCAGAATGATTTGGAAAGTATTTTAAGATAAGTGTGGTTTTGTGTGTTTATAAGAGAAACATCTAGCTGTGAAGCGTGTGCGTGTGTCTCCTGTAATACCTGACGGCGCCACTAGGCGGTGTGTGAGAGTGAAGGTCGAGCAGACAGACGCCACCTGCTCTCTCCATCCTTCCATTGTTGCTGCTTGTCTGTGTCTTTTTCTGGAATCATGAACAGAAGTCAAATCAGCACAAACACCGAGCAGCTGCTGCGCTGAGGGACGCTCCCAAACGCCACGGCCGCCGCCGTAAACATCCCGTCACCCTGCCGAGCCGCAGACTTCCTGGGAAACCGGTCGAGATGTTTGGGGGAGGCTTCATTTTCGTTGAGTTCATTGGAGTTAGGTGGCGAAGTGTTGGTGGGGTCTGGAAAGCAGCGGAGTCGCTCAGACATCGCTGCTCTTCTCCTCACTTCATTCCACTCAGCATCACAGAGGCCCGGCCTGCTGTGTGGCGTTTTAAATAATAAACCCCTCCTCTACTCCCAGGTCACACACACACACACACACACACACACACACACACACACACACTGCGTTGCCTATCCAGAAACAAGCGGTCATTTCACGGTCGGCTGACTCTTCCTGACTGAGACAGAAAACTCTACATAAATTCCATCCCTGCTGAGGAGATGAACATCTGTCTTTGTCTTTTTCATCCACAGCAGAGAATGAAATGAGGAAAGCAGTGAAAATACTTAACAGCTGTGTTCAGCTTTTTAACTGGATTTTATTATTTTCTCCCATTCCTGCCTCATCTCATCATATTTCTAATAACATACACTGGTTATTATTATTGTTGTTAATTTATAGAATATTCTTCAAAGCTTAATAAAATATTTATATTCTATTTAAATATACAGTAAAAGCCTTCTGCGTAGCCTAATAATAAGAATGAAGTTAACATAAAGTGGCCACGTCTTTTTGCATTCAGGACCAGGAGCAGTTATTATCGCTGCTCGTAAAGTTTTTGTGGTGAAGGATTCACTTCCCCGAAGTGGATTTTTATAACATTACAAAACACTGGAAATGGCCTGACATTTTTCAAATTACTGATTTTAATATTTAAGCAATAAAAAGGAGGATAAAGGTCTTCATTCGCCACGCGGTAGTGCAGGAAGAAGTATTTTTCATTTTAACCATCTGAAAAAGGAGCATTGCTTTAATTGTTTCAGTACATTTGTGGAGCAGGAATAACGTCTGCTTCAAGTTTCCAACCTGACAAGTGTGAGAATTAAAAAAAATTAAATGTGAATTTCAAATCTAACACCCTGAACAGTTTTACAGCCACATCAAGTTGAGCTCAGTTCAGTAAAATAAAGATGGCCGGTTCATCTAACCAGGTTACAGAAGTTCCTAAATGTGGAAATATGAAGTTTTATCTTTGTGTAGTGAACACCAAGTTATAATCTGTTTTGTTCTGTTGCTTTGTTTCTGTTTTTTTTAAATCAAAAGAAGTTTTCTTACCAGTTTGATCAGTTTTATTGATCCGTACAATAAAACATTGATGAAATGTCATGACGATCCTAATCACAGCGTGCAAATTGAGTCTCACATTACACTGTTTCCGTGGGTATCGTGGTCATTCTTCAATATTTCAAACATTTTTTTTTGTTCTAAATTTGTACCAGATATACTGAAACAGTTTTATGAATCTCCAAATCACTGTGAAAGTAGCATCTTTTATGATAACTGATGATTGGCTTAGAATCACATCATATACTATATTTAATTAAATGAATATAGGACATCCAGTAGTTACACTACAACCTGTATTTTTTAAGTATGTACGTTAACATGACTTCCACAAACCTCCACACACTGAACCAACTGGTTAAACTGCAAGCTGCGTTTGAGAAACGGCTTCATATGAACGGTTTCTGAGGCAGTAGTGTTCATTCAGTGATGAGGTGAATGCTGATGGAGACCCAGTGGAGGGTCAGTCCATGTTCCAGCTGACATTTTACAAAAGTCAGGGTACATCCAGCACGGGACACACACACACACACACACACACACACACACACACACACACACACACACACACACACACACGGTCAATTTAAAGACACGAAATCTCTAATTGCAGTAGAAAACTGGAGTAAAAGGAGAGAAAAACACACAAGAACATCAAACTTCCCAGAGAAAGCTCCCAAGCCTGGATTCGAACCAGGGAACCTCTTATTGTGAGAGAAATGTTAAAACCAGTACAAAATAAAAAGCTGAACAACAGATTGAACTGTTGCCTTCATATAGTTAAAAAGTGAGTGGGTTCCCTCTTTAAGTTGATCCACCCTGCCGGGTTTCACAGTGACGAGCTGTCTGAACTGCTGCTCAGTGGAACAGGAGAGGATCTGTGTGTTTAATGATCCTGTAGTGGTGTGCTGCATCTCCAGCCACACTCCAGACCACAAACCGTCATCCAGCGGTGGTTTAAGGTTCTGTCACATCTCAGGCCAGGTCCTGTCTGCGTGGGGTTTGCATGTTCTGCCTGTGTGTCTGGAGCTTCTGGGGGTAATTCACCTGGATCACAGGACAGAGGTGTGTTAGTTAGATTAGGTTCAGTGGTCACCGTGATTCGCCCACAGCAGTGTGCTGACTGTGACGGACTGGGAGCTTTTCCAGGGTCGATCACACACTTCGATCAGCGTCACCTGGAAGTAGTAACTTCTGAAATGTGGGACTTTTACATGTAATTTAGGATTCTCACTATACTTGCAAACTTTTCTGAAACACTACCTTAAGGGATGCTTTTTATTTCTTTAAATGATAGATGTGATTTACAGTCCTGACTCTCTAGCTTGGCTGTTTTCTAGCTTCACTGGTGTGATATTTATGAAACAAATAGCGTGGAAACCAGCTAATGCGAACCATCTGGCCTTCGGACAGTGATAAAGTATTCACGCTGCTTCAGGGGAAGTCAAGTGTTTCAGGACTCAGCCTCATAAAGAACATGGTCATTCCAGAGCAGCGCTGTTGCTTCATTACTGGAGGTGAAGCTTGACGCAGCAGGTCACTGTGTGATACTTTAACCTCTGCCTCAGGTGTTGCGTTTGCCTGTTGGCTTCTTTCAATGAGCGATCATTCCTCTGGATTCTTTTTAATCTTCAGCCACCAAATTCCACATTTATTGTCAATTCTCTGAAAGACAGGTAGAACATCGCCGAAGGCACTTTTCCAAGGCCGGCTCCTCTCTGCCCCGGTGCTGGAGGGTGGGGGGGGGGGGGGCGGTGCTCAGGCTGTGTGCGGTATGCTGATGCTCTCTGGTGGTGTGACATGAAACTTCAACATTTCCACAAGCCGTGGAAACTTTGATCCTGTCTACCTGCTGCACCGTGAAGAGCCTGAGTGAGTCATTATCGATCTGCAGCCGATGTGAAAAGCCTTCGCTGCCGACATCCATCAGGATGACTCACAATATTCAAGGTGACAGGAGTGATAAGACGGTCGTTATCATCTCTGCTTCTGTGCTCAGACTTCTATCTGCTGCAGATGATTCAGTCTGGGGCTGATTTCACACACTCTGCCACCGGAAAGTATGTCAGTAGGAACAGACCAGATACGACACAGGAGCGCACAATCAGTTAAACTTTTTATTATTATTATTACCATAGAAAAATAATTTTTGTAAAAACAAATAAGTTATGAATTCCAGCAGCTGCTTGGTATTTTTTTTTTCCTCTATAATAACATCTTTCCCTGGACACACTCCTTTTCTTTTTCTCTGTCATTCTCACGCGCAAACACACTCACACACACTCTATCTCTCTCTCTCACACACACACACACACACTTCGCGTGTGACGGTCATCTGACAGTCCGTGAGGGTTCGGGCAGGTGCCTGGGGGTAACGGAGTCCCTGCCGCTCCGCCCTGCTCCTACCTGGAGCGCCTCGCGCCCTACTTCCCGTAGAACATCTCCATGAGGACCTCCTCGATGTTGACGGAGCCAATGACGGGCCTGAAGAAGAGCTGCGCCACCACGGGGGGGCTGATGGCCCGCAGCATGGACAGCGCTATGAGCAGCTTGGCGAAGCGCGTGCTGTCCTCGCGGTGGATCAGCCTCACGTGCTCGTTCAGAGCCTGGTGCGCCTCCCGGCGCAGGGACTGGATGTAGTGCAGACAGCGCAGCCCGTCCAGATCTGAGGGGAGGGGAGGGGGGGGGGGGGGGGGGGGGGGGGGGGGGGACAAACAGCTGATGATGCTTCAGCGGGAAACTCACACTCACAGCCTGTTGCATGCGGACGTTACGGACTCATCATGCTGTCCGGACCCACCTGGGTTGAAGAGCACGGCCCCCTTCAGGTATGCGTACTCCTTGGTGCTGATATCCACACTCCAGCACTTCTTCAGGAAAGCCTTGATCGCCTCGATGTCCACCACGGACACGCCGGCGGCCCCGCGGCTCTGCGCGGCGGGCGCCTCGCCGTGGCGCTCGGGCCCGCCGGTGAGGATCCGCTGCAGCATGCTGGGCTCCACCGTCTCCGTGGTGTCAAAGTCCACGCGGTCCTGCGCCAGTCCCAGCACGAGCAGCGGCGCCCAGCCGCTCCGGATCAGCATCAGCTGGTCGTCCTCCGGCAGCTCCCGGAAGCACGGCACGTTCTTCACGAAGCGCAGCGTCTTGACCAGCACGGCCGACGCGGCTTTGCAGGTGACCTGCGGGGAGCGCAGCACGCCGCGGCGGCGCGTGGAGCCGCACGAGCACGCCTGCTGCTGCCGGAGCTCCTGCAGCGCGGAGGCGCAGGTGGAGGAGGAGGAGGAAGAGGAGGAGGAGGAGGAGGAGGGGGGCTTCTGGAGCGCGTGCCCCGGGGTCGTCTGCTGCTGCTGCGTGGGGTGCGGGTGCGGGTGCGGGTGCGCGTGCTGCTGGAGCTTCTCCGCGCCCCCCAGGCTGTCGCTCTTCAGGATGCTGTACAGAATGCTGCTGTTGGCGCGGCCGCTGGCGCCGCGGCAGCGGCAGCCCTCCAGCGAGGCCATGGCCGCTGGAGGAGCCCGGCGCCGCCCGCCGCCTCTCTGGAGAGCGGGGGGTCAGTGGCGGGGGGAGCGCTGTTTGTCTTGGCTGCCGGTAGCCTCGAGAGCAAGGCAGCAGGTTTATGTTAGCT
The DNA here is from genome assembly GCF_902148845.1 of Salarias fasciatus. Lineage (NCBI taxonomy): Eukaryota > Metazoa > Chordata > Actinopteri > Blenniiformes > Blenniidae > Salarias > Salarias fasciatus. The sequence continues at coordinate 29,921,009 of NC_043760.1, read as the reverse complement.
CCCGTCTGTCTGTCCCTGCGCTCCCGGAGTCTGTTCAGACTCTGCATGCTCCGACTCCCCAGGCACCTCCTCTACTCCTCCTCCTCTCTCTCTCTGGCGCGCTCTCTCTCTCTCACACACACACTCACACACTCACACACACACATGCATGCACTTTTCTCACATACTCTAGATAAATACTGGATCAACTTTTTTTTTTTTTGCTATAAATCACAAGAACTATTCATCTCTACTGTTGAAAGGTTCAGTTACCAAAATCTGTATAAC